>NC_087449.1:70186641-70542807 GCF_036321535.1 Camelus dromedarius | reverse complement strand
AGATACCTGGGGTCCTCCAACTGCAGCCAGCACATAGGGGGCTGCAGCGAGCCCTCCGGGGGACCCAGCAGGCCCAGAGCACCATCTCTGAGTGACAACAGCAACAGAGACCTGGGAGGGACCTGGCTCCCACCTCACTGTCCAGGTGGCCCGGCTGGTGACCCCCAACGCACTCATGCCCCCACCCTCCTGACTCACCCACTGCCTCACCCAGCCTCCACACCCCAGGGCTGGCCTGGCTCCCTCAGAGGTGGGCACCCTGAGCCCCTACCGCCCAGGTGGCCAGCACCTCCAGAGGACCCATCACCCAGGGCTGCCCAAGGCCTCTGTGCACCCCACCTAAGCACGGATGCCCCTCCCAGGATTCAGAGACCCTGCTTCCCCAACACCCCCAGCCTGAGAAACCCATGTCTCCCAGCCTGCACAACAGAGCACTCGGCCCTCTACCTGGGAGCTGGGGCACTGAGAGGCAGCCAGGCCAGGCCAGCAGGCATCCAAGCCTCCAGGACAAAGGGCACAGGTGCACAATGCTGTCGACTGATGGCCTGGGACAGGGCCAAGGTCAGGGTGGGGTCGGGGGGGCCTCAGGGAGCATGGGGAATGCCCCCAAGCAACTCGGGGCTCCCTCCTGGGCCGGGCCTCACCAGGTGGGAGAGCAGGCCTCAGGAGCAGCGGTCAGTGAAGACACCCTCAGTGTGGCCACCCAGGGCACCCCTGCTGGCATCTTGCCCCAACCTCAGAATTCCTGGCGAGAGCCCGGTTAACCTGGAACTTGGGCTGCCCAGCCCCACCCGCCGCCCCCACAGACTCGCCCCGGCCAGGAATCTGCTCAGAGTGGGGCTCTTGGAGTTGAGCCCAGGGCCCAGGAGGACCCTCAGGCTCCCAGAGGCCACAGCACGCCACAGGCCAGCAGGATGACCCCAGCTGTGTCCCCAGAGGCACAGAGTCCCCCCATGAGTCAGGGCTCCTCAGTTCCCTCGGCGTTTTCACAGGTCCCCTCACTGCCTCCTGACCCAGCTCAGGTTCTGCAGGGTGAGGGGACCTTGTCCTTCACGTGCTGCCACAAACAGGGGTGACCTGTCTGGACTCTCCCCACACTCCTGGGGCACTGACAGTGACAGTAGAGCTGCAGAGGGCAGAGGGAGGCTGCAGGCAGTCTGGGGCAGGCCAAGCGCAGGCCCCAGCACACCACCCACGGCCCACAGACAGTTGGCCCCAGGACCGGAGCTCCCGGCCCAGAGACAGAGGAGCCAGGTCCCCTGCCAGGCGGACGAGCTTAGTGCCAAGTGCAGCCAGGCCTGGAAACAGCAGAACAACTCTGGTAGTGGAAATCTGTGAGCTAAGGACCCTCAGCCTCTGCTTCCCAGCCCAAACACCAGGCCCAGACCCCAGCTGCAAAGCCATTCACCAAACCCAACGCTTGGCATCTCCAGGCAAGGCCACCACAGGTCTAGAGACCCTCCCCAGCTTCACTGGGGCAGAACAGCTGTGACCTGCATGGAAAAGTGCAAGGTGGGCATAGGACTCTCCACTCAGTTGCTCAAAGATGCCTGTGGGGGAGCAGGGCCAGCCCAGAGCCCATGGCCACACCTCAGACTCCCTCTTCCCTTCCTGGTCAGCTGTGGCTGTAAGCAGAGGCCCCAGGAACTCAGGGCCCAGCCCACAGCGAGAGGAGGGGTTGGGGCAAGAAGCCCAGGCCCACCAGGTACTCCTCACAGTCCCCAGTCTGAGGTGACCCCTCTCATGCAGCCCAGCCAGGACCTGCCCTCTTTCTCAAACCTCCAGCTACATCCATGAGGTACCAAGGTTGAGCCTCCAGCTCTTATTTATTCTGAAGTGTGAGTGACTAATCAGCCCCTCCCAGAAGAAGTTATTCTACTCAAGAAATGATCATATAGAATAAGTAAAGTTTGGAGTGCTGTAGGCAGATCTCATAGAAGGGGAGAAAGACGGCAGATCCTCTCCCAGGTTTCTGAAGCCAACAGGCCACGAACCAGAGGTCTGGCGGGAGGTGGGGGTGAGGGAGTGGAATAAGGTGAGCCTCCCCTGTTCTGTCTGCCTGTGTGCCTTCCAGAGTCACCCCAATCCTTCCCCCACCCCAGCCTACCAGCCTAGTCCTGTTTCCTCCCCTACATCCCAGCCATGCAAAACAGACAACTTGAAGAACTCCTACTCATACTCCAAGACCCAGATCTGCCTGCCCACCATCCTCCAAGGCCAGGGCACCCGTAAGTCCTGCAAACCCCACAGCAGACCTGCCCTCTGCTGGGAGTGTATGTTGTGGGTGTGGAGTCTCTGCAGCTCAGTGGCTATCAGACACAAGAGCAATGTCACATCAGTCAGGATGCACCCCAGAGCACCATCCAAGGGCAGCAACCTGGGCGAGCTGGGCATATGCCATGCCACACGCTTCCTGCAGACTTGGGTTTGTGACAGAGCATGTGCGACTCTGGTGATTTTTGCTAAAACAATAAACTAAATGAAAAACAAAAGTTCACTTCCATAGACCTAAAGCTTACAGTCAAAGCAGCCCAGACCCAGAGGAGTGAGACAGTGAGAGATTGCCCAGTGAGGGTAGGCCAGGCAGCCTGGACCAGACTCCCTAAATCAATGTCCTACTCTGAAGAGCCCAGCCTCGGGGCGGCTCCTAATCTGAGCCCCGTAGGGCTGGGGCCTCCACCTTTCCCAGGCTGCCAAGGGCACACGTTCCCCTCTCTGCCTCTCCCTGGTGTTGGAGAAGCCCAAGAGAATCTAGTTGTCTATACACCCCTTAGGCCTCCCTGAGAGCCACAGATGGTCTTAGCTTGACCTGGGGGGCCCATGCAAACTACACAATCCAGGAAACGGCCGCAATGTCAAAGTCCCAAGACTCAGCCACATACAAGGACACAGGCTGCCTGAGGGCGCCCAGGCACACCTGCTGAGCCCACGAGGCCTCTGGGTACCCAGCCCCCCAGCACCGCTGAGCAAGGGACTCAGGTTACCCGTGACTGTGCTGGGTCAGGCCTCCAGCAGACAGCCAGCCTCCTGCTCACCACTCACCACTCCAGAAGCCCAGCCCAGCACAAACAGGATGTCCCCTCAGCCAGGATAGCCACTGCTAAGGGCTGATGTGGGGACGCTGACCCAGAGGCAGCCCGGAGTCAGCAGGTGGCCTGGGCTGTTCCCAGGAACCCAAGTGCTGGGCAGCTCAGCAGGAGCAGAGGCCCTGCGGCCAGCAACCCCAGGGCAGGAGTGGGCAGGATGACATCCCACGGTCCCCTGTGACCCTTGACCTCTGCCCTGTCCTGAGGATCCTGTAGAAGGCGGCCAGGAGGAGGCTGTCTTGAGCCTCCAGAAACTTCTGCAGATCCCAGTAGACAGATCCGTGCCCCTGTCCCAGATAACCTCACTTCCCCCATGCTAACTAGGGGACCCACTGGGTGGCTGGCACCCTGCCCCCAGCCCAACCCTTTTCCCCAGGCCCTTGGACACTCTTCTGATTCCAAGCTCCACGAATCACAAGCTCTCCTGGCCATCCCCCAGCACTTGCCCTCCACAGAAGTGGGGCAGCGAATTCTGAATCTGACAGGTGCCAAAGTGGGATTCGGAAGTCGACCTGGACCACAGACCTATACCGGAAGATCACACAAGCTCAGGACAAGGCCCAGGGTGCGCGGAGAAGCCAGGACCCTCGCCGGTCCACGGCCCAGAGTTCTCAGGCTCCTACGCAGGCCGTCAGGGGCCCAGGCAGTGTCCCCTCTCTGAGCACAGACAGGTGGGACACACCGCACTAGGGCAAGCAGGCGCGTGGAGGCACCGACCGGGTCGCAGCCCCAGGATCCCCATGATGCCCCGCCTGGCGCAGACAGGTGCCGACACGCGAGCCCGAGCTCGCGCACAGGCCCCGCTGCCCACTGACCCGAAGTCCTGGTCCATGGACTTGAAGAAGAATTTGTAGGCGTGCACGGGCCGGTTGCTGAGCACGTTCTTAAAGTCGGCCAGCGTGACGCGCTCGGGCGCCACGGGCAGCTTGACCAGGTACGGCGTCTCCTCCTCGTCCATGTGATAGATAATCTTGGTCTCCGCCATGGTGCGGCGCTCAGGCCCGGCCCGGGCCTCGGACGCGGGCGCCTCTCCGCCGCCGGCCCGCGCCCCGCCCGCGCGCCGCTCCCGGCCCGGCCGCGACCAGGCCTCCGCGCCCCTGCCCGGCCGCCCCGGCCCCGCCGGCCCCGCCCGCCCCTCCGGCCTCAGCCTCGGCCCTGGTCCCGCGCGCGCCCTGGCTGCTGCCCTGTCGCCGGCGGCCGCCCATGCGCCCCCGGCCCGGGACGCAGGCAGGGAGGGCGCGAGGCCCGCCGCGTCCGTGCGCCCCGCCGCCGCCCCCTCGGGCCGCGCGTTAAAGGGACCGCAGGCCCGGCTGCTCGCGGCCGCCGGGGGCGCCCGAGAGCCGCGGGCCTGACGTCAGCGGGCGGCCCGCGGCGCGGGGGAGGAGCTGCGCAAGCGCGGGCGGGGTGGGCGGGGCGCGCGTGGGTGGCGGGGTTTCCCTGCCTGCGTCCCGGGCTCAGAGCCTTCGGCCCACGCCCCGGGCGCCCCGGACACGCGCAGGCCAGCACACTGGGGTCCCTGGTTCTCGGCCTGTGGGCGGTCTGGGGGGCACCCCTTGAGGAAAAGGTGGGTGGGGACCTTCCGGAGGCTCCGCACCCCGTCTGCACGTCGCGCCCCCACCGGAAGACTTCGGAGGGGTTCCGCGCGGCCCGGTTCCGGGTCTCCATCCCTTTAGAGTCCGGAGGCGCCCAGGTCACATCGGCGGGCTGCGGGAGACCGCGGGAATTCTTGTGTCCGGGCTGGAACTGAGGACACTTGGTCACTTTGCGCCCCCGCTCCAGCTTGGAGCTGGCGCTCCAGGTCCTACGGGGGCTTCAAGAAATAGAAGCCAAGTGAATGCAGATGCCCATGTGGACGTGGGAGTGAAAGTGTGAACACGTGTTTGTGATGCTCAGGCGACAGTGGGGGTCAGCACGGGCAGCCGTGCGCAGGCACGCACGCAGGAGGTGCCTGGGCACGGTGCTCCTGACAGCCGGTGTAGGGACTTTTTCCCTGGCTCCTGTCCATCCAACCAGCCTGGGGTCCTCTATGGGGCAAGGAAAACGCGGTGTGAGGGGTCCAGCCCACTGGGGACAGCTGTTCTCCCTCCTCTACCCCAGCAGGAAAACTTGAGGCCACTAGGAGGCCCATGCTGGCCAAAGCAAGAAGGGGAAAGGCCCTAGGATAGGGCCTGAGAGTGATGCCCCGAGACCTGTCTCCAGCACTTCCCTCGAAGCTGGCAGAGCCTGGTACTCTCCTGCATGCCAGGTCATGGCCATTTGCAGGCAGTGGATCAGAACAAGAAAAGACTCTATTAGTCCATCACTGACTGGAGGAACCAGAGTTTGGCCGTAAGTCTAGGCTAGGGACCACCCCCGGTGAGCCTAGGGCGTGGGTCCTGACCTCCATTCCCCTAGGCTCTGATGAGGAGAGCAGGGCTCTGTGAGGTTGGCACCCAGGCAGCAAAGCCTGGGCCTTCTCTTGGGTCTCAGTGTCCCCAGAGGTAATCTAAGGAAACCAGGCAGGATGGCCTTAGAGGAAGGGTCCTTCATGGCTGTCTGCTGGGTATTCAGGGAAGGGGGAAGATGGTACCATGAGAGCTCACCAGGGGACCAGCACCCCCAGGCCAGACACAAATGGCTGCAGGTCACACAGATGCAGGGGATCTGATGCCCCAGCTGCACTCCAGCCCCCAAGCCTCTATCTCCCACCTGAAACAGCCCAAGTCACAGGAGAGAGGCTGGTAACCAAAGGCCAGAGGCCAATCCCAGCGCCAGTGCTGAAGTGGTCAAGCTGGGCCCCTTCAAGGAGGGTGAGTTTGTGACCACAGCCTGAACTCTTACAGGAGGTGCCTTGTCCAGTGGCAGTGTGGCTTTGGGCTGGGAGGGAGGCACATTCTGAAGCCAGCCACAGCTGCTTGTCCCAGCCTCCCTCCCTGCCTTTGCCACCATGGGGTCCTCGTGGGGCTGTGATGAGAAAACAGCTATTTTGAGTTGCTGCCCAGGCACTTCACAGTGTGACAACCCTGCCCATACCGGGAGTCGGGACATTTAGATAAGGATTTCCACCACCTTGCTTTTTCTGGGTCATCTTTTAAAATGACCAGAGTTGAGCCCGTGAAAGTCAGTGACTGCTGCCCCAACCACCTTATAAGTCATAGATGCCCACTACCCTCCTGTCCATCTCCTGCTCACCAGGGGCCTGGATGTAAGACTGCCCTTCCCCTAGCTCACTGGGCACTGCCCCCACCAACAGCAGGATCTCTGAGTAACAAGTTTTGTGACTCTAGTTCTTTGTGTGAGGTATTGAAACTGTGCCTTCATCAAAGGACCCTGGGGTTTTCACTTTCCCAAAGTGGGAGCTGGGATACTGGGGGAGCCAAGCTGCTGACCCAACCCCATGTGGTATCTGGTGCTTCCTCACTCAGCAGGTCAGAATCTGCACACTCTCAGCACCCCACTCTGGATTTTCCAAGTAGGGTGACAGTCACTCTTTCCTGCCCCCTGCTGTCCTGGGAGGGCTTTGGAGGATGAGGTCAAGGTTGGAAGAATGGGCTTCTTCCCCCAGCAGCTCCCTTCCTTTCCCTCCTGTGCTGCCAGCACCCCCGTCTGAATGCCCTCCTGCTACCTGTTTCCTCCCCGTTTATCCTCATACATCTAATCTCATCTCGGTGTCCACCTCCCTTCTCAGAGGACTAAACTAATACAGTCTGCCCTCTACCCTCACATCCAACACAGCCGCCACGTCCAAATAAACCCTCAGAAGAGGATGTGAAACTCCTTCCCAACCAGGAATAAGTGCATACAGTCGACTACCGTCGCCCTTCTTAGACCTTCACCCAATGTGTGGGTGATGACAGTGTGACTTCAGATGAAGGAAAGCACTTGGGGGTTCCCAAGGCCCAGACTTTGCCCCCCAGGGAGATGGAGGGGGAGAGAAGAGGCATACCTGGGGCCAAGTCTAAAAATCAGGTGTGGTCTTTATTGTGACGGTGGCAATTCCCTGGGATGAGCAAATGTGGGGTGTCAGGAGTGGCAGCTCTGGCCACTCTAAAAGCATCTTCAACCCCCTCCTGTCCTCAGCCAAAACAGAAGTCAAAGGAGGCCTCACCCCTGGACTCCAGCCCAGGGAGCTAAGGGAAGGGGGTCAGGGTCAAAAGTCACGTGGAGCCTAGTGACTGTCAAGGCAGCTTGTTGGAAACGGGGCTGGAGCAGGGTGGAAAGCAGAGAAGGGGCCCCAGGGCAGCACCAGGGGGTCCGGGGCAGCACAAAGGGATGTTAGCCCACGGCCTGGAGTATGCAGTCCTCAGGTTCCCGTGCAGAGGCCACGGCAGCTGGCAGGTAACACAGTACAGCCTAGGGGAGCCAGCAGGCACTCCCCAAGGAAGGGTGAGGAGGGTGGGAGTGCCAGCCCCAAGGCGGGCCCCAGCTCTGAGAATCCCCCTGAGCTCCTCCAAGAGTGTCTTCCCACCCCCAGCCCTGCAGAGGTGGGACTCCGGGCCCCCAGGAGGCAGAAGCCAGGAGAACTTTGGGGGGGGTTGGCTGCAGGAGGAGGAAGAGGGAAGGGCACCAGCTGAGGGTGCTGAAGGGCACAGCTGCAGGGCCCGCAGTCCCTGGGAGCCCACTATTGCTGGTGAGGACAGGGTGGCTCCTGAGAGGGGTCAGGAGGCAGCCTCACGCTGCACCAGTCCAGGCCAAGCTCCAGGACAGCGGAACCAGCCGCTGGAAGGGGGGCCAGGTGAGCTGCGCAGGGGCCAGGAGGAGTCCTCCGAGACAGACAGGCAGGAGCTGGCAGAGCTGCTGGCCCAGCCAGGAGCCCGGGATCACCTTACTTGCAGTACTCCTTCCTGAACTCTGGAAGCCAAGGGGACAGGTGAGTGTCTGCCCTCTGTTTCTCTGTTGCAGGGGGAGGAGGGGAAATGGGGCAGACATCCAGGAGGACTGCTCGGGGGCATCTGGAACACTGAGGTGGCAGGGGACTCCTGCCCGTGGTGTGGCTGGTGCCTTGGCGTTCTCAGCAGGTGGAGTGGGGTGCCAGCTGGCTCTGAGATGGGCAGGGGTCTCCCTCCCTCAACTCCACTCACCTTTGTCCAAGTCGATGTTCTTCGGGGGCAGGGGACTGTGGGCCAGCTCAGCCCTCTCCTTCAGGATGTTGTTTTTGTAATCTGGTACCGGGAGAGAGCAAGGTGAGGGCCCTCCCGGAGATGTGCCTCCCCCACGCCAGGCCTGGGAGGCACAGTCTATCCCTTGAGGTCCCAGGGGGCCCCTCACCTAGTTGGATGTCCTCACTCCTGTAAAGAGCCTGATCTCCTGTGGCCACAGCAAACTCTGCCATGTTCACGTCCTTCCTGGAGGAGGAGGGTGGTGGGAGGTTAGAGTAGTGGGTGGGTCTACCCAGTCCCGGGGAGAGCTGGGAGGGGCACTCACCCCTTGGATTTCAACTTCTTGTCGGAGTATTCGTAGCCTGAGGAGGGAGACTCGTGTTGGGGTCAGCCTCGTTCCCTCCCCTGCTCCCCTAGCCCAGAAGAACCCTCCCAAACCCAGCACCCGGGCTCACTGGGCCCTCTGCTCAGGCCCCCACACCCCAGACCTCGGGTCGGGAAAGGCTTCCTAGTTCTGGGCTCAGGCGCTGCGCTGCGGAGCCCCGGCTCACCTCCGCGGCGGCGCTGTCGGGTGGCCAGGACGACAGTGATAAGCAGGAGGATGAAGAGCAGAAGCGTGGCCAGCACGTAGCCCAACTGCTGGAAGAAGTGCGCTCGGCCTTCGGGGACGATGACGTTGATGACGCTGCGGCCGCGCGCCAGCGTGGGGTCTGCTGGGGCCGTGCGGGGGCAGCGTCAGGGAGCGCCCGGCGAGACCCACAGAGCAGTGCACCCCGACCGGGCCTCCCCAGCGGAGCCGCGTGGGTCTTGGTAAGGGACGGGTGGCCGCCGCCCCCGGGGCCTCCCCTCCGCTCACACCCAGGTGCCTGATGTGTGACAGGAGTGGATCAGGGAGGTTGGCTGCTGCCAAACGCGCCTCGCTGTCCCCTTCCCCGGAGACGTTCCCCAGGCGCCCAGGGCGGCCTCCTGCACCTGGGCCGGGGGCGCTGCTGTGGCTGGAGCCGTTGCCCGGCGAGTTCCGCGGGGGCGGCTGGGCGGCGGGCTCGGTGACTCTCAGGTGGAAGACGCGGCGCTCGTGCAGGCCGCAGTAGTGGTGGTGCAGGTGGCAGGAGTAGGTGCCCTCGTCTGCAGGCTCCAGCGGGTCGATGCGCAGCGAGAAATCGCCGCGCGCGAAGGCGTCCGCCCCCACCGCCACGCGGTCGCGCAGGAAGGGCGGCCCGTAGGCGCGGCGCTCGCCCGACGCGTACAGGTCGAGCAGGCGGTCTGCGCGGTCATGCGGCACCCCGGGCGGCTGCCGGTCCCAGTGCACCACCTGCTGCGCCTCCTCCAGGTGCCGGTCGGTCCACACGTGCGCGCGGTTCACGCACGTCAGCAGCGCGGGCGCCCCGCGCTCCACAGCCAGCACCTCCTTCTCGCCGTCCCAGTGCGCGCCGGCGGCCCGGGCTGGGGGAGCGAGTCGGTCAGGGACCCGCGCCCGGGAGGGAGCCAGGAGGGGGGTGCGAACGGGCGGGAGGGGGACACTCACGGTCATCAGTGACCTTGAGGAGCACGGCCAGGCTCTCGTAGAGGTGGCAGTAATGGTGATGCAGGTTACAGGTGTATAGCCCCTCGTCCGTCTCCTCCACCGCTACGCACCGGGAGAAAACGCAGCCGTGAGCTGCGTGGACCCTGCCCACGCCCCCGGAGCCCCCAGGCCGCCGCCGCGGTTCCATGGCCCGTACCGCGGATGAACAGTGAGAAGTTGCCGTCGTGGAAGGCGGAGGGAGGCAGCTGGAGGCGGCCGCGGTCGCGGGGCTCATAAACGCGCTGCTCGCCCGCCGAGTACATGTCCACGAGCCGGCGCGCAGGGCCACCGGCTGGGCCGCTGCTGAAGTCCCAGTGGACCACGCGCTGGCGGTCGTGCAGCCGGTCTTGGGTCCACACCATACGCGGGCTCTGGCAACGCAGCACGGCCCGGGCGCCGGCCGCCCAGCTCACTGCGGACTCGGACACCACGGAGCTGCCGGCGGTCGCGGGCCCCGACGGCCCTGGTGAGAAGGGAGCGTCACTGGGGGAGGGGTGTGGCCCAAGAGTCCAGGTGCAGGGTGGGACAAGCAAGACAACAGAAAGACTGACGGAGTTCCCAGGGAGGGCGGTCACTAACCTGAGGACAGAAGGACAGCAGAGCCTGGAAGGAGAGGGAGAGTGAGTCACACTGGGGCCAGGGGGGCACCTGAGCCTCTACATCAGGGTCACCCACCCAGACTGGGCCCCCACTTGGTTCCCTGGGTCCCTTCTACAGTCCTCGCTGAGGTGGTGCTAATGACACCCACTTAACAGGTGGAGTTAAAGCCAGAGCAGCCCGGAGGACATAGGTGAGGGTCTCTTCCCCCTACCTCTCCCAGGCTCCCACACAATCCTCATGGCCACCTGCCTGGGGTGCGGGGAGAGCAGCTGGCCCTTTGGGGGATGAGGGGTGGAGCCAGGGTTAGACTCTGGGCAGGCCAGCTCTGGAGTGTGCATGTCACCAAGGGCCACCCTGAGGAGTGGTGGCCACCATCCCCAACACTGCAGCAAGGCCACAAGAGCACCAGGGCCTGACACCTCGGGCCAGTTTGGGGGGCTCCTTGCACATGCATATCCAGTGTGACACATGCACCTGCCTTCCAGGGTCCTCTGACAACTGGTGCCCCACCCCAGAAACCCCTCGGCCTTCCTAAAGCATGAGAAGCCTGGACGTGGGAAGTGACCCCACCATCTGCCACCCCACAAGCCAAATTCCTGCACCAGAGATGTGGCTGAGCGCCTGGACTGGACGCAGGAATGTGCCCGGTCAGCAGGCCAGCCCTGGGGGCGGGCTCAGGGGCCCAGGACCCAAGAGGGCGCCAGAAAAGACCCTGTGAGACCCACGGTTCCCAGGCTCCCCTTGGTACCCCAGCCCTCTCTCCTCCTGACGGCAGAGCAGCACAGGCCTGAGGGGCATCCGGGAGACCGGAGAAAGGGTGTGCAGGGACCCAGAGGAGCCACTCCCGCCTCAGCCTCCCTGCCCTGCTTGGCCCTCTGGGGCCAGTTCTGTGCAAGGGGAGGTTATGTGTTGATCTGGGGGCCTTATCATGGTGCCCTGTTCCCTCTGAGGCCCCCAGACCCGTCCCCTTCGGGGTGGGGCGTCCCTCCTCCCACCCCACCCGGGGCTGGAGCTGAGACAGGCAGCGCAGCCCTAAACACAAACTCACTCAGCCCCACTGGTTGCTTTTGCCTCCTGACCCCCACCCACCCGAACTCACTCTGCAGAAGCACAAGTTTCCAGAGCAGGACCTGGGCCCGCAGCTCCATGGCGCCCGCCTGGCCCTCTGGCCGCTTTGTCTCGCTCAGGCTCTAACTCTCCAGAAAAACAGCCCGCCCCCCTCCCCCTCCTCAGAACCCGCCATGACATCACGGAGCCCTGCAGACCGACCGCCCCCTCCGCTCCTGCCCAGCCTCTTGGCCTCCCCAGATCCTTAGCTGGCCTAGTGGGAGGGGTAGGGCCTTGGCCACTATGTCCCAGACGGTGAGGGGAGTCAGAGCAGAGACTTGGCTTCCCCTCTGGCTCAGGTCCTGAAGAAGGGGGCAGTAGCTCAGCCCTCGGAGGGGCAGGAGGGCCCGAAAGCCTGAAGGCATGGCCCCGGATACCCTGTAGATGTCTGTGACACACAGGGCCCCTCTGGGGCCACTGCAGGCCTGGGGTTCTGGGGTGAGCACCCCTCGCCCCCTCCTCTGTAGGGGGACATTGGCCCAAGGCATCCCTCCACTGGGGGCCAGAAGAAAGGCATCCTGAGGTCGGACCCCCAAGGAGCCCAGGCTGCCACGTGATGACCCGCGCAGGCCCGTCTCCTCTGGGGACTGCATTTCCTCATCTGTGTAGTGGGGATAAGAGTAGCACCAGCCCTGGGGAGGTACAGGGGGGCTCCCACCAGACAACAGGATGGGCACTGCTGTCTACGTCAACTGCACCATCCAGAGAGCCAGCCGGGGAGATGAGGGGTGGGGACCCTGAGCCCTGAGTGGGGCCAGCCCAGTGCCCCTGTCCTGGTGCCCCTGCCCCCATCTGCCCACTATCAAGGGCACAGCGTGGTGCCCATGAAACCCCGTCCAGACCTGGGTGCCCTGCTCCCAGGAGCACCCCCACTGCTCCCAGGAAGGGAAGGAAGGGGTGGGGTATGGGAGCCTTCCCAACAGAAGGCACAAATTTGAAGCTCTGGGAAAACTAACAAAGTCACATAAACAAATGTGAAATCACAGACCTCGCACTGTGTACCAAACCTACTCTCTCTAGTTAAGCAAACCTCAAAAAAAGAAAAAGAAAAAAGAAAAACTCCACCACATCACCACAGAAAGCCACAATGCATTTTTCAGACTGCCCATTTGGACTGAATTATTGTCACAGGTCCCAGGCCCTGGTGGGCCGGAGTCTCATTCTTGAACCCTGCCCTGGTCCCCAAGTCCTCAGAAGAGCGAGTGAGGAGCCCAGCCCAGCCAGACTCTCTGGCTCCAGGGAAGGGGAGGAGGCTGCTGCTGCTGCTGCAGTAGGAGGGAGTGAGGGGTGACAACAGGTAGGACCAGCTGGGAGAACACCCCACCCCCAACCTAACGGACCTATTTTCGTCTGCAAGATCCAGGCCCTGGGAGGCGGAGCCCTTTCCAAACTGGAATCAGGGCTAGTCTCCCCACCCCACCCTAGCTCCTCCCTGGGCCTTTCATTCTGGAAAAACAAGCCCTGCCTGGCTGGCCTTGAGGCCTGGCCTCTCCCCCTTGTTTTCCTAACTGGTTTACATTAGCACTGCAGCCTCCCTCCCAGCCTTCCTCTGCGCCCCCACCCATGTCTGCCTCTCTCCTTCGGTCTCTACTGCGCTGGCCTCCACCTCTGCCCTCTGTTCCTGCCTCTGGCTGCCAGGCTGTCTCTCCTTCGTGGAGGGAAGATGTCCAAGCAGGGCTGGAGGGAGGCAGAGATGACCCAGGTCCGGCCCAGCAGCCTGGAAGGGGACAGGGTCCGCTCCCTGCCTGGTCCACACCCTAAACTCCCTCTCCCAGTAGGTCCCCTGGCCTCAGGCCCTGTGCTGAGGCCTGGTGGCGCCCCCGTGCTGCAGATCCAGCCCTCAGCTCAGCCCAAAAGCAGAAGTCTGAAGGAGGACCCCCACCCCCTTGCACCACTGCAGTGGAATGCTGCAACCCCTCTTCCCTGCCCTGTTCTCTCCCTGCTTGAGCCCACCTCCCCAGTCCTTGGCAGGAAGTAGTCATAGATGGAAGCAGAGCCCAAGAGAGAACAGATCGGAACTGAACAGCCACCAACATCACTGTGGTCCCCCTGAGTTCCAGGCCAGCCCCAGCCAGACCAGAGCCAGACCCACATCCCCTCTCCTAGGAGTAGAGGCTGGACAGGACGAGGAGGGGCAGCCAGCCCAACTGAGCCTGAGAATCAGAGTCTGGCTCCAATCCTGGGGACTCGGACATTCCAGGCAGCCAGGCTCATGGGGAGGAAAAACCACAGGCACTCAAGAGCACAACCTGACACACAGACACGTGCTCACACGTGCTGTTCAACATTCGGCAAACACTTCCTGTGCACCCACTGTGTGCCATGCACTGGGAGTCAGCCCCGAACTGGATGCCAAACTCCTGCCCTCTTTGGGCTGTTAGAGGAGGCCTGCTCGCAGATAAATGACATCATCTGAAACGCGAGACTCACAGAGACAGCTTCCTAGGGAGCGACCCCACAAGTGGACAGCCAGGCCGGCGCCCAGGAAGCTGCCTGTAGGGGGAGGGAGGGTGGGGCTTGGCGCAGAGGTCTGCAGGGCTGTGGCCTGGCTCTCATTCACACCCGGCAGGATGAGGCCTGAGGGGTTTATGATCAAGAGAGATGTGGTCTGGTAATGCAGGAAATGCCAAGATAGTTTGTTTAGAGCTGCCAGGATTTACAGGAACATACCAGGAAAATGACCCTCCAAGGGCCAGGTGGTGGACAGAACTCCAAGGTCCTCCCCTAGAGTGGCGGGAGGGGAGACTGTGGTGGGGTAGTCCTTTGCACCCACACAACAGAGGTGCAGGGCTGTCACTTGCAGAGACCGAGTTTCCCTCATAGCCGAGTAGTCAGCTTCTCCCACCGGCCATGCGGTGAAAGGGCTCATGGAGGCGGCTGTGTGGCCAAAACCTGAGGCTGCAGCCCCACCCACTTCATTCATCAAGAAGAACACGGACCTTGGCCTGTAACTGCTAGGAACGGGTTCTGCCAGCCACCCAGATGGGCCTGGAAGAGGACCGCAGGTGAGGACACAGCCCTGGCTGACACGGGTCTGACCCCGTGAGACCCTGGGTGGAGCTCCCGGTAAACGCACGTCCAGAGCCTGACCCATGGAAGCTGTGTGGTTAACAAGCCTGCTGTGTGAAGCTGCTAAATTTGTGTTGACTTTTCATGCTGCCAACAGGAGACAGACACAACTGCTTCCCAGGACAAAGCAAGGGCAGGACTTAAAAAGACAAAAGCACAAGTCTTACAAGGAAAGGGACTGGTGTCTCGGCTGAGGACTGGCTTGTGGGCAGACTGCTGAGTCACAGCTCCCCTCGGGTTTCTCCAGAACCGTGTCGATCCACTGTCACCGTGAGGCTGAGGCCAGAGGGCGGAGCTGCCCCACAGACCAGTGCACCCGCGATCCACCCTCACACTGCTGTCTTCCCAGAGGTGGTCACTTGCACATGTGTTGGTCCTTCTTCTGGAGTCCTGGTGGTCTGCCACGGCACTGTCTCACTCTGTGGGCCAGGGGACTCCAGATCCCATGTCTGATGGTCTGTGCGTCCCGTGGGGGCTCTCAGCCCTGCTGGTGGAGGCCCACAAGTCGGATGACACGCTGAGATGGGGCTGAGAGACCACTGATGCATTGAGACACTGATTTGAAAATACAGACAAGAACACTTGGAAACACAGAAGCATTATTTCATGGACCAGGCAACCCCTTCACCCTGAGAAACCGTCAAGGACCCAAGACCAAGGATTTTAGCAGTCGTGGTCAAACCCTCAGCAAGCGGTTTCCTGCGTGGTGTCTTTAGTGGGGAACAGGCACGCCTCACTTTACTGCGCTTCACAGATGATGCATTTTTACAAACTGAAGGTCTGTGGGGACCCTGCGTCAGGCAAGCCCACCAGGGCCGTTTTCCCAACAGCACTTGCTCACCCCGGGTTTCTGTGTCACATTTTGGTAATTCTCACATTTTTAACCCTCCACCAGCAAGAAAGTTATGACTCACTGAAGGCCCAGATGATGGTTCGCATTTTTTAGAGATAACAAATTTTTTAACTAATGTACGTGCACTTTTCAGACATAATGCTGTTATGCACTTAATAGATTATGGTATAAATGTGGCTTTTACATAGGCCGGGAAACCACAGAATGTGTGTGCCTCGTTTTGTCATGGCATTCACTTTACTGCAGTGGCCGGAGCCTGACCCGTGGCGCCCTGCAGCCCACCTGTACTCTCCCCACTGGCCTGTTCTGTTTGAGAAGGTGTGGGGAGGCCACCCAACCAACATGCAGACACTGCTCACGTTGCTCATGAACCGGAGCCAGACCCCGGGTGGCAAGGTGGCTTCTGGATTTCCATCTTTCCCGTCACGCCAGGAAGGTCTCCTCATCGTCCTTATCACTTCATCAGTTCTGTAGCCAGGAGTCAGGAACCATCGATTTACTTCCATCAGATGTGAGTCACCTCACCCACAAGATGCCCATGTCCACTGACTTCCTGGTGAGTCGGGAAGGGATGGTGTTTTCATTTGAGCTGACAGAGTTGCTTCCCTGAGGCTGTGGTTTATCCGCTCTGACACTCCATACAGGAACACGGAACTGAGCGATTACACGAGAGGGTAAGGAGAGGGGCTGGGAAGACCCACGTGGCCCTGGGCAACAGCTAGGGAGAATGACACAAACTTGTGTTAGCAGACACAAACACAGGCGCGTGAAAATGGCGGTGGATGTGCTGATGCAGGGCCACCTCTGTTGTCTGCGAAGGCCCGCAGCAGTGAGCATGCCCAGCTCCAGACCTTGGTTTCTAAGATCGTTTTCCAACAAAGGAACCAGGGCTCCTTGGAGAAATGGCCGCCTTTAGGGCTGGGAGGAAACATACTAAATAAACCTGGAGAGCCTGTACTGCTGGAAAGGAAGTGTTGGGAAAAAAAGAAAAAAGAACAAGGGGGTGGGGGCCCAGGGCCAAGAGCTGGAGCCAGGGGTGCTGGACTGTAACCTGAAATGGAAAGTCACACTCCCAGAAATAAGTGGCTGCTCACGTAAATGGAATTCTTCACGCAGAATTCCAAATGATTTACGGAGAACAAGCAGGAGCGTGGCTCCCCTCGTGGAAGGCACAGGAGGGTCCCTGGCTGCCCAGGTCCTGGGGCACATGGTGCTGCTGGGGTAGCTCACGGGGGCTGACGAGCCCCATGGCTTCACTCCAGCAACTGGGGGTCGGGGCGGCCACTACCCGGGTCTTCTGTCCACACGGCCTCTTCCCACCACGTGACCTGTCGCTCGGCCGCCTACGCCAGGCTTCCTTCCACTGATAGAAGCTGCCAGAACCCTTCCGGCCAGAGCTTGGAAGCATCTGCCTCTTTCTACTGGTAAGAGCAGGTCACAGCCAGACCCAAGGGAGCCCTGGGGGAGGAGCAGCAAGATCGCACAGCGAGGGCCAGGCTGGGGGGAGGGGGGAGGTGTGCTGTAATCCCTGCACAGGTGCACCTCGGCGACAGGTGCACCTCGGCGACAGGTGCGCAAATGACATGCAGACAATTCAGAGCTCCATCTGGGTTACAGGAGTAAATCCTATACAAAAGAGATCAGTTATTTTAGTTAAATATAAACATTTTAAAAATATATGTTTAAATATAAACATATACATTTATATGATTTTAAGTATTTTTTGGGAAAAAAATAACTTACCTGAGACATAAAACCAGACCAGGAAATTTAGGAAAGTTAAGTAAGCTTTGCGTAAGTAAATAAACCTGATTCTTCCCAAACCCATGATATTATCCTCCACTGTCTCACACGGTTCGTGACGTCAGGGGAAAGACACAGCCATTCAAGGCAGAATTAGGAAACCGTCTAATTTATCCAGGATCATCTTGATTAAAAATATCACTTGGCCTTTTTCTCATACAACTTTGTAAAACTCGACATTTCCCATCCCAGCAGTTAGACGATATTAATGCTTCTATGAAGTGAAGTCTCCTTGGTGACGTTGGCTTCTTATCCCGTGACAACCATTGTTCCAGCTTTTCTTTCTTTTTTTTTTTTCCGCTGTGGATTCTGCAAGAAAATAACTTTTTTTAAAAGGTGAACACTTCTAAGGCAGAAGTTCAATTTCCTTTTTCTTTATGGAATTTGCATGTTCTCCATTTTAAATCTAAGCAAGAGCCTTTTAGTGTAGGTAAGCTAGTCAGAATGGGAGCTTTATAATCACATGCAACATTTTGGTTTCCAGGAAGACAGGGAGTTATACTGATATGCTCAGAGAATGTTCCCGGTCATACAACCCAAGAATCTAATCACATTCTCAGCAAGTTAGAGACCCTGGGACTTGGTCTCTGCACCCTCCAAGGCTGCCCAATGGATTTCAATACACTTGTGTGTTTCAACCCAGTGCAGTAAAAGGTTCACCCCTGGGAAGCTCACATTGTCCCACCTTCGGCAAGTGAAACTTACAAGCGGGCCCGAGCCCCGCAAGCTGGCCGCAGCCTCTGACATGGAGACGTGGACCCTCCTGCCCGCCCTGCCATGCCTCACATGTCAGGATTGCAGGTAAACACTGAACAGGACACATTTATACTGACAGGTTATTTGTTGTTTACCTGAAATTCACTTTTAACAAGGGGTCCTCTATTTTTATTTGCTAAAATTGGCAACCTACTTGGTCCCCAAAGAGTCCCAGCTTCCCCCTGAAGTGGGGAAGGGCACATAGAGCCACTTCTGGGGGTCCTGCTTTGTCGACCCCACTGTCAAACAGAAGCAGACAACAAAGCGCCAGCAGAGGAGGCCCACTAGTGTGGGAAATAGAGGCCAAAGCCAACAGGCAGAGAAGCCCGCTTGGAACAAGGCTGCAGGGTGGGGGGGTCAGCAGAGAAACGACGTCTCATTAACATCCTCCCAGAAGAGGCGACGTCACACCCAGGAAACAAACCAGGCATGCTAAACACACTGAGAAAACGAAAGTCTCTAAAAAATTGAAAAGAAGGTAACAGAAACGAAAAAAATTCATTAAGTGGATTAGAGGGAAATGCTGAAGGTGCCCATGAAATGGCAAACAGAAGAGAAAATCATCCAATAACAGGAGCTTCAGAAAGAGCGGAAATGGAGGGGAGGGAATTACACAAAACAGTTCAAGAAACTG
The DNA here is from genome assembly GCF_036321535.1 of Camelus dromedarius. Taxonomy (NCBI): domain Eukaryota; kingdom Metazoa; phylum Chordata; class Mammalia; order Artiodactyla; family Camelidae; genus Camelus; species Camelus dromedarius. Next base: position 70,524,257 of record NC_087449.1, on the reverse strand, counting down.
CCCCAGAGCTGAAGGTCAGGCAAGCCCAGGCTGAACCGGCCTTCCATGGGGCAAAAAGAGCCACACTGAAGTGTGCCACTGGGAATGCTGGCATGAAGGAACGAGGGCCTCGAGAGTCTGCTACTGACAAAGGCGCTGGCCTCAAAGCAAGTTTACTTCTCTAATCAGCAGCACTGGGAACTGGAGGACAGCAGAGCAAGACCTGCAGGATTTTGTAGAAAACAATCTCCAACCTAGAATTCCACATCCAGCCACACTGTCAACCAAGAAACGGGATCCAGTAGAGACATCTGCAGATTTGCAAAGTTGCAAAATTTTCTCTTGTTTCTTTCCACAGGAAACTATGGAGGACGGGCTCTTGCAAAGTAAGGGGAAGAAAACGGAAGGATCAGGGAAGCAGAGAGTGTCTGCGGGATGCCCCAGGGACAAAGCTGAGCCCAGGTGCGGCGGGCCTGACGCTGCTGGACGAGCAGGAAGTCCAGGAAGAGACTCTGTCCTGAGATGAGCAAACCTTGGATGCTCCTGCGAGCCGGGCTGAGAACTTGGTGCTGAAACCGTGACGAGGGCACGGTGAACCAGACCAACCGGAGAGAAGAAAGAAAACCAAGGAAAACAACACGCAGAGGGAAAGAAAAGCAGCGACAGCTGCCAGCCCGTCCGTGGTCAGTCACGTAAACAGACTTTCACACATCCTGACTCACAGGCCGCCAGGTCGGAGGAGGGACGGAGGGGCAGCACGAGAGAGGCCAACAGGTAACACCTGCAATGAAAACAAAACGCAGGGACATGAGAATCGTATTCGATTAGCAAGTGTGAACTCAGTCTAATGGATTGGAAATAGTATTTTTTAATGAAGTAGACCAGAAGAGAAAACACCTGAGATGACTGCACTTAAGAGGGGTATGTATTTTTTTTTAATTTTTTCAAGTGTGGGTAGTGATACATAAAATGTACTTCTTATTTTGAGTTTTGGTCAAAAAGTCCAAAATCCACCAATTTAGAGATATGGTAATACCAAAAGAATCGTCTGAAAGGGCTGAGACTGCCTCTGGGAAGGTGGTGTGGGGAGGAGAGACTAGCTTTTTTTTCAAGCGTTGTTGAACTATTACACTATTTAGATATGCAGAGGCATAACTTTTATAAAAATAAATTTAAAACAAATTAAGTTTGGAGTCAAACAGACTTAGAGCCAAGTCACGGCTTCTCAGCCATGGGACTGTGGGCAAGTTGAGGGTCCCTATCTACCAAACAAGGCTAACTACAGGCTCGCTGTGAAGTGAGAGAACTCCCGGGAAGAACCCAGCACAGTGCCTGTAGTAGAGGGAATCACTCAAATGCATCAATTACTAATTTCTTAAAAACACAGTTCTTATTCTATGATCTCCTATCTCCCACACACCTTTTCTGGGAAAGCTACTATAGGATGGACTCCATGGAAAGGAAGGTAAACCACAAGACAGGAAAACATGGCATTCCAGAAACAGAGGCTCCAGCTTTTGAGGCCATGGGTATCCCAGGGAGACTCTGCTGGTGCCCCCAAGGGCCCAGCGTAGCCTAGCTGGGTGCCAGGAAGGACTGCACAGGAATAAGAGGCACTTGAGGAGCTGGACCCAACTGACAGTTTTCAAATCCCTCCAGCAAGTCTGGGGCTGAGTTAGTGATAGAAGCACAGGAAAACACACAAAAGAAAAAACAGAACTGGAGAACAAACAGTTGTGTGAGAAGGAAACACTGGCATGCTGGCCCATGAGGCCTTGTGTGAATGCTACTGATGCTGGGAGGTGACCGTGTCGCTGTGCTGTGACTGTAAGAGGAGGGGGCACCAGCCCAAGGGGCCTGGACAGACCTGGGGTGGATGAGGAGGTGGGTGAGGCGGGAGCCAACAATTCCACACCGAGCCGCACACAGTCTGACTTGGCCGGAAATTTTTAAAATGAGAATTCAACTGTAAAAGCAAAGTAACAAAACCAACAAGACCAAGCAAACTGAACAGGCGTCGGGTAGGGGGCAGTGCCTGGATTCAGGGGAAGCAGGTGTCAGCCCAGAGGGCAGAAGAGCCCTGTTCACGTGCCCCCAGCCCCCGGGGGCTCCAGGTCAGGACCCGGTCTTGGTGGTCTCTGGGGCCCCTTATGCTCAGCAGGACTCCAGGCTGAGTCAGTCTCCTCCCCGCACTGCAGACCATCAACGTTGGCGAGGCCGGCCCAGGTAGGCTAGCTTGTGGGCTCGTGGTGCAGCGTCATAGGGCAGTCACCCTTGTCCTGTGTCCCCAAAGTCGCTGGGCCAACCTACACTCCACGAGGCACATGCACGATTAATGCCACCCGGCAACCTGGCTCCCCCCGACCGTGGATCCTGCCCGAGGAGTTGGCACAAGCTCACACCCAGCCCAAGGGCTGACGCCTCCCCTCCCCTTGGCCTCAAGGGTCCTGATGGCCCTGCTGCCACCACAGCTGAGGCGAGTGGGGCTGTGGGCCTGGTGCTGCCCACTGGCCATCCGGGGTCTGCAGGGCTTTTACCCCTACTCAAGGCGGGGTCCTCCAAGGACACACACGGGCCACCCCACAGAGACAACCCCCCCAAAGTGGCAGAGTCGGCCGACACGTGACCTCAGGTGAGGCCCAAGGCCACAGGGCTCCGCTCCCTCACCGGCAGATGGCCCAGCAGCGCCCTGCGACACCCAGGTGGGCTCTGGATGCCCAGCCAGGCAGCGGGGCAGGTTGCCCTCTGGCCTCTACCCTGGACTAACTCCCTAGGGGCTTTTTCCAAAACTCAGTCCTAGAGAGCAATATCCCACCTCCCAGTCCACCCAGCTTCCGGCGTCCTTCTGGGCAAGCTCAGCGGGCCTCAGCCACGCCGGGGAGGGAGCCTCTCTCCAGCCTCTGCCCCACACTGCGGCCCTCCAGCACCTTCGCCGGCTCCCTGAATGGTGGGGAGCGCTACTCGCAGCATGGGGTTTGGGGGGTGCACACAGGTGTGTGCTGTACCCTGCCTGGTGCATCTGAGGTGGCCAGGGCCCCTGCCCACCCTCCCCAGGGCCTGGTACCCAGCCTCATGTCCTCCCACGGGGCCGGAGTCTGCCTGGCTCCTTCCGGGCCCACGGTGCGGCCAGGACATCCAGGCCAGAAGACTCTGCTGTGCACCAGGTACGGAGCAGCAGAGCCATAAAGCTGAGCTCACAGAGGTGCCCCAAGCTGGGTTCAAAAAGCAGATCCCCAGCAAGTGCCCAAGACCACCCTCATCAGCTGGGCCCTGGATGGGGCCTCCCTGACTGAACCCATCCTCTATGCACTGCTGGACGGGCTGGGGAGAGGGGCAGATCACAGGACAGAACCACATCACAAAGACGAGCCTTTCACTGAAGGCTGCCCCGTCAGTGGCTATCAGGGCTAGAACTGGGGGACACCAGGGAGAAGGGGCTGGGGGAGGGTGGAGGCACCACAGGGAAGAGAGGAGGGGCTGCAGAGTAAAAATAAAACCCCAAAACTGCCTTCTGAGGTTGTGGTTGGACCCAAAGCATCCAAACCACAGGCAGGGTGAGGTCTGCACACACCAGGCCGGGCAGGGACAGGGCCATCAAGGTCCAGGCCCAGCAGGGCAGGGAGGGGCAGGGACTGAAGGAACCAAGTGGGGCTGGGCTGGCTCAGGAGCTGACTCAACAGGACCCATGACATCTGGAGCAGGAGCCTCGACCACAGCACCACTGGCATCTGGGGCTCACTATTCTCGGGCAGAGACTGCCCTGTGAACCGACGGGCATTTAACAGCATCTCCGGCCTCCACCCATCATTGTCAGCAGAACCCCCACTGTTTTACGACCGAAAACGTCTCCAGATGTGGCCAAATGCCCACTTAAGAACTGCTGCTCTGGAGGACTGGTGAGTCCATGTGGCGTGGAGCCCACGGGCAGCCTGCCTCCTGGGGGCCCCCCAGCTGGCACTCACCCCAGGGTGGAGGAGGCTGGAGCAGGTGCCCGGGATGCCAGGGCCCTGTGGTGCTCTGCCAGCTGGAAGCACCCAGGCGTCTGGGTCTGTGGCTCTTGGCACAGGCCAGCCGGTTGTACCCCCAGAACTTATGGCCCCAGCCAAGCTCCTGACCAAGGCTTTGTCTCCAGACTTAGCATCCATTTCTCCTCCCACCAGCCAGGGAAGGGCGGGGTGAGCCACGGGGCAGCTACCGCAGAGGGGCTGGAAGGAAACACTGGGAGCAACTGGTCAGCAGCTGTGGGCGTCGGCCAAGGGCATCACTGGCAGGCTGGGCCCTGCTGGGAGGCCCAGAGGAGCTGGGGCCAGACTTGGCACCAGGACAGCATGGTCCACTCCACCCCTGAGGGCCTGGCCCTGGGACCTCTGCCCCACCCACACCTGAGGAAAATGAGACCCAGAAAGGATGCCTGTGACCCTAGCTGTCCTGGTCCCCAGCCAAGACCCCAGGGGCTGCCAGGAGCCCAACAGCTGCCTCCTTGTGGCCACCAGTGGAAGCCATCCTGCCCCCTCAGTGGCCTCAGGTCCCCTCCAGTAACAGCCAGCTTCACCCTCCTCACATCCACCACACACGGCCCATCCATGAGTCCGTCGTCCCTGATGGACAGGGGCCCACCTGGCTCACTGAAGTATCAGTGTTATTAACACCATTCCCTCCGGCAAACTGCTGGGAAGCCCGAGCCCAAGCCCTCCCGAGATCTGCCCAATGGGCAGGGAACCCAAGCCAGACCCCAAACACATCTCTGACAAAAGACAACAAGCCCTCACAGCCCCAGTGCGCAGTGTGACAGGGAACCCAGCAACAGGAGAGCTGTGGCCCTCCAAAAACACTGCTCCCCAGGGCTCAGGGAAGACGCACCTGTCTCCCCTCCTTGAACCCAGATGTGAGGAGCGGAGCAGATGCTAAGGATGAAAACAACCCTCACCTGAGTTCATGGCACTCCGACCAGTCTCCCCACCTGAAGCCTAGCCCCGCCAGCCCACATACAGAGGCCCACAGGCCACTCCAGGCCCCCTATTAAGGACAACAGGTTCCTCTCCATGCAGGAAGAACCTGGAATCACTGGCGGTCACTGGCTGACGCTAAGGCTCCGGGCTTCTCACCAGCACACTTTCCATAGCCAGCCCAACCTTAAACCTGACAGGGCAGGCCACCCCTACTCAGGGACCCAGAAGTGGCAGAGGCCAAGAAGCCCACAGCAGGCAGTCCAGAGGCTCTGCAAGGGGCCTGCAGAGCACTGTCTGCCATTAGAGCACACGGCGCCTGTCCTGCCTCCCTCCCCTCCCCACCTCTCTAGTGAGGCCCTCCCTGACCCCGAGCTGTGCAGGTCCACTTACAGAACCAGACAATCCACAGCTGGCTGCATCCGGAACCACATGGAGGGCTGACTACAAGCTATAGTTGGGTTTTCACCCGACTGAGAGTCAACTGTGTACCCTAATGACATTGCCCCCTCAGTCTGGGCACTGAGACCCTGCTTGTCCCTCAGCACCTTTGCCACCTCCATGTCATTAAGAGTATGCCCTCAGGGGAGGGCTGGAACTCTTCACAGCTTCTCCCACAGTGTTCACTCATAAACAGTGAGACCATCATTCCCGCAGGCCACGCACCAGGACAAGGGTCAGCTCGGGGAAGGGACTGCCACTCTGCCACTCTGCCACCCAGAGCCCTTGTGCCTCCTGTAATGCCAGAGGCTGACGCTAGCCTCAATCCCTAGACAGCTCACACCCAGCAGAAGAGGGTCCAGGCCAGCAGAGACAGCCGAGTTCTCAGAAAATTTATTACAGTTGGCAGCAACAGGCAGGGGAGAGACACTAGACTCATTTGCCCTTCAGGTAGATCTTGGGGGTCTGCCAGCCTGTAGGGGCTTCCTTCAGGCCCGCCTTCAGCCAGATGCGCCTCAGGTCTCTCTCGAACTTGATCTGTGAGGGCAGAGGGAGGGACCACCTACAGGTTTGTGCACAGCCCTGCATCTCAACCACCGTGCCCAGCTCTGGGACGACGGCCCCACACTCACCTGCTTCCGTTTCAGGCGTCCTTCCCTGACCTTCCGCCGCAAGAACCGCGTTCTCTTGACTAGCTTGCGGTACTTGTGATGATTCATCTTCCGCCGGCGGATCTTTAGTACGTTTTTGCACTGCATCTGGGGTGCCTCCCACACCTCCTTGACCCCCTGCTCAGCCCCTTCGCCCATGTGACTAGCTGGACATTCATAGAGTTGGGTCCCAGCGTCCAGTCTGGGCAGGAGATAGCGGATGGTCAGCCAGCTTTCCAAGGGGCTGACAGACATCTTCCTGGGGACCAGCATCTCCTCAAGCTCCAGGTGAACCCGCTTGCCAGGAAGGGAGACAAACCCACTCGGGCCTGTTGGCTGTGTGCTGAAGTGAGGCCTGCAAGCATGGCTGCCCAGCACCCTCGAGACAGGCCAGGGCCGACTGTACCCTGCAGGAAACAGGATGGCACAGTTACCACTCCCAGGGTTACACTAGACCTGTGCACGGCCACGGGGCCTGACCGGGACTGGGGAGAAGAACCTCCATGGCAGACTGGACAGGACCCTCACTGACATTCTCAGGCCCAGACATCCCCTCTGTAGAGCCTAGATGTTTAGAGAGAGTTTGTGTGGCCAGGCCCTCGCCTCCAACTGGTGACGCACGTTCCTAACCCACGTGAGTATCCCGCCCATCTGTCCCAGGAGGCCTCTTACCTGCCCGGGGAATAGCCCTGAGCAGCTGCGAAGTCAGGCGAACCAGGAACATGGTGTGTGTGTGGCAGCGGCCCAAGGTGCTCAGAGGAGCTGGAACACAAGTGCGGCCAAGGTCACCCTGGGGACTCGGGTCCCGCCCCCGACTACAGCATCCCATCACCCTCACCACCTTCTCCTAAGATGAGGACGTTACTTGGAGCACGGCTCCCTCCCTCAAAACCCCCGCCTCCGCCGCTCCCAAGCTGCGCGGCTTGAGCCTCAGCTTCACCTTGAGGCGTCCACCGCGCGGGCGGTGTCCAAGCTCGGGTCCCAAGCCCTGAGCCGCCCCCACCTTCCGGCCGCTGCTTTCTCAGCTGCTCCTGGAGCCCGCGCTCCGCGTCCTCACGCAGACTCTCCCCAAACCAGGCCCGGCGATTCAACCGACCATTCCGCCGCCGTGCTCAGCACTTCCGGTCCTTCCCTAAACCGCCCCCAACTCCGCGTCCGGCCGCCAGCAAGTTCCTACACCCAGCGCCCCCTGGCGCCACGACGGCGCCTGGCTCCGAGTCTGCGCAGACCTCGCCGGGCTCAGAAAGCGACGGTTTCCGGTCTGAGGAGCCGCCAGCCCCGTCCCCACCCCAACCCCTCCCATAGCTCGCTAGCTCCGCCTGGCCCTTGGGAAGGCTAGAAAACTACATTTCCCACAATCCCAAGGGGGCGCTCTCCGCGCCTTCGTGGTTCGAACTCACGTCGCTCCCCGTCTAGCCAGTGGCCCGTAGGCGGCCGGAAGTGGCGTTTCGGGTCTGCGGAAGGGACGTTATAAAGGCGCCGGAAATAGGGTTCGTGGGGAGACGGAAGTGGCCGGAGATACTGCGCCTTGGGCAGGGGGTAAAGGACTCCCAGCTGCTGTGCTCGCAAGGCCCGGCCTCCCTCCGCCCTGGCCCTCCTCCCGAGGATGGGAGGAAAGGTGGCAGACAAGTGACGGCGGGTCGGCCCCGGGTCCCGCAACCTGGACACTAGGAGTGCCGTGCGAGGCGTAGGCGGCAGAGCCGGGCGCCGTCAGGAAGGACTCGGGAGATCTCGGGACCCGTCGCCCCATCTCCTTGTCTTGCAGCCTCCGATCTCCGCCAGTCCGGATAAGCAAAGGAGACCCCGCATCTGGCGCGGGATAGATAAAACGACGCTTTTGCAAAGGTGGATTCTTTTTCTTTCCTTAAAGCAAACAAGTTTCTACCCTATGACTGTGGAAAGATTTTGTCCAAAAACCAAAAGCAGCCTGCGTGGAGCATGGGATTTGCCTAAGACCCAGTGTTGCTCCTCAGGGTAGGGAGCTAAGAGGGTACCACAGCACCTGTCTAGTCCAGAAGGCTCCTTGTCCTCGCTGAGGTTGGCTAGGATGGGCAAGATCCCGAGTGGACCAGCAGGGGTGCCTGGTAGGAGAGGGATGTGTGAAGAGTCCCATTGGCTCTGCTCAGGGACTTGCCCTGTAGGAGGGTCTTCCGGTGAGTCTTAGCAGGAATTGGCTAGACCTGGCCACCCGCAGACCCCAACCTGGCTAAGCAAGGGGTGGATAGCCAGTGGGAGGGCAGAAACTGCAGGCTCCAGGCCCAGGTCTGCAACTGTCACTATGCCCTAATGTGGGAGGGATTGCTTCTGGCTCCCAGGTAGGAAGGTCTATGACCATGTCCACAGCCCACCTCTCACTCCAGCTGTATGGCCGCCCCAGGTTTTTATGGTTTGGTCCTTAAGAGTGAGCCACCAAATGATTATAAATCAATAAAAAATGTTAAAAAAAAAAAAAAACTTTTATTAAAGATGCCAAAAAAAAAAAAAAAAGTGAGCCACCTGCAAGGAGGGCATAGCTCAAGTGGTAGAGCACGTGCTTAGCATGCACCAGATCCTGGGTTCAATCCCCAGTACCTAAAATAAATAAATAAACCTAATTACCCTCCCCAAATAGAATAAATATAAGTAAGGGAAGTTTAAAAAAAAAGTGGACCCTAGGTGCTAACCCTGTCGCTTTCACATCCTGGCTGTACTAACCTCAGGCACCTTTCTCTAGGCACACTGGCATCAGGAAGGCCATGCCTCCCACCTGCACAGAAGTACTGGGGAGAGCTGACAGAGGCTCCAACAGCCCTTGATCTGCATGGAACCCACGCAGGACCAGGAAACAGCCCCAAGGCCCACCGTGCCCACCTGCACCACCAATCCACTCCCAGGGAGGACACCTCCAGGGGTGACCCTCCTCCAGGTGACTTGTTCCTGGATGCTGCCAGCCAGACAGACACCAGCAGTGGGTTATAAACCAATGTCCCTCAGGCGCAAGGGGGCTCCAAACCATCTGATCCTTTTCAAACCCTCCCTTCACCCCAAGGGCAGCAGCCTTTGTCAGAACAGGCAGACAGCTCAGACCCATCACAAGCCTCACAGAAGAGCAGGCGCATGGAACTCAATACAAAATCCAACACTTTAATGAGATCAGAGGCGGCAGCGCAGACGCACCACTAGAACGGGTACCGCGGGCCGTGCACGGTGACAAGCAAGCAGAGCACAGACTACAAATTCTTTAACGTTCCCAATGTCCTGAGTAGAGAGAATTGTGTTTTTCAACCACGGAAAATGCGTATATAGGAAACTTCTCTATTTAGGAGCTGGTGGCCTGCACTCAGCATCACACAGATAAAAATATATGACTTTCAACACAGATCTAAATACCTTCACATTTTAAAAATCAAAATTCTCTACACAAGTTTTAAGCTGACAGAATTCAAGTTCTGAGTTTTCATATATAGCTTTAACTCATACTGAACACATTTATTTACAACATGGACAGAGAATAAGGGGCTGTTAAGGCCGTTTTCTCACCGTGAAACACTGTGAAGTCCAAATGTAGGTACAACCTAATATAGGCAAAGGTTCGAAAAGTCATTTTCTCGATTTGACGTAATTGGGCCTTGGTGTGGGAGTGAAGGGACAGTCTCATTAGCACCAAGCCGCACCACCAGGACAGCGCACCTGCCTTGGCTTCCACAGGCACAGGGCTGTGCTGCCACCAGGTGTGGGCTGGGCCCAGGCTAACCCAAAGGGCACCCTGCCGGCCTCTTGACTCCATCTCCAAGTTCATCGCAAAGCCCAGTGTCAACACCATTTCCACGAAGTTGCAGCCCAGGGCCGGTCACGCCGAGGGGTGCATACCGAGGGCCAGAGAGCAGCCCTCAGTGAAGACCCCACGCCTCACCTGCGGTGCCTGCTGTGCCCGGGGTGGTCGCGCTCGTAGCGGCGGCCTGCGCGCTCATAAGACCGGGACCGCTCCTGCCGCTGATCCCTACAGTAGTGACTTTTCTTCTTGTACTTTCCTGAATTGTCTGCCCGCTCCCGTGAGCGGCTTCGGGAGCGGGAGGAACTCCGGCTCCGAGACGCGTGAGGCTTCTGGGCGGAGTACTTGCAGTCCTTGGACTTTCGGTAGCTTCTCACCTTGGAGCCTTTGTAGGGAGCACCTCGGTGTGCCTGTCTCGGTGGGGAGTCACTCCGGCTTCGTGAGCGGCTCTGTGACTTGGACCCGCCAGATGTGGAGCCGCTGTCGCTTTTCCTGTGCAGGAGAGTACTGTCAAGCCAGTGAGCCCTGCCCTGACAATCTCACCTCCTAGGGGAAACAGCCTCCCTCCAGGAGCAACCCCCGTGAGCCCAGCAGCACCCACCTCCTCTTGGGAGAAGCAGATCGCGATGGGGACCTCGAGTAGCTCTGCTCGTGACTCCCACTCCGACTGCGACTCCCGCGCCCCTTCGGCAAGCTGTGAACAGGGCAGGAGCAGTTCCAGACATGGTCGTTCCAACAGCCCAACGGCCCACCAGGGCACTTGGGTACTCACCCATTCACTGGGCTATCCACCTTGGCTTTCTTCACCCCCTCCATTTTCCTCTTGGTATTCTTCACAGAGAGCGGGGAAGGCTTGCTTCCTTTCCCCTCTTTGGGAGACTCTGCTAGAATCAGCACGATAAGTTACAACCTGGCCATCACACAACTGTTCTGGTGGGAACTGGCTAGCCAGGCAAGACTGGCTTGTGCTGACTGTGACTCCCTGCTCCCAGCCCAGACTCAGAACCGCAGGACACAGAAAGGCCACAGGTCTCGCTTGCCTCGCTTCAGGGACCAGGGACGGGCATCATGCTTAACTCTAGGAGCTGACACCATCTCCTGCCCCAGATTTATGAGAGTTTCAGCAAAACACAAACTAACTGCATTGCAGAAAGCCTGTTCACATCCCTTCCTGAAGAATACAAAAACCAACTCTCCAGGAGCGCCTGCCTCACTTCAAACATCACCATGTGCTCGTGGGGACGCTGGAGCCTGCAGAGTGCTCAGACTAGCTGCAATTCCCAAAGGAATCTGAAGGAGAGGGTCACCCCCGCAGGGAGCAGACTCATACCCGACACTCACCCAGCTTGGGGGCAGGTGAGAACCGTGATGCGCTGTCCAGCACCTGGGCGCTGCCGGGGAGGAGGCCCTTGGCCTGTGCCTTGGCCTCGTCGAGGGCATGCCTGCGCTTCTCCACCTCACCCTCCAGGTGTGTCAGGTCAACCTGGGAAAGCCAGAGCCCACAGTTCAGAACCGGATGCCTCTAGTCAAACACAACCAACACACTACATGAAAAAAAAAAAAAAAAAAAAAAAAAAAAACCCCAGAACCTTCTTGCGAGTATAGAGCTGCAGGATTTTCAAGCAGATTTCTTGAATTTCTTCTTCAGTTGCTCCAAACAAAAGGAACCAATGGGGACGATTGGGCAGAGGGATCTGTAAACACAAATACCACTGTGATACTCTCCTTCAGTGCCAACAAAATTCTCAGGGTGCTACAACACAAGCCTGCTGGACACCAACAAGGAGGCTTCTTGTTGGCACCAAGAAGCCTGATTTGAAGCACATGACATGAAAGTTTACTGGAGACTAGTGAAAGCAGCAGACTGGAACCCCCCGTGGTGGCCCACTGACCTCCAGCGTCCGGGCGGCGAGATAAATGCAGGCACAGGCGATGCTCTCAGGCTGAAACCTCACAAAAACATCTGTGCGCAGGCTATCATTCATGTAATTCCTGAAAACCAAACGCAGGAAGAATTGCAACACCCCAGGGCAGCCCACGATACCCATCTGCATCATCTACATAAAGTCACTACTCCCCTACGTAGTCTACTGCCAGGCCTTAAAGCTAGACAGTCCTGGGAACCTCACAAGTTCATGGAGAAACAGTCCAGCTGCTTTTTCTGAATACAGGACAGGAGGACAGGGAAATTACTGAAAAAAATTTTAAAAGCTGGCTGAATGTCAGACAACACGTGTTGCTATAAAAGAGAACCAAGTTTAACTTTACTTTTCCCTCTCAACCTCTGGCCTGCTCTCATGCAAAAGTCAGTGCCTCAGAAAGATGTCTACTGTGGCAGTTCAACGTGTTTGATTAAGGAGCCCTAAATGCTCAAAATCCGTAGTGCAGAGAAACATGCAAACTCAAAAGAATGGGCTGAGCACAAAGCCTGCAAGGGCCTTTCTGAGCCAAGAGGTCCTCTTGTGTCCTTTTCCTTGAAGAGGTGTTCACAGCCTGGCCGCCTTCTTCAACACGGAGTCCACTCGCAAAGGGGAAATGCCCGTGGGTGCACGGGAGCGTCTGCAGAGGAGGGCTCAATGCCCAGAGGGAAACCCTCTTCTCAGGGTTATGAAAGAATTGTTTCCAAATTGTCCCATCTCAACAAGGAGTCTTAAAGTGAACATTCATAAGAGCAGATAAAAGAACAAAATACAAGTTTCATCACAGTCAGTACATTTTAAAAACTTTATCGTATTTTAAAACATACAAAAATACAAAACACTTGCATTTTTTAAAAAGTTAAAGAGTTTTAAAATTGGCTACATTTTCAACATTTTCATATAAATATATTTCTTTAAGATTTACTAGACCGAAATCAGATCTCTCATTAACTTTATCAATATTGCAAAAACAGAAGATCAATTCCACAAGAAAACAGCTGAATAGGTCATATATCTAGTGCTCACACACCCCAGTGACAGGCACACCCCCAGGTGAGCCATGTCATGCTGGGATCTGACTGAACCTCCCCACTCCGACCCCCAGTTATCTCTGCCCTAAATCCCAGATAAACTGATGTACAAACCCAAGGAGAGATTTCTCAGTGATAAATTCTATATATGCCACTGGCAGCACCTGGCTCTGAAGCTCTGCTCCAGGAACCAAGAGGTGACCAAAGAAAAGCCAGTGTGATGGTGCCAAGGCCAAATGTCCCAAAGAGTTGCAAGTAAACAAGTTCAAACATTTTATATAAACATAACCATCAGTAACTTTTTGGTTCTAATAAAAAAATATTTTTAACACTCAAATAGAACTTTTAGGTTCTAAAAAAAAAACAAAGTCCTCAAAACATATACTTAAACTTAACTGCTATATTTGAAATAAGTTACAACAAAGTGTCATTAAATTATTTAAAGATGCACACCTTTTACTAGAATGTGTCAACACTTAGGTGCTGGAAAGAGTAACTTTAGCACTTCCAGAAATAATAATATCCTCCCATACTAAACTCTGAGTTCCCATCAGCCAATTTGTACAGCTTTCTGTAGAGGTTTTTGTTGTTGTTTTATTTTTTAAAGACAAAGGTATTGCATCTTTATTGCACAGGTACGGCAGTTTTAAAGGACAAAATTCAAGTCAAGACAGTTATCACTCTAGTCATACAATTACCAAAGCACGACAGGTTAACAAGAAGCACAACCGTCAGAGCCACGGCAGCAGTCGGCCAGCACTACACTGCCGCGCGCACACCACCGTCTAGAGCCGGCCTTCGGTGGAGCCTGCACTGGGTTGGCTGAGGACGGCCGCTGTCCCTGCACCAAAGCGCTTGGACAGTAGAGGAGAAGTCTTAGTCACTTACCCTCAGAGGCTACCCTTTGATTGAAAGAGTACAGAAAAGAAAAGTCAAAATAGGTTCTCCATTAGCCACGGCACAGCACCAGACAATTCAGGCAGCATAACTACGACCCTCACAGACTTAACTCCATGGAAACTCACAAAGCACCCAGCACTGAAATGCCACTTTCAGGCCCCTTTCTAGCATGTGCTTTGTTACAATCAATCCCCAAACTGCAGGGAAGCTTTATAACCCCTCCTTCTCCCACAGGACTCTCTTTAATGGAAGCAGTTAAAAGCAGTTTCACAGCAGATATGAAACCACAAAGTCCAGGTTGGCACCTGTAGGGAAGACCCTAAGGTGCCAAGTCAACGGCCCCCAAAGGGAAGCCACTGACCGCCCTCCCAGAGGGTTGGGGAGGGGATGGGCCACCTTACCGTTACACCAGTGCCTGTTATTTGGGAGGCTGGTTGGAATTTACCTGGCAGGAACACTGGGCACTCGGACAACTCTAGCCCACAACCACGTCATGGGACTGACTACCCCCTGCCCAAGCGCCTCGCATCAACACACTCCTGCACTGCCCTTGCTGGTCTCGTAAAGCAAGGAAGGCCAACTCACCATGAGGTCTGGACCAGGTGTTGGTTACGCTCACACTCTAACACCTGAAGGTACATAACGATTATCTGGAAGATACGGGTCAGGCAGTTATTACCAAGAACCGTGGGAACCCAGAATTCAGATCTTGAGGGCGTCCATGCAGCAAATAAGAGCCTCAGGCTAGATCCCAGGGCTGGCTCCTGGTCACACGCCTGCTGCACAGCTCGGCTGGAGGGCAGTTTCTGCGGACGCGCTTGCCACCTGCTTTTGCAGCCAGGCACCACGAAAGCGCGTGAGGACCTAGCTGCACCGTAGTTGGTCCTGCCGGTGCACGGCTGATGCTCATTCTTGTCTTCGACACATTTTCCACCAGGAAGCTTAGCCTGCCCTGAACATTTCCGTACCCCAGTCGCCAACTTACACAAAACATGGTATGAAAACACTTTCAGCAAATGAAGAAAAAGCTCTTAAATCTATGGGGAGTAATTTACCAAGAATTTGAATTAATGCCAGAAAGTCACACAAGCAAGAGAGATATGAGGAAACCGCCAATAAAAGGGGGATGGAAACTTGAAAATAGCACTCTTTGAAAAAAAAGAAAACAAGCCCTGTGTCTGAGTTAACGTGGAAGGTACACGCGGCACTGCGTGCTTCTAAACCAGAGCAGCCTGCAGCGCCATGTTAGTGCGTTTCCACATGAAAGGGCCCGGAATTCTCCAGTCCTTCCATAACAAGAAATAAGGTTAACACTAAAGCTACTTTAGAAAATTATCTGTTGAGAAAAGAAAATGTAAACTGACAGACTGCATTTTTACAGGTTCATCACTATTTCTGAAAGCTCAAACTTAAAAAATATAATTCCCAAAACTCTTAAAAACACACTATTAAAATTATCATGATACAGGAAGGCTAATGAGCAAACAGTCATTTTCAGATGAGAAATATAAACTGGAAAACCAAGTCAAGGACATTCAGTCCTCTTCAGTTTCTAATCTGGGTAAGAACAGAGCAGGGACTCAGGAGGGCTGACGTGGCAGCTGGGCTGCATACCCACCTTGTGAGGGTGCTTCACGTGGACACAGAAACCCAGCTCTTTGAGAACCCGCCTTTCCGCCTTTATAATTTGATTCTTTAAGTTAACGTAATCTTGATCTAACAGCAGAGGCACAGGCTTTCTACAAAGACAAAGCACGTGGTCTGCATAAGGGTCAAATGAAACAGTGCATTAAATCCCATGATTACCCCCCAAGCAGTGACAACCAACTATAAACACAGTACAGACGGACTTAGGAAGCTCACTTCCTCTAATAAAACCCGCAAAGTCTTCCTCAAGCCTAAACTGCCTACTCGCCTGCCTCCACAATCCCCGCATGCTCTGCTTATAGGTGATAAACATCGACAGAGCACAGGGAGGGTCTGCCAGCCTCACCGCATAAGGACCACACGTCCTTCGCCAGCTCAAAGTATATGTATGTGTTGCAGATGAACAAAAAAACAAAGAAGCAATGGAAGCAAAACGTTTAAGCAGCTGAGACTGTGTTTTACAAAGGACTCCCATCAGCTTTAGGATGGGAAAGTCGAGGCCAAGGTCCAGGCAGTGGTTCTCAACAGAGGGCAACTCTGCTGTCCCAAGACCACACAGTGATGTCTGGAGAAGTTTCCGGCTGTCACAGCTGAGGGAGGAACTATTAGCATCTACTGTGGAGGCCAAAGAGGCTTCTAAACATCCTACAAGACACAGGCCAGTTCCCACAACAAAGAATCATCCAGCCCAAAACATAAACTGTGCTGAGGTTGAGAACCCAGCTTGAGAGCATTCAGAGTCTGACATGGGCAAGCCAGGAGACCAAAACTGTAGACACAGTATCCTGTCCCGCTACCCGTGGCCCTTCACTCATTAAACAGTGTCTGTTGGACACCCCCGAGGCACCAGGCCTCCTCTGGGCACAAGTTTAAGACTTCACACCCTGAAGTTTGTTTCAGGAACATTAGTGTAACTAAATAACCATAAAAACAAGGGGATGAGTGTTCAGGACAGCCCTGAAGACTCACTTTTTCTCTCTCAGGTGCCGAAGGCGATGAAACACATTGATGACATCCCGAATCCGTCTTGGAGCCTCTTCTATTTTGGAGGCCAGGTGAACACAAGCCATCGACACGTGCTGGAACGTAAGCAATGCAACATACAGACATTTGTTCCAATCACGAGTCTCCAACAGCTGAAGAAGGTCGGTTGAGGGCAAAGAGGAGGTGCACCCTGAGAAAAAGGCCACTTAGGAGAAACCCCGCTACAGCACAGGAGACTTCCCAACCCCTTAAGTACAACACTGCGACCACGTTCTCCTTCCTCTGAACAACCCGGCAAGACAACTCCCCAGCTTTTCTGTCAACACATTTCTGTGGGAAACAACAAGAGGAAGCCCCTACCTCCATGGAATGCTTCACAAAGGACTTGGTATAAAAAAACCGCTGGAACAACACCTGCCCAGTAGCCATAGCCACCTACAAAAGAGAAAGATTTCCATCCTCTTCAAACGCATAATTCAAGGACTTCGAAGTTAAGTCACTGGGTTTCAGGAGGCTCCTAACAAAGAACCAAAAACTAAAACTTCTTGCGCGTCCACAAAGGCTCTTCCCGACCTGCTGCCCTGCCTCCCTCGCCACCTCTGGTGGGCCGTAGCAGTGAAGCTGGGCCAGCGCTCGTCGCGCGTCCCGGATGCCGGGCGGAGACTAAGGGGTTGGGGTCAGGGGTCAGCGCTGGACACGGGTCCCAGGCGGGATGAGAGGGGTCGGGGGTTGGCGCTGGGCCTGGGTCCCGCTGGGCCGGCCTCGCAGCCAACAAAGGGCCCGGCTGCCTCCTCCGGCCGGCGCGGCGGTTACCTCAGCCCGAGGCTCGCGGCCGCTCCCTCACCTGCGGCAGGCGGAGCAGGATGCCGGCCGCCTGGATGAGCTCGCAGCCCACCACGCGGAGGTCGGTCTCCGTGTCTGTGTCGAGGCCACTCGACATGGACGGCGTGAAGCGGAGCTTGTCGTCGGGCAGGAGGCAGTTCTCCAAGGTGATGAGCACCCCGGAGTACAGCCGGTCCCCGATCAGCACCCCCTGCGACGCGGGGACCGCGCTCCCGGAGCCCGGCGTGCCGGCCGCTGTCGCGGGGGCCGCTGGCCCCGGAGCCCCGGCCGTGGCCGTCCCCGCCGCCGCTGCCGCCGCCGCCGCCATTTTGTGCCGCTGACTCCCTTTCGAGCTCCTTCCCGGCAGGGCGGCTCCTCACGACGCTCTACGGCCGCGACCGCCCCGCCCCGCCACGTGCCATTGGTTCGACCGGCGGACGGCCCGGCACCGCCTTCTCGCGATTGGCTCTGCCTCCTGCCCATCAGCGTCGTGGCTAACGTAGCAACCCGGCACGGGAGCAGGCGGGGGCGGGCTCGTTACCCAGTGGGCCCCGCAGTGGCCGAGCGAGGCCGGGGTCTGGGCCCCGACCCGGAAGCACTAGTGGCTGATGCCGGCTCCGGGCACCCTTTAGGGCCCGGACTGCTCCGGCGTGGCGGTTCGGTCTTCGCAAAGGGCCGGGAGCTCATGAAGCTTCCACCGCTGCCCCAGGCTTCCTGGGGGTCTGGCAGGGTCCGGCGGGCGCCCCCTGTTCCAGGGGCCCGTAAGGGGGTGGCGGCTCTGCCTCTGCCGGGATTGCGCCCTGCGGGCCACTGGAGCAGGGAGGGCTTGGTTGGAGGCGTCGAAGGTCTCGGAGGCCCCCGGCCTGAAAGCATTGACGCACCCGCTGGTAAGTTGTCCCCAGCCCACGCCCAGCAGCAACGTCATACGTTTGCCAGTTAATTCGTGGCCGCTGGCATGGTCTTTACTCTCGAGCCTTTACTGAGTCCAGGTTTGGGGTACAGATATAACGCCAGATTCAGAGTTCTTGCCTTCAGAATTGAGTCCACAGGAAGAGAGAAGGTAGCTGGAAACGTTTATAATGCGATGTTTCTACAGAGCCACTGACTGCAAAAGGCGTGAGTTCCAACCGGGTTGCGGTGCGAGGAGCCAGGCTAGGATGCCCCCCGGGGCCACGGGAAGAGGCTGAGACTGTATACTGCAAACAGCGGGAAGCCGTCGAGGAGTTTGACCCTCCATTCCCCCACCGGTTGTAGCAGGCGCTCTCAGGATTAATGACTGCCAGCTTCTGGTGGTTTTTACATCACCAGACAGCAGTGTTGCTGTCACGTCAGATGCAGTATTAGCGCAGTATTAGTTGTCTGTTGCTGAACAGTTATTCTAAACGTTTCACCAGGACTAGTGCAAGAACCTGTGTAAGGATGGTGGGAAGGCCTTGATGACTGACAGCTTGGGGTGGGGACAGGTTCAGACCCTTGGGATCTGCCAGTAACTGCACTCAACTCAAACCTGCCCAAACCCAGAGGCCGCCACTGGCTTTCACTCAAGTGAGACTTGACCCTGCAGCTCAGGAACAGTGCCGACTAAAACCCAGTCTCTCTCTTCTCCACTCCCGTGAGCAACATGGTTACAGTGCCGTCTCCCCTTCCCCTAGGCTGGCAGGTCCGGGATGTCTCCTCTTTGCAGGCTACAGCAGCACACTGTCCATGAAAGGAATAATTTCCTCATCCAGAAACCCCAGGAAAGAGCTTCTCATTGGGCCTTCTTGGATTACCTGTCCATTTCCTGAACAGCTAGAGGAGAGGGAAGAGCTGATGGCTCTAGCCAGTCAGAGCCAGGCTCTGGTCCTTGGCCTGCATGAAAGGAAAACTGGGTCCTGTGGCTGGAGGGGGCGTGGGTGCCAGGAGCAGCCCACAGTTGTCTGTCACATCCCCATCTTTCTTTACCGAGATGAACAAAGAGAAGGCCGCTCCTCCACATCAGTGCATTCTGCACAGAACTTGGTCCCCACACCAGAGGACCCTCTGTATTCTCTACCCTGTTGTCTGTGGATGAACTGTGTAGTCAGCCACTGCAGTGGTTGTGGCAAAACAGGACTCAGCCCCGGGCCTCCAAATGCTTACAGTTCAGTGGCCATCATTAGACACCGTGACAAGGGCCAGGAGGAGGGGCCTCTTAGGAAGCCAGTGCAGTATTTGGAGCCAGAAGAGATGTTGGCCTGTGGCGAGGATGGAGGAAAGTGGACAGTTGGAGGTGGGTGTTGGGTCCAAAGAAGTAATTTCTTCCAGGGGACTGCTGGCAAAGGACGGAGGAGGGCATCGCCATAAGACTCAGCATGGGAGTTTTGGAGCAGGGCCAGGTGGGCATTGCCAGGTAAGTGCAGGAGTCAGACAGCGACCCTGGGCCTAAAGAGCTCTCCTGGGCCGAGGGTGTGAGGAATGGTGAGGTAAGAACCCTGGTTGGCAGCAAGCAGAGGAAAGGGAGTGTGTGGCCTTTGGGGTCCAGGACTGACAGTATCCCTTGGGTTTTGGTACTAGGAGATGGCTCGTGAGAGCTATCAGGTGAGCCCGATAGCAGACCAGATAGGAGGTGGGAGCTACAGGGGCTCAAAATGCAGAAGAGCGAGGCCGAGGGCAGAACTAGCTCCCAGAGACAGCAAGGGGAGGCCCTGGCCCCATGCAATGGATAGTGGGGATACAAGTGGCAGTGCTGAGAAGTTACTTCTGGACTTGACTCTGTTATTAATGAAGTCAGGTATCTGGGAGAGGGACTGGAACCCTACATTAAGGCTTCCCAAGTAATCTGATGGTCATCCTACTTGTGGGGGCTCAGGTGAGACTGGGACCAAGAGACTGGGACCCCGCCTGCTGCCTGCTGGGCTGGAAGACAGCAGGAAGCCTGGTGCTCAGAGTGGCTGAAGAGCTGACCCGTGGAGTCCCTGCTGGAAACAGGCGGGATGGGCAGGGCCAGAGATCACAGGCCTGGCGCACCCTACCCCCTACTTGCAGGAGGATCTAAGGTTCCTAGAGGCGCACGTTCAGTTGACCCCCTCTCACCCTGGCAGCCTCGCTCACCACATCACAGGCACCCAGGCAGGTGCACCTGCAGTGTGTTTGCTGACGCCAAAGAACACAGCTCAAAAAGCTGAACACCACACAAGCTTTATTTACACGATCCATGTGAGATATTTCTGAACCTGTGCCAATGAGAAGACAGGCCTTTTCTCTCAGGGCTGTTAACTGAAGTGTAAAGGAACACAAACACAAGTCAGACTTACACTGCTCACAAATACTTCTTAGCCCCTATTTTAGTATAATCATCACAGCAGGGAAAAGCCTTTCCCTAAGATGCTCAGCTGCAAAGGACAGTTGGTGTCGGCGTCCTCCTTCAGTGGTGATGTGCCACCCTGGAAAAAATGCCTTCTGGCTCCTTCCCATCCCCCAAGGCAGCAGCAAATCCTTCCTGTCGCCTCCTTTTGGCCAAAGAAGCCAAAGATTTAAAAGTCTTTGGTTCGTAGATGGCTAGGTCTGCGAGTACTTTCCTGTTGAGCTCCACCCGGCACTGGAAAGAGAACCAGAGTCTGTTTCAGCATCAAAAATGCATTTCAGTGAAACATAATTAGACTCGGAACACAGCTGAGCATCCTACGATTTGAATCACCTCAGCAAATTATCACGTGAGCATCAGAGGGGGAGGGGAGTGGTGAAGCAGGACCCTGGAGGGTCAGTGTGGACAGGGGTGGGGTGGGGGCATTGCTCCTGGTGCCAGCCATGGAACCAAGGGCCTTCTTTGGAGATTTCTGGCCAGGGGTGACCCTTTAAGTCAGCTGGGAAGAGGAAACCGCAATTCCCATTTTACAAATGATGAAAAATGAGACACAGAAGAGGCACAAGCAGAGGATCCAGGATCAGAACCAAGCATTCCTGATTTCCACAAGAGAGCCAGACTACCAAGTAAACATCAGAAAACGGATGGACAGTGCCAGGGAGCCTGAAGTGCAGAAAAAGGAGGGGAGGGTCTCCTGGCACTGAATGCAGCTACGCAGGAGGAGTGGATCCTGTTCTACTACATGGGACCCATGGGCCTTGGGCAAAGTCCCTCTCCTTTCTGAGCCTCAGCTCCCCTCAGTCAAATGGAAGTGTCACACTCACACTTACCCTGAGGATCTCTGTGAAGTGCCAGAGACAGGGTCTGGTATAAGGCAGAAGCATGACACCCACTCCCCCAGCTTTCTGGGAAATAATTTAAGTGCACACAAAAGCAGAGAAAATAGGATAATCACCAGATGCAGAGATTTTGTGACACGTGCTTCATCTCTCCCCTCCAAGATGTTTCCCCTCCTTTTTGATTATGAGTTTCAACTTGATCTGCTACCTCATCAGAATTCATTCAGTGTAAAAACTTTGAAATTAAACTTTAAAGTTAAAGTCAAGTCTTTCCATCTTTTTTCTTGATGGGGAAACAGCAAGGCCCATGTCTTGGTACCACAGGGCAAGGGCAGAACAAGTGTGGTGAGTCCCTGAAGCTGCTAGAACTGCACCCCAAGAATGAAAACAACGTTAGGGCGCTAACGTCCCACCGTATGGGCTGCTGGACCATGACAACTGGTAAGACTTATGAAGCCATTCAGCGTTACAACAGAACCACATCCTCAACCATACCTTAATTAAATTGGCAATGAATGCTGGGTACTTCAGGCCGTGTTCCTGGGAAGCAGCTGTAATTCGATTAATCCAGAGCTGAAATAAGAAAATGTTAAGATGCTTCAGAACTAGCAGTATGTTATGTCCACACCTCCCAGCAAAGGTTCTAACTGAATTAAAAGGTTTTTTGTAAAAGCAAATACCAAAGTCAGTGTTTTATTCAGGCAAACAAGCTGTAGTACAGACACCGTGAGCAAAGGCCTGGGCTCTTTACCCAAAGGCCAGCTTCCTTCTAAAGGGTTAGCAAGAAGGTCATGCGCTGGGAAGCGTTAATTCCACACGTTTATACAAAGATGAGCAAGAGTCTCTGCCAGGCACAGCTCCAAAGGGACCCGCGGATGGACTGTGACAGCCAGTGAGACGGGTGCCGCCAGGCAGGCATGGAACAATCCAGGTGGAAGGTGCAGAAGGGGCCTCACAAAGGACCTGGCTGGCCAGAAGCAGCAGGGTCCGTTCCCTCAACCACAGGGAAGTCAAGGCTTATAGGCAGGTGGGAAAGATCGGGAAGCTATGAATAGATCTGCTAAACAAGGTGGGGCCTAAGAGACTCTTTCAAGGCATTCTTTTCTCAATCTTAAGACACACTCAAGTCAACCTTCTTCCTGTGCTTCAGCGGTTCTCAAGTTTGAATGCGCATCAGAACTACCTAAAGGTTTGTTAGAACGCAGATTGCTGGGCCCCACCTCAAGAGCTCTCAATTCAATGGGTGCCCGCGGGGTGGGGAGGTGCTGAGACTCAGCAGTTCAGCAGGTTCCGTGCAAGGCTGCTACTGCTGCTGCACCGGGACCCTGCGCTGAGACCCTCCGCTGTCCTCCAGCGGCAGGCGCACGTGTCCCCGACTGAGCGGGTCCCCACGGGGAGGGCGGGGCTGCCGAGGCCGGTCCTCGCAGACCACGTGTACAGGGACGACTGGCTTACGGGCTGGGGCCGCTTCCGCGGCGAGTGAGGCCCTGCTGACTCTCCAGGGTCAGAGTCGCCGCCCTTAGCTCCGGAGGATCCGGGGCAGCGAGGCGGAGGCCGACGCGGGCTGGGCTTACCGTCCTCATGTTCCTCTTCTTCAGCCTGCGGGCTCGGGTGCATTTCACGAACGCTCTCGTCACAGCTCTGACCGCCAGCCGGTAGCACCGATTCTTCCTTCCTCGGAAATGCTGGGTCAAGAAATGGGAGAGAACGCGGTCGGCGGGGCCCATGCGCGCGCCGGGCAGGGGCGCGGGTCGCGCGGCACACTCACCCGCGCGTGCTTCAGCACCTCCTGGACCCGCCAGTAGCGGTCAGTGAGGCGGCTCCGCAGCCAGAGCTGCGCAGTCAGGAAGACCATGGCGCCCGCCGGCCGGCGCCTCAGTCCAGCAACGCGCGCGTGTGTTGCGCGCCGCCGCCGCCGCCGCCGCCGCCGCCGCCGCCGCCGCCGCCGCCGCCGCCGCCGCCGCCGCCGCCGCCGCCGCCGCCGCCGCGCGAGCACTTCCGGGTCAGGTCCCACACACACACGCACACAGCGATTTCCGGGGCGCCGCGCGTGCGCTCCGGGCCCGCGCCCTCGCCCTGCCCAGTGCGCATGCTCTGGAAGGGCGGGGCGGGGCGGTGATGGCTGGAGGTGAGCCCCTAGCGGAGGTTGGCGGGTCCTGCAGAGCCCAGCCGGGCCGCGCTGCCTCCGACCGACCGTCCAGGTCCCCTTTGTGCTGCTGAGCTGTGCACTTTGAAAGGATTGGAATGGCACGTACAATATAAATATTGCGTATATTTTGTCACCATTTTACCACGGTACCATTATATTATCATTATTACAGGAAACAATGAAGGGAGTGTGCACTTCCTTTGTAACTTTAAATCTGGGCATAATTTTAAGTTACAGAAAAGTTGCAAGACTAGTTCCAGAAACTCCCCAATATGCTTTACCCAAGTGTACCAACTGTTTACATTTGCTCCATTTTTAAAAGTCATTCCCGCTATAAATGTTCATAAGCACACAGTGAGTTTTTCCTCTGGTCCATTTGAGAGGAAGTGGAAGATAACTAAATATTTCACTGTGTATTTCCTTAGGACAAGGTCATTCTCTTACAAGTCACAGCACAAGGATCAAAATCGGGAAATTCAAGATTAACGCAATACTACTGTCTAGACCACAGTCCATACCCAGTTCTGTCAAATGATCTTCACCGCATTTTCCCCGGTCCGGGATCCTGCGCTGCCTATAGTTGTTGTGTCTCATTTTCAGTCTTAATCTGGAACAGTTCTTCAGCATTTCTTTGTTTTTCTTGACCTTGGCATTCCTGAAAAGTCCAGGCTAGTTATTTTGTAGAATGCCTCTCAACTTGAGTTCATCTGATGTCTCCTCGTGATTATAACTGGGTTACACATTTTTAGCAGAATACCGCAGAGATTACATTGTGTCCTTCTCTGTGCATGGTATCAGGAGGCCTGTCCCAACATGGAAAATGTCAGCTTTAACCACTTGATTATGGAATTGCTTGCCAGGTTTCTCCCCCACTTTTACTTTTGTAACTAATAAGTAGCTTGTGGAGAAACAAATGCTTTGAGAGTTATAGGCTTTCCTGTCAGCAGATGCTGAGATGCAAGTAGGAGTATGGTGTTGCATCCTGTCTTGCGCGTGGGAGAGAGAGAGTGCAGACAGGGCAACGTCTGGGCTGACCCAGTCGTTCCGAGGCAGAGACTGCCTATTTGGGAAATCTTGTGTTGGGCAGAAATGGCCAGACCCCAGCGCCTGTGCTGAGCTCAGCCAGTGTCTGGGGCCGCCAGGAAAAGTGTGCCATTGGCTAAAATACTGCTGTGGACTTGAAGCTCAAAGACAGGTGGAGCCTTGAAGGGTGTCTGAGCAGCACCCTCTGTGACCTCCACACTCCAAGACGACTTGCACTCACCAACTCGAGCGTCCATTGTTGACTTTCTAACTCTCCGTATTTATTGGCATTCCCTTTAAAGAAGACGTTTACCTTGAGGGGTACCATTTATATAGCGTTAGAAGGGTGCCCAGAGAGGGTGCTATTCCAGTGAAGAAGGCAGTGGCTGAGGGCAGGCACAGGGATCAGCAAGTGAGAGGCTTGGTGTAGTCAAGGTCAGAGAGCCAGAGTGGGTCCGGGGCCAATGAGCAAGCGGGAGGCTGGAGATAGAGGTTGGTCAGGATGTGTGGGCCCTGGAGGTCGAGGAGGGCCTTTAATGTCCCGTGTAGCACACGGCCCTAGGCTTCCTTACAGCGTGGCAGCCACCCTGCACCTTGGAAAGTCATAGGGCATCACTTCGGCAGGACTCGGGTGGCCAGAACAGTCAAGAGGTGGAGACACAGACTCCAGCTCTGGACGGGGGAGGATGGAGATCGCGCTGGAAAGAGCACGGTGGTGGATGAGATCGCTGGAGCATTTGTGAACAACACAATATGCCATATTTGGTTTACACTCCACTGGGGAGAGGGAGTCACGGGGGAGACTGTGAGCAGGATAGTCAATAGGTTATAGCTACTGTTCTGAGAACAGCCCACAGGGAGTCAGGGGCTCAAACGAGAAGACCAGCTAGGCTGGGGGCCTGCCTGGTTATGGCAATGCTCCCAAGGCTGCTGGTGCCTGGACATAGTGGACTCAGCAGGGGAGGCGAGAGGCCGTCAGGCTGTGTGTGGCTCTGGAGCAGCACAGCAGGCTGTGCTGGAAGCTGGGTGTTGGTGTGTCCTGGAGCTTTAGAAACCATCTTTACTCTGACGACACCAGAGATGTCACCACAGCCCCCGCCTTTCCCACATTCTCGTCTCCTGTGCACCTGCTCTCCCCATCACGATTAAGGTTTCCCACTCACCCCGCCACCTCGGGCCCAAGCCTCGCTAGGGTCAGTGTGAGGTCTCCCTTTCCCTGGCCCCCCACCTCCAACCCATCAGCAAGCACAAAGGGCCCTGCCCACAAAATCCTCCTGGTGCTGCCTGCCTCCCCCATCTCCACTGCTGTGCCACCACCATCTCACTGCTCCTGGGCTCCCCGTCCCAAGAACAGCCCACTCTGCACGAGCAGGCTCCATGGGCCACGGGGACCATGTTACACAAGCACAAACCCCCCCAAGGCTTCCACTGCCTCAGGAGTGACATCCAAGTGCCCCCATAATCCCTGGACAGAGGTGCTCATTTGGCATGACAGTTTTCACTTTTGAAAGAGGAACTCTGTCCTCTAAAGACGTTCTTCCAGAACAATCAACGAACCGCAATGATTTTCTGTGAGAGCACATAGAGGGGCCACTGGAGACAACTGTCCCTCTGTGTGGTTGGACCACAGGAGCGTAATTTACAGATATGACTGAGTGATAACCATGAGTGGCTAATGCCATTGAAAAAACCATTTTTCTTCCTTAGGTTTCCTGGGGGAAACAGGCGGAAGCACTAGTGTCAACCAGGAGGTAGAAGCAGGAGCAGAAGGTGGGGGGCTCAAGCCTTCACTGGGGTTCCCACAGGAAAGATGAGGCAGGGCAGGGACACAGTCGAGGACCAGCTTGTTCGATGGTCCAGTGGGCCTGGCGCACACAGGCATACCTGGCGCTGGGTGGTTCAGGGCTGGGTACCGAGAGAAGGCTGCTCGGGACGGCAGGGGAGAGAAAGACAACTGGCCGCTCGTTTGGTCCTGCAGTCATTGAACGGACGCCGACAGACAAACACTGAATCTAAGGAAACACAAGAAGAATGCTACCACGGACAGAGGAAGCCCTGAGGGTGACAGCCCCATGGTGGACAAACAGAGACCGTCAGCTTTTGGTCAGCTCTGCTGCCACAACTCAGTCTCTCTGCCAGAGAGGCTGGTGCTGCAGGGGTGACGCGGCCCCCGGACTCAGTGGGGCCGTCTCAGGTCCGGCCAGAAACTTGTTACTGGGGTTCAAGCCACTTCTTCCTTCTCCTCCAGGAGCCTCTGCGCTGCTCTCGCCTCCCCGGCAGGCGGCTTCAGACTATAAGGTGCCTGTATCCTCTGTGAAGGCTGTGGGAGCCTGGAGCCTTCTGTTCTGCTCTGGCCCTGCAGTGAGAAGCTCAGGGACCCTGGGGCTCTGTGCCCCCAGAAGTCCTCCTGCTCTCCACAGAGGGCCGGCCCCAGGTCCTGGGCCACCTCACCCCACCCCGTCCTCAGGGTGGAGCTGGCCCCTCGGCTCAGCAAAAGCACGGCAGTGGGGCCGTGGCCACACTCCATGGCAAAATGCAGGGGGGTCTTGCGGAGCCAACCAGCGGCGTCGACCTCCGCACCCCTGTCCAGGAGGTGAGTGACTATCTCCACGTGGCCTCCCCGAGCAGCGTGGTGCAGGGGTGTGAGGCCCAACGAGTCCCGAGCGTCCACCTCTGCTCCCCAAGCTGCCAGCAGCTGGACGGCGGGCAGATGTCCACCTGCAGCAGCCCTGTGGAGGGCAGAGCGGCCATGCCTGTCCTTGAGGCTTGGGTCCGCCCCATGGTCAAGCAGCACCTCCATGTCCTGGAAAAGGAGGGCAGGAGAGGGTGGGGACTGGCCGTAGCCCAGGTGGGCCACACAGCACTCATCTGCCCTAGATGAGTCTGGCCTTCGCCCCCTCACAGATGCTGCTTCCCCATTTGGTAATTGAAGGAACTGGCCCCTTGCCGCCTGAGGCAGCTGGAGGGACTCTACCTGGAGGCTTCCGCTTGTCCCTCCGATGGTCCTGAGCCACCTACCGCCCATTCTTGCTGCCTGGGGGCTGGCTGGACTCAAGCACACACACACACACATTCACTCCGGTGCTCAATAAACACTTGTTGCTGTGGGCCAGGCGCCCTCCCTGGGCTTCCACGAGCCGGATACAAGGCAGAGCACAGTTAGGGTGGCACTCAGGCCCCTGGTGCCAGACCCACCCCGCCACCTGCTCGGTCACTTGGGGACCTGTCTGGGACGTACCTGCTGGCAGCCCAGGCCGGCCGCGACGCTGAGCGCGGTGGCTCCTGCGCCGTCCCGGGCGTCCACCCGCGCCCCACGAGCCAGGAGGAGGCGCAGCGCCCCCGCGCGCCCAGCCGCGGTCGCCACGAGCAGGGTGCCCTCCAGGCCCTTGTGGCTGCCCGCCACCAGCAGCTCAAGCACTGGCAGCCGGCCGGCCACGGCTGCCCAGTGCGTTGCCGTCCAGCCGTGCGCGTCCACCGCCGCGGAGCCGGGGCCCGGCGCGCCCAGCAGGCGCCCGGCCAGTAGCGTGCAGCCCAGCGCAGCGGCCCAGTGCAGCGGCGTGAGGCCGGCCCCGCAGCGCGCGGCTGTCGGCGCCCCGCGCCGCAGCAGCAGCTCGGCCACCTGCGAGTGCCCGTGCCAGGCAGCCTCGTGCAGTGGCGTGCGCCCCGCGCGGTCTACGACTCCCGCCGGGGCCCCTCGCTGCAGCAGGAGACGCACCAGCGGCACATGGCCACGCAGGACAGCCAGGTGGAGCGGGGTCCTGCCCGCACGGTCCCTGCGGGGTGGGGCAGGGCGCCGTGGGTGAGGGAGGGGACGGACACTGGGCCCCTGCCCCTGCCCCTGCCCAGTGAAGAGACCTCATACCTTTGCCCACTAGAGGACCCTCTCCACCCTCCAAGGGACTGCTGCTCCCGTCTCCCACCCAGTGAAGGGACAGCAGCCACCACCCCCACCTCTGTGAGGATACCCGGTCCTGCCCTGGAGCTCACCTCTCCTCCACACTGGCCCCTTGCCGCAGCAGCTGAGTCACTAGGCTCACATGACCCTTCCACACCGCCCTCAGCAGGCGCCCCCAGGCCTGCGGGGCTCTGGGCCCCTCTGTCTCAGCTCCCAGAGCCTCCTCGGAGCCCAGCGCCAACCACCGCAACTCCTGCTCTGCCTCCGCCTCTGTCATGTCCTGCTCCGCAGATGCTAAGACCCCAGAGTCCATCTGGAAGGAACACGAATCCTGCATGGATGCTAGAGGCCCCAAGACGGCCCCAGGCCGGCCCCAGCCCACTGTTTCCAGGCCAGCATGGACCCCTCATCTCTCCAGGGGAACCAGGCCACCACTTAGCCTTCTGAGGGCCTTGGATCTCAGGTACCTCTGAAGAGAGTCCACCCAGGGCCTCTGTCCTCCAGCTGGGGGTCTTCTCCATGCTGTCCCAGCCCAGCCACAGCCTGGTGGCCCTCTCATGAAACTTATTCCGCAGGTGCAGAGGTGGGGGTGTCTGCTCCCAGCGTGCTGGGAGGCTGGAGCTGCAGCTGTTTTGGAGGGGGTGGTGCAGAGCTGCCTCCCGGGCCAGGCTAAGGGCCACCTCCCCACACTGTTTACCCAGAACTTAAGGGGAGGCCCTGCCTGCCAACCCCTGTCCCAGCACCCTTCAGCCCCTGCCAACTTCCAGGGCCTCTGACTTGGCCTCCCTCCAGGGAGACAAAGGCCAGGCAGGCAGGGACTTGCCCATGGACCACAGCTCCTCCAAGAAGCTCAGTCTATGATGGGCCATGACTTGCCCACCCCAGGAGGCACCCACATACCTTCCCGTGGGTCCCTCCCTCAGGCCCTGCCCCTCACCCCGACTCCTGTCCCAGCTGGCTAAGACCCCCTTGGTGCTGGAGCCTGGCCTCTCTCCTGACTCCAGCTGGAGTAGTGGACAGGGTGAGGTAGGGCCCTTCCCCCTATGAAGATGCTCCACGAGGAAAAGGAAGGAACATCAACCTGGGACACCCGGCAGGTGGCCGGATAAGTTGTGGGAGTAGGAAGCCTCTTGAGAGTAGGCTGAGCGAGTCAGCAGGGGCCGTGAAGGGGCAGACCCTCAACGGAAGGAGGGAGCCAGGCAGAGGGGGGTTGTTTAGGAGAGGAGCCAGGTCTGAAAGGTGGAAGAGTGGTGCTACAGGAGAGGCCTGAATAAGGCCTCTGGGACTGGCCACTTGGATTCTGGGGCCCTGGGGCACAGAGGGACGGGGTGGGAGGCTGGCCCTGAAGGTGCCTTCCCATCCCCAGTCCCTGGGTAAGGCCACTAGTCCAGAGCCCACACAGGAGAAAGTGTGGCAGGTTGCTGTGGCCACGCCCCTCCAGCTGCTTCTTGTGACTGTCCACCAGGGGGCAGCACAGCTCGGGGGCAGTCGCTCCCACCCCAGCACCTTCCCGGCTCCCAGAGAGGAGGTGTCCTGAAGGCCCTGACCTGTACACGCTCCAGAGTGGGGTGGCCCTTGCAGGAGCCAGGCCCAAAGGGTGGGTCTCCAGGCAAGGGGCTGAAGGGCCCCATCCCACCCTCAAGCTACATGGACCCCACCCTGTAAGCCTCAGTCACTCAGCTCAGACATCCCCTCCGCAGAGGGGCCCTCGAGCCTGACCACTGATCTGAAGCAGCCTCATCCTCTGTTGCATTTTCTTCCTAACACTTGTCACTGCACAAAAATACCTGTCTACCTGACGTTAATCAGGCATGTCACACAGGCTGGCGGATTCAGCCCGTAAAGAAGCAAGGTGCTCTGGGTGGGTTCGGACAATTTACTACCTGAGCCACCGGCCAAAATAAGGGGACCAAGAGTGTCAGCCCCACACCCTGTCCCACAGGGTGACGCAGGAGGATGCTGAAAGGAGCAAGCCTGGGTGACAAGATGACAAGGACGGGGGTGGGAGGGGGGCACCCTGTGCTTAGGAGCTGCTTCCCTGCTGCAGCCACACCTGTCACAGCCTGGGCACGGCCGCTTGTGCAGATGACCTTTGTGGACACGGGGTGCCCGCAGAGAGCCGAGGTGAGCTCGAAGGGCCTGGAAGATGTTAGAAGCAGAGTTGGAAGGGCTAAGGGAGGGGAAACGTTCGCATGTGGTGCTGTCCAGCCACCTCCACTCAGCTCACAGACAACCTCTTGCGTAGTTTGTCAACCGGTTATGTAAGTGGTGTTTAAAATACTGTATGTTATGCCCGAAAACCCTGGGAGACCGTTAGGTGCTAAGAGTATTTTAGTCACATTGGAAGAAATTATTTGGAGTTTTCGGATGGGCTAGGAATGCTGATACCTCCTTTACTTGAAGTAACAGAATTATGTGCTCCCACTTTTTTCAGGATGGATGGGATTCTGGCACCAAGTTTGGTGGCTGGTAGGATGAAGCTTTGGATTCTGGCTGGTAGGATGAAGCTGTTATTGGCACCTACTGTGTGTTGAGTCCCACACCAAGCATTTCCTATCCATTGCCCACGGGCCCTCTCGACAGGTACGGTGGGGGCACCCAGCATTTTCCGGGGCAGCTTATCTGAGGCTGTGAGGGGCCAGGTTTGGGGATGAGGGACCAGCAGGGGCAGGGCTGGGAGATGGGGTTGACCTCTACGTGGCAGCTACTGATGGGGCAGTTGCTAGAGTTACGACTAGTGAAATGAGTCGTTGTGTGCAGGAGCTGGAAGTGGGCAGAGGGCGGGACCAGGCAGGAGGAGGGGACCAGGAGGGAGGAGGGCCCCAGTGCTGAGCTGTAGGGACAGCTGTGCAAGCTCTGACCAGAGCATGCAGGAGCTGGCTGGGGAGACTGGCCAGGGCCAGAGCTGCAGTAACCTGGCAGAGACGGGGTCAGCCTGGCAGTGGAGGAACCGGAGGCTCAGGTGTGGCCTTGGAGACTGATGGTCAGGGATGGACCCCTGGGCCAGGGTCCTGCCCTCCAGCTGGGTCCTCTATCCGGATGCTGGGTTCTGGGTAGAGATGTGACCTGGGGACCTATGGTTAAAATTCTGCTAATCTGACACAGGGGGAGGGGCTCATTCCTGCAACGTGACCACCGCTGTGGGCCCACCAGGTCCACTGCCCAGGAGAACATGAGTGGGCAGGAGAGGGAGATGGAGGAGGATGAGGGAGAGGGCACTTCAGACACAGCACTCATGCTGCCCCGAAGGCCTCCTGACTGCCAGGCCGCGGCCCTGAGGTCCCCAAGGTGGGGAGGCCTGGCTGCCCAAGGCCTCGGGATCCTGTTGCTGCCTGGCCGGGCCCTGGCGGGGCTCCTGCTCCATCTGCTGCTGCCCGCAGCCGTGTTCCTGCTGGTGCTGCTGCCAGCAGCAGCCATCGTCTTCCTGGGATTCCTGTGCCACTCGAGGGTGAGCTGAGCCCTCTGTGGGCGTGGAGGTGGGGGGACTGGCTGGAGTCTTTGGGGAGTGGGGGTTCCTGTGGAAGTCTGGGGTCTTGGGGCTGAAGGTGAATCTGTCCCCAGAGGCACACGTGCCCCTCCCTGAAGAGCCTCTTCTGTCAAGTACCCCCCACCCCACCAGCTGTAGCAAAAGAAGGGCTTTTGTTTGTCACCCAAGGGGACAGCTCTCTCCCCTCCCCCGAGGCCTCCCAGCTCTGTACCAGGGGCCACCAGGGCCTGGACAGCTGTGCAGAGTGGGAAGAGGAGGAGGATTCCAGGAAGAGGATATTAAAATATCACCAAATTTAACCAGTCCACAGCCCCTCCTTATCTTCTATTACCCGTTACCCTGGGATGGGTGTCCCCACTTATGGAAGGGGCTGCAGCTTGGTCTGGAGTCAGGAGAGTCCAGGCAGAGGGGGACCCTGTGTCCCTCTTTTTTTAGGCATGTCAGGAAAGTGGGGCTGAAACCAGGGCCACAGAAGAAAAGGTGTCCCCTGCTGGTGGCACCTACCGGAGGGCCTCAAGGTCAGATGCCAACATAGGAGAGACCCGTGGGAGACAGAGAGGGGAGGAAGGCGGAGGTCGGGAACCGGAGAGCTATCCTCTGAGGCTCCCCTCAAGGGACTCCTACTGGGCCATTTACCCCTGGGTCCCTCGCCTCCCATCTTCTGCTCAGAAATGCCTGGCCCACCGCGAGTCCCAGCCACCGGACTCCGCCAGAACTCAGGCCCCGCGCTCTCCCCCGGACCCTCCCTCGTCCACCTGCCCCCCACCCCAGCGCCCCCGCTGGAATCGGGGCTTAACGCTCCACCAGTCCACCTGCTCCCAGGCACGGCCTCCAGGCCCCACCCCAGTCTATCTGCCCCGCCCCAGTCCCGCCAGGCCCGGTCCCGGAACTGAGGCCCCACAGCCACGCCTGACCGCCCGCCCCACCCTCAGGTCCACCCCGAGCCTCGCCCCGCGTGCCGCGCGCTGCTCTCGGATCGCGGCTCTGCGGCGCTCATCGTGTCGGGCTTCCTCTCGCTTCCTCCGCTTCTGGTGCTCGCCTCGGCCGCCCGCGCCCGCCTGGCCCGACGCCTCCGCTCGCTGCTGCCGCCCCCGACTTGCAGTCCTGGACCCCGCCGCCACCTGGTGTCCAGCGACGATGGGCGCGAGCGACACCACCCTGACGGGGAGGAGCAGCTCTGCGCCTGGGT
Organism: Camelus dromedarius; assembly: GCF_036321535.1. NCBI lineage: Eukaryota > Metazoa > Chordata > Mammalia > Artiodactyla > Camelidae > Camelus > Camelus dromedarius. The sequence continues at coordinate 70,491,280 of NC_087449.1, read as the reverse complement.
GTGACCCCAGAAACATCTCCAAAGGACCCCAAGACCTCAAATCCCAGAGGCCCCTGAACTCCCCCCGTGTCCCCCATAAGGTGGCTCCAGGCTGGCGACTCAGGGTCTGCGTCCAGGTCCCAACGTGGGAAATCGCAGGGCCCCACGCAGCTCCGTGAGCAGTGCTCCGAGTGGCCGCGAGGTGGCACCGGCCTCCCCCGGACCGGGTCGGCTCTTCCCCAGCCTCTCTCCGCTCCTGCTGTTTCCGTAGCTGCGGAGACTGGGACCCCCAAGGGAGGAGGGAGATGGTTTTCAGAGAAGGGCGCACGGCCAGGCTCTGGGAAAGGCGGCCTTCCCGGTTTCTGCCACTGTGGCTGCCCTGGGCTCCTGTGCCCTCCCCGAGGGCAGCCTCTGAAAGTCCCCTGTCTGGTCAGTCAGCAGGCCTCCAGCGAGTTCCAGAGGTGGTGAGATTTGCTTGGGAGACTCCACGCTGTATGTTTCCAAAATTCCATCGGCGGCCAGAGAACCAGGCGTGCAGGGCTCAGCCTGAGAACGGAATTAGCATTTACAGTAAGGGCCCAGTCTGTTCTTTCTGGAGAATTTTAAGGTCTTTTCCATCTTTTTTGCGTTCTGTTCTTTTAAGCATGCTTCTGGTTGTGGCTCTGTTCTGTATCCATTTGGTGTCCACTGCGTTTCCCAGTTTTATAGATTCACATTTTCATCAGTTCTGTAGACCTCCCAACCATTATTGCTTCAGTCCTGCCTCTCGTTTATTCTCCCTGTTCTTTCTTAGGGAGCACCTGGTACACGAGTGCTGCACGTTCTCCTTTTACCTCTCATGTCAGTTCATCTCTCTTTTGTGTTTTCTGTCTCCTTGTCTCTCTGCTGCGTTCTGGCAATTTCCTCAGGTCCCTCTTCCAGGTCATTAATCACTGGCTGTATCGAATCTGCTGATTAATGCATCCTCTAACTTTAAATTATCATATCGTCATACCTGAAGGTTACAACCGCTTCTTATTCCCGTCTGCTCATTTTGGCGGTCTCTTGGTGCGTGCTCAGTTTTGGGTTCCAGCTTTGACTTCTGGAACATTTCACACATGGTTATTTTATAGTGTGTACCTAACAATTCCAATCCCTTTCTTTGGGGCTCTAACTCTGTTGTTTGTCATTTCTGCTGCCTCTCAGTCATAGCACGTTGTTTCTCTGAATGTTTGCAATTGTTAAGTGTCAGCCCACACCTGTGAACGTTCTGAGACCTGGTCCCTCCAGAGAGGGTGTCCTTGTGAGGCGTGACCGTCCTGGGCCCCTGTTCGGGTCCTGGTCTGTAGCCCGCAGGGCAGGAGGTCCACACTTGTCCCGATGCAGTGTGGCTCTCCGTGCTGTGTTCAGGGAAGTCTCTGCTTTCCCACTTGTTTTCCTTCATCATCCCGGGTTTCTGTTCACTATTCCATTTGTTTATTTATGCACTTATTTTTGGTGTTTCATTTTGGGGAGCCTTGGATATATTTACTTCCTTTTAAGCCCAACAGTGCATCAAACATGTGTTTGTTGTAATTTGTCCCAAATCTAGGAACAGCTGAAAGGCCTTGTAAAGGACCTAGTACACCGCACTGCCAGCCAGGTTCCACCTGTGAGCCATAGGTCAGGGCCCAGACACGCCCAAAGGTCAGGGCTCAGGGCTCCCTCGTGGCTTGGGCAGCGCCTAGCTCGGGGCTGGCTCAGGTCCAGCAAGAGTCCTCGGGGCTTTCCAGTTGTCTGTGCCCAGTCGGTCAGGAGCCTGGCTGGCTGCCTGGCGCCCAGGGAGAGCTTCCCCTAGTCCGAGGCCGCCTTCCTTCCCCTCCTGCCTAGGGTTGGACGGGCTCTGGCCAGGCATTGAGGACGAGGACTCTCCTGAGGATCTGCCTGGCCCCGGAGTCATCAAAACAACAGCTGGGCTGGGGGTGGGGGGTGGGGAGGCCACCGTGTGTCCCAGCTTCTCAGGCCTGCCAAGCCCTACATGGCCTCCAGCTGGCCCCCAGGACAACCTGCCTCACCCCCAGCTCTGACCCACCCACTCACAAAACGAACACCCATGGGGGCTGTGGAAAGTTTACAGAAGAGCCTCAGGGTCTGCTTTTAGGAGACCAGCTGTCAGGGAAGTTGGGAAAGTCGAGGGCGGAGGCCCCAAGCTACTGGGTGGCGGAAACCTCCACTTTGGGCAACAAAGTCTCTTCCCCCAGGTGCCCAGGCCCTGGCCCTGTAAAGAGTTCCTGGCTGTGGGGGGGCCTCTGCGGTGCACATGTGTGCGCATGCATGTGGCGGGGAGTTACATGCTCCTATGTGTGAGCGCGTGCATTCCCTCTGTCACTGGTCCTCACACCCCTGGTGGGGCGCTGTCCAGACCCCACAGGTGTGGAGTCCGGGCTCTGCCAGGTTCCTGGATCTGCCCAAGGCCATTTATTCATTCACAAAATATTTCCTGGCAGCTCAGGTGTCTGCAGACACACCTTCAGTGTTGCACAGCTAGGAGGGGCCCAGAGAGTTCTGTCCCCACATCCGGTGTCCCAGGTGTGAGCCCTGCCCCCACCCAGGCTTGAGCCCTGCCCCCACCCAGGCATGGGAGCCAGGCCAGGGGTGCTGGGCAGAAACAGCTGTGGTGGGTGCACTGGGGAGGAACAGGCAGAGCCTGGTGCTGGCCCTGAGAGCTGAGGCCCCTCGCCCTGCTCCTTGGCCTGCCCCCTACCTCCGGGGAGCCCCCTACAAGATGCTGACACGGACTGTCGCTCCCTTCTTTCTCTTTCCTGTGCAAGCCTGCCTGGACCCTGCCTGGGGCTGGGGCAGGGCGTGGTGGTCATCTCCCTGTTACAGAAGGTTCCAGCACAGGGAGCCAAGACTAGGGAGGGGTCTTACCTCAGGAAGGGCATCACCGTTCAGTTCCCTGCATGGGTTGAAAACCCAGGAGCATCTGAACTTCTGCCTTCCTTTCTGCCTCCCAGCCCTGCCCATTGGGCTCTGCCTCTGATGCGGATGGCCCCATATCTTCTTCAAGGCCTGGCTCCTGCCCCACCCTGCCCCTGCGCAGGCCAGGAGCCCTTGCCTCCTCTGTGAAGCCTGCCCCTGCCCTTTCTGCCTCCCAGGCTTCTTTACAGCCCTCACACACTGGCAGGCCCCCACCCAAGGACCCTGGGACTTCCTGTAGCTTCTGCCCACCTGGTCTGGCATGCCCCACCCCCCTGGGGGAAAATAAATAGCCAGTCCTCTCTGCAAACTCACCACTGCCCTTCCCCCTTCCAGCTCCGCATGTCCCCAGTGCAGAATCTGTCATGTGGCTGGACCAGCATGGAGATGACGGCTGAATGCAGACGGGGTGGCACCCTCCCCCACCGTGCCCAGGCCACCCACCCCATCGGCCATCTTTCCTGCCACCCTGGCTGTTGCCAGCAGAAGGACTGGGTGGGGATCAGCTCTGGGGCCAAAGAGGATGGGACAATGGGCCCTCCAGACTCCTAGGACTGGCCCTCTGGCCCTGGCATGTCCCTGACCACAAACGGGCAGGTCGAGTCTAGAAGAATGCGTGGGTAGGGCAGCTGGGTGGGTGGTGGCAGGGGCCTCTGGGCCCTGCTGCTCTTGGCCACCCCTTCCTTCTGCCCCACTTACTGTTGTGGGGTGGGGTCAGGGTCCTTGGGCTCGCCCACACCTCCGACTTCCAGCCTCTGTGTCCCCTGGCATGTATATGGGTGGTGGGGGAGATACAATTGACAAGAACCACAGTACAGGCACCCCCAGGGGGTAGGGAGGGGCCAGGCTGCTCTGCCCCCTCAGGCCTAGCAGAGTGACCTCAGCCGGGGTCGCGGGTGGGGTCGGAGGCCTGGGGAGCTGGCCTTTTCCCTGGGGTCAACATGGCCACAGCAAGCTGGGGACAAAAGGCCCTTCTTCTCTGCAGAGGCCTGGGTGGAGCGGAGGAGGGCGCGTTCCCGCAGACCAGCGGTGGTCAGGGGCAGTGCCTTGGAGAGCCATCTCCCTGGGTTTCATGGAACCCTGTCCACCTGCCTGCAGACCAACAGACAGCGTGGGCCAGCTCCAGGAAGTGATGCTTAGGGACTCCCTCTGGCACACAGGCTGCTCCTTCCTTCTGGTCCCACAGACACCAGGCCCAGGCAGACTCTGGGCCCAAGGGAGGTGGAGGGCTGGGGCCAGAGCACGCTGTGCCCTGGCTGCCCAGTCCTTCTCTGCTCCCTGCCGCCCCCAGGCCTGTCTTCCTTCAGAGAGGAGGATTCCGGGCCATTATATTTGTACTTCCTCTGGCGTCTGCCTCAAGCCCAGCCCTAGCCCTGACCACTCCATCCCTCGCTGACCCCTATCTTCCCTGGGGACCCTCCATCGGCCCATGTCTCCCTCAGGGGCTGATCCTGGAGGTAGGAGTAGTGTGGGGGACTGGGAGAGCAGTGCTGAGTGGATGGGGCTGGGGTAGTCTCCCAGGGGTCAGGCCAGAGTTCAGTGTGAGTGCTGGGAGTGACCCTGGGCAGAGGTGAGGAGGAACTGTCAGCCAAGGCTGGGCCTCCCATCCTTTCTCCCTCGGATGGAGAGGCTGGAGGGAGGAGGATGGCTGCTTCCTCGAGGGCTTGCGTCATGGCCAAGAAGAGCAGCTCAATTTTTCCAGAAGGGACGGAAACGTCCCCGTCAACCCCGCAGCAAAGCTGAGGTGTGACTGTGGGCTCACCCTCTGGGCAGGACTGGGGATGCCACAGGGCAGACTCAGCATGGCCTGGCTCCCTGCCTGGGGCAGGTGGGTGCCCAGCGAGATGGAGGATGAGCCAAGACGTGCTGGCACGTATCTACCTGGGTGGTCTCCCCGCCGGGCCCCCAGGTCTCTAGCTGCTGCTGGTGCTGCAGCATCATGGCCTCTGCTCAGCTCACAGTCCCTCCCCGCAGCAGCCCTGGTCAGCCGTGTGTGCTGGAGGGCTGAGGGCCAGGCGAGCAAGGTCCCTAGGGAAGTAAACCCTGAACTTTGGGGGTTCAAGCCCATTGCTGCCCCCTCAGCGACCAGGCGGAAGCACCAGGCAGCTTCTGGTCCCAGCCAAGGCCTGAGGTCTGTGGAGCTGAGCCAGCACTGCCACTGCCAAGATTCCCGGCAAGGGGGTGGGGGCGGCGGGGACACAGTTCTCGCTTGTTCCTGCCCCAGCTCCTCAGGCTCAGCTGAGCCGCTTCCTTTTTTAGGCAAAGTCAGCCTGTCTCAAAGCCCGGCGTCTCACCTGCCAGAAAGGGAGGAAGGAAAACCATTGAGTCCCATCCGTCCTCCTGGGGAGGGGGAAAGGGAGGGGACATCCTGGCAGAGATGGCCCTGCTGCCTCGCCCTGCAGGACCTGTGCCCCTCCCCAGCTAAGCAGAAAGGAGTGGTTGGGAGAGGGCAGTGGTTACCCCACCACAAGGAATCTTAGGAGTGAGGGGGGTGAGGCTCTCCTGGACCTCAATTCCTGCCCAGGGATGCTGAACTGCCTCACCTAAGAGCAAAGAATCTGCCCTGGGGGCTGAGTGTCCCTCAGGGTGTCCCTGGCAGCCAGCCACCTCTGGTCTGGTCTAGCAAAGATCCCAGGATGCAAGCCACCTGGCCCACCAGGCAGTCCCTCCAGAGGGCTGCTCCAGTGGGCTGCTGGGGGTCTGTCCTCAGTCTTGGAGTCTGGGCCCCTCATTGGGCAGGATGTGGGGACAGCTACAGGCCCAGCATGGTCACACTGGACAGGGCCTGAACCAACCATCCTCAGCCCTTATTCCCCTTCCTCTGAGAAGCCAGGTGGGGTGGAGGCTTTGTGTCCCGCAAGGAGATTCCCCTCGAATGTCGCAGGCTTCTTTCCCCTTCCAACGCGCTGCATCCCTTCTAAGTTCAGCCCTTCTGATCTCTGTAGACCATTCCTTGGAGACACATGTCCCAGCCCCAGACACCTGCTCCTCCCCCAGCCCCGTGGCCAAGGCCTGGGCCGTGCTGGGGGTACGCTGTTTTTGGTGTCACCCACAAACTCTCATACCCCTATGGGGCTCTTTTGGGCCTGGCTTCAGGCACTTCCAGCACCGCGGAGGTGAGGGCAGTGTGTCTGGGGAAGACGCAGCTCAGGCGGCTCCCTGATCGGCTCCTCGCTGTGGGCAGCGGGGAGGGAGGACCCATGACCTTACAGCCAGAAGGGGAGACTGTGTATCTGCGGGCGTGCATGTCACGAGTGTGTGCCTCGGCGGCAGCCCAGGGAGCTCTGCACGTCGCTGCGCATCTGGGCCCTGCGTGTGCGCGCGCCTCCCCGGAGCCTGGGCTCCTCGGCCGGCGGGGCAGCGCGCGCGCCGGGGCGGGGCCTCGGTGGGCGGGGCCTCCCGGGGGCGGGGCCCAGGGCCCGCCCGCGCGGCCGCGCGCCCCGCCGCCCAGGAGCGAGCCAGCGGCGAGCCGAGGCAGAGCGCGCCCGTCCCGTCGCGCACGATGCTGCCCTGGACGGTTCTCGGCCTGGCCCTGAGCCTGCGGCTGCCGCGGAGCGGCGCGGAGCGTGGTGAGTGCGGCGGGGGCCCGGTCGGGCTCGGCTCTTGCGCCCCACCACCCTCCGCACGGAGCCACGCTCTCCTGTCGCAGCTCCGGGGCCGGGGTGGCTGTCAGGGCACCCCACCCACTTGCGGCGCGCGGACCCCGCCGGCATCTCCGCGGGATTTGGGGGCTTGGACCGGGAGGGGGAGGTGTGTGCCGGGGAGGCTGTCCCTACCTCAGTTTCCCTCTGCATGGAGTGGTAGAGGGATGGTAAGAAGATTGGCGGCGGCCTATTGGGTTGGGGGAAACTGAGGCCCCGAAGCTCCAAAGCCCAGACCACTGTCTGTTCGAGGCACGTTGGTGGAGGGACCCATCTGCCCCGCCCCGCCCCCAAGATGCCGACAGGAAGGGAGAGAGAGGCCTGGGAGGGGCCGATCAGGCCCTGAGGCTGCTGCAGCAGGTAACCTGCTTTCTGGGTCCAGATAGAGCAGAGGATGGGGGCCAAGGGAGGGGTGACATCATCTGTGAGTGGGGTCACGACTCCAACCCGGCCATCTGGTCTGTGGGAGGGGTTGCAATCAATGCTGTGTCTTCCCAATCCCTCCAGCTCTGTACCCAGTCTCCTCAGCTGCTTTGTGCCCCTCCAGCCTGACTCCTCATGGGTGGCCTTACCTGGAGGCTGCACTCCAGCCTGGAGGCTGCTTCTCTGGAAGCCAAGCCTGAGGGAGCAGCCCTGGTGGCCCAGACCCATCCACCCACCACTCCTGAGGGCTGGGCCAGGACCCTGGGCTCCAGCCTGCACTCAGAGTCTGCAGAAGTGTGGGGGCTTGGAGGGGTCAGCTCTCCTTTGCAGGAGAAGTGACATGAGCCCGGAAGTGCCCAGGTCTGTGGCCAGGGTACAGAGCTGGAACCGCTGAAACTGTGGACCTCCTGCTGGCTTAGAACCCCTCTCCCCGCTGGGGTGCTACCCCAGGACCTTTGGGTGTGTGACTGAGAAGGCGCTCAGGGATTCCTTGTGTAAGGGCAAGTGCTGGCTTAGGGAAATCTCAGGTGCTGGGGGTTCTGCCCTGGGTGTGGGGCTGTTAGGGGGCCACCACCTGGGGCTGAACCCTCCCCTCTCCCCCAGGCCTCCCGGCATCTGTCCCCCAGGGGGACCTGCTGTTTCTGTTGGACAGCTCGGCCAGCGTGTCTCATTATGAGTTTTCCCGAGTTCGGGAGTTTTTGGGGCAGCTGGCGGCCCTGTTGCCCCTGGGCCCTGGGGCCCTGCATGCCAGCCTGGTGCACGTGGGCAGCCAGCCACACACCGAGTTCCCCTTCGGCCAGCACAGCTCAGGCTCGACTGTCCAGGATGCTATTCGTGCTGCAGCCCAACGCATGGGTGACACCAACACTGGCCTGGCGCTGGCATACGCCAAGGAGCAGCTGTTTGCCGAGGAGGCGGGGGCCCGGCCGGGAGTGCCCAAGGTGCTGGTGTGGGTGACAGACGGCGGCTCCAGCGACCCCGTGGGGCCCCCTATGCAGGAGCTGAAGGACCTGGGCGTCACTGTCTTCATTGTCAGCACTGGCCGCGGCAACCTCCTGGAGTTGTCGGCCGCAGCCTCACCCCCCGCGGAGAAGCACCTGCACTTTGTGGATGTGGACGACCTGCACATGATCACCCAGGAGCTGAGGGGCTCCGTTCTTGGTAGGTGGGAGGAGGCAGGGCCTGGGGGAACCCTAGTTGGGAGCTTGGGAAGAGAGCTGAGTCAGACTTCAGGAGGAATGTGCATGTCTGGAGCAGAGGCCAGGGCTGCAGGGGCAGTGTGCTCCCTGGAGGTTCAGGGACCAGGTGACACACATGGCTTCTCCAGGGACATGCTCAACTGTTCACCCCAGTTGCCCCCTACCTCGGTTGTGGTGGGACAGAGGGGCAGGTTTGTCTGAGTATACACCTCCAGGTGGGGCTGTCTGCTGGAGGTCCTATGAGTGAGGGACTTGGTGTGAGCCCAAGGGCTGAGGGGCTGCATCTGGTGGGATGTGCCTAAGAGGAGAGGAAGAGGAAGGAGGTTCCAAGCCTGAGGAATCTGTAGATGGAGCTTTCACTCCTGTATGTGTGCTGGAGGAGGAGAGCCAGCTCAGGAAGGGCCAAGAGCTGGGGCCCCACTCCCTGCCCCCCACCCTGTGAGGACCATCACCGAGAGGTCTGAGTGGATTGCACTGTAAGGGGTGTAGTGACTGCTGGAAAGGAGGCCAGACCAGACCGGGGAGGGCCTCCTGCAGGGGCTAGTAGCTCCACCCTGACCCAGCCAAACCCCGCAGGAGTTTGGGGCTGGAGATGAAGGGCCTGGTCACTGGCTAGGTTTGCTGTAGCACCTGAAAAGTACCAAGTAACCCCAGGGTTCTTCCCTGTCTCTCTCTCTCTGGATTAATCATCCACCTGAAACTGGAAGGGGAGGGACTGTGGGTTGGAAGGGGGTGGAGGGTCCTTCCAAAGATTTACCCCAGGACACCCAGCCCCTGGTGGCCCCTGGGTCAACAACTGTGGCTGATCCTGGAGCAGAAAACAGGAGAAAGGGCAAGAGGCTGCCTCAGCCAGGTGGGGGCTGCTGGGATTGGGGGCGGGGCCTGAGTGTGGGGATGAGCAAAGTGAGTGTCAGGCTGGCAGCTGTACACACAGCATCACAGAAAGCAGCACCAGTCCTGGGGGTCCTCGCCCTGCCCGGACGTTTCTCAGCCATACCCGCCTGCTCAGTCACCCAGATGGCCATGAGCTGCTTGGCATCCAATCTCAGAAGTGGTAACAGGTTTGGGGGGCCCACTGTGCAGTTCCCCTCCACACTCTCCTGGGGACTGGAGGCGTGCAGCTCCTTGGGTTGTCACATCTCTGATGTCCTGCAGGGCACTCTCCAGTCCTGGCTGTATGCTGGGTCCCTTTACCTTCACCATCCAGAGCTGAGCTGACCCCAGACCCTGTGCTGGCTGGGCGGGGGGCTGGTCCTCTGTTCTCAGACATCACTTTGGATCTTGCCACCTTTGAGGGGCCCTTGTCCAGGCCACTGGACTGGGTGGGAGGTGGATGCTAACGGTCCCCACTGGTCTGGGTTTGGAGCTGAGGCAGGCAGGGAAGCTCCTGATGGTGCCTGGAGGAGGGTGAGGGGGTGCTGGCTGTGCTGGTGTCCTTCCTCCAGCACCAGCACAGTTTTGCGCAGCCTTCGCATCTGGTGGGCGTGGCCAAGGCTGGGCTGGCTCCTCAGGGCTCCTGCCCTCCTCATCTGGGCATCTTCCCCTGGGGAGAAGGCGGTCTCCTTTCTCTGACCCTCTGCACCACCCGCAGACGCGATGTGGCCGCAGCAGCTCCGTGCCTCTGAGGTCACGTCTAGCGGCTTCCGTCTGGCCTGGCCGCCCCTACTGACCCCGGACTCGGGCTACTACGTGTTGGAGCTGATGCCCAGCGCCAAGCAGGGGACCGTGCTCCGCCAGCAGCTGCCAGGGAACGCGACGGGCTGGGCCTGGGCCGGCCTCGACCCCGACACGGAATACAACGTGGAGCTGATGCCAGAGTCCAACGTGCGGCTCTTGAGGCCACAGCACCTGCGAGTGCGCACGCTGCCGGGTGAGGCGGGGCGCGAAGGGCGGGTTAGGGTTCGCCGGGGTGCTGGGCCGGGGCGGGTGGGCGGGGGCGCAGCCCTACCCCGCTCACGGGCGCTTCTCCCGCAGAGGAGACCGGACCGGAGCGCATCGTCGTCTCGCACGCCAGGCCGCGCAGCCTGCGCGTGAGCTGGGCCCCGGCGCTGGGTCCGGCCGCCGCGCTCGGCTACCACGTGCAGGTCGGGCCGCTGCTGGGCGGCGCGGCGCAGCGCGTGGAGGTGCCCGCGGGCCGGAACAGCACCACGCTGCAGGGCCTGGCGCCCGGCACCGCCTACCTGGTGACCGTGACGGCGGCCTTCCGCTCGGGCCGCGAGAGGGCGCTGTCGGCCAAGGCCTGCACGCCCGATGGCGAGCGCAGCCGCGCCCCGCGTCCCCAGGCGCCGGAGGCTGGTGGCCGGGAGCCGTGAGCTCTGGGCCGGCCGCGCCCGCGCAACCGAAGGCCCCCTCCTCCCGAGCCCAGTTAGAGAGGCGCCCGCCACCCAAAACAGGGTCTTGCCCCGGGTGTGGGATGCTGGCCGGCCTTTGGCCCGCGGGGCCCCCGCGGCAGGAGAGCGCCCTGCTCTGGCGTCCGCTCTCCGGGACGTGGCCTTGTCTGACCCTCCGCTGCAGCTCTAGCAGCAGCGCGAGCCGTCGCAACTCCTTCCCCTGCCCTGCCCAGAGCTGGGCTGTCGGTGGTGTCCTTTGGGCAGGATTTAGCAGGGAGCTGGACAAGGAGTCTGGGGTCCGGTTGAAATCAGACCTGGGTTGGCTCTGGGCCTGGGACCTCAGGGCGTCTGGTGGCTGAGCCTCCTACTTGCGTTAAGGGCCAGACCCTCGAGTGACAAAGGCTAGCATCTGTGTGAGGGAGCTTGGTCTAGATGGCAGCTCTGAGTCCATGGCCACTCGGGTCCTGGATGTTGAAAGGTGGATGAGGGAAGGGAAGGAGCTGGCTTTGGCCAAGTCCCAAAGGCTTCCCTGGGGGGACAGGACCTGGGAGGGGGAGGGTGGGGTGCTGGGGGTTGATCACGTGGGCAGCAGCCGGTGGATGGACAGGTCATCTTCACTAGGACCCTCAGCTGGCTTGGGGGCAGTGCTTGTTGGGGACAGTGGCACTGCTTTCCTTCCCACTACCCTACAGGGCCCAGCTACACCCACTGGGATGCAGTTGGCACCTTTTGGGAGGAATGGGACAGGAGCCTGGCACTCAGGACCTTAGAGACAGGAGACCTCCCCCCTGTGGAGGCCCCAGGGCCCACATGGGCAGGGAGCCTTCCCTGCTTCTGGGTAGGGAGCTTCCATGCTGGGGGTAGCGATAAACAATGTTCTTCCAGGGGCTTCACCCCAGCGGTTCTCTGCAGCATCTGACACCATGTCCTGTCACTCCTTACTATCCTGGGGCCACTGGACACGGCAGCATTGCCCTCCCTCAGCCCCGCCAGGCACCTCCTCCTCTGCCTGGGCTGACCCAGTACTCACTTTGCCTCTTCCCTATGAATGTCTCAGACGAAAATAACAGTAAATCAGATGTAAACTGAATCCTGAAGTATCCTGAGAGTGTTTTACTCCTTGTCAAAACATGTCAGCCCTGTAAAAGGTTGCAAGTTAAAAAAGAAGAAGAAAAAAAAAAGTCTTGGGTGGAGGCCAGTGGTACCCAGGCTAGTGCTGGGGAAGAGGAGAGGGGAGCCATCCCCCTCCCAGTGCTGGGACTCAGGTCACCATGCCACTTGTGGCCTCTCTATGCACCTCCTCTTCAGAGAGCGTGGGCCCCGTGTTTGTGTGCTGGGACTGGGTGGTTTGGACCGGGCGTTGCTGGAACCAGGGGCAGCCAGCCCGCTCTGCAGGATGGCCTCCATCTCTGCTGACACAGCCACACCCTCAACTGCACTGAGGCTTCCCCCTGCCACTTGCTAATGGGAAGAAGAGCCCCTCACCCAAGCAACTGCAGCATCGAGAGGGTTGGTCTTGGGGCCCCTGGTAGCATCTCAGTCTGCCTGCTGGGGCCTGGTGGGCCTGTGTGTGGAGGCAGGTTCCCCGGAGCTGCCTGCCACCTTTTCCCAAGCACCTGCCTCTGAGCATCATGAGGCCCCCGGCCTACGTGCCCAGGGCTTGCACTGCCCATTAGTTCAGTGTGCTTGGCATTCGTGGGAGTAGCCTGTGCCCAGGGACCCCTGCCCTGCCTGTGTGAGCAGAGTAGGGAGCAGTGGAGCTGGGCTAAGGTTGTGAATCAAACCCTGGGGGCCGATGGTTGTGACTGGCCAGGCCAGAGTTGGGAGGATGCTCCTGGTGGATGTTGTTTCTCATCCATGTCCTCCCAACCCCCTTGAGGCAGGCCTAGGGAAGCCTCGGCCTGTGGCTATGCGGCTTTCTGCTTACTCCTTGACCGGTGGTCAGCAGTAAGCAGTCAGCTAAGGGTCAGAGACTCCTATGATCTCAGCTGCTGGCGAGTGTGAACAGCAGGGTCCCAGGTCCCAGGCAGCACTGCCCAGCAAGGGGAACCCTCCCCAGGCCTGGGACCTGGGCCGGATGCACCCCCGAGGGGCAGACCTCCCCCCATAGAAGCCTGTGTCCCTCAGCCTGAACCCCTTGGGGGCTTGCAGGTCCAAGTACACTGGCCACCCAGAAAAGTCCCTCTTCCACACTGAGCCCCCAAGCCCAGCTTGCAGAGCACCCTGCAGGTGGCAGGAGGAAAAGCGGGAGATGCTGGCAGGTCGATTCTTAAGGGCTCAGTCACACTCTGAAGACAAGTTGAGTGATGAGCCCCTTCCCCAATCCCAAGAGAGGGCACAGTGGCTGGAAGACACACAACCCCACCCCCTGGAAGAGGCTCTGGGCTCACCTACTCTCTGCTGGATGCTGAGGCCCAGTGACAGGAGCCCCCACTCCCCTCTTCGTGCCAAGGAACGCCTCTTCTGGAAGCCCTCACCTTGGAAGTGTTGCCCTTTGCTTCATCCCAGTCTTTAAAGGTTTTTGAGTCTGGGCCAGTCTGGGAACAGTCTCCAGGTCTCCTGCCCCTCCCCTCCACCTCCCGTGACACGTAGGCCCTGACTCCTTGGTTTACTGTGGGTCTGGGGCCGAGGCTGCACCCTGCAGCCACTTCTTAAGGCAACTATGAGCTTCCCGGTGCACCTGAAAGTCAGAAAGGGCTGTGCAAGAGGTCCTGATCCATGTAGTGGGCCGGGTCCATGTGGCAGGAGTGGGCCAGGCTGGGGAGGAACCCGCTGCTTCCAGAGGACCCCAAAGGAGGCTCCCCCCGTGGTGCCGGGCGGCCTGGTTCTCACACTCACAAGGATTGCTGCCGTGTCCCAGGCTGTAGGAGGAGAAACCCAAGGGTCCACCAAGGCTGCGTGTCACACTTGTCCCATTTGGGGCCTTTGCTGCAGCCCAGGGCTTGCCTGACCATGGCAGGGGGCTGCGAGGGCCAGGTAATGGACAAGCTGCCTGTGAGAAGGCTGGATGGCAGCTAAGTCTGGAGTCGGGTCTCGGGGAAGGAAGTGGGCGTCCACAAGGGGGTGGTACAGCTGGTTACTCCCTGGGGCAGGAGCAGTTTCCATGGCGACAGTGATAAACTCAGTTGAGTCCGGAAGCCTCCTGCGGGGGTGAGGGGGCAGTTTGGGGAAATTAAAGCCCCAGGGCAACAGCTGTATGTCTGCTGCTTTTTTTCCCCGGATGAAAAATTTTCTTCCAACATCCGTTCCAAAATGACGTCAAGGGGAATCATAGCTCCCCCTAGAGGTGAGGGTGGTGAGGTGCGGGCCCAGGGGAGACCCTGCCCCTTGGGTCCCAGCCTTGGGTGCAAGGTGGACACAGCCCAGCAACACAGTAGTGAGGGGAAGGTGTGGCTGCCAGCACCATTTTCGGGAAGGGGGCTGAGGTCTCCCCCGCAGGGGCCAAATGGGGTGGGCGCAACCCCTCTTCACTGATATGTTCACTAGGAATTAAAACACCTGCCACTAATTTCTCACTTCTCAGAAATGGCAGCGGTGGACACACCCATGACAAATTATATCCGCTTAGCCACAGACACTATGTGCACAGGAGCAGAGGCCACGGCTCACCTGACCCCAGAGCCACACGTGGGGTGCACAGCTTTGCCTGGGGGAGGGGGTGAGAGCCATAAGCTTCTCGACTCTGCATGGCTGGGGTCCCGGCCGGCTCCTGTTCCACTGCTGCTTCTGCTCCAGGGCCAGCTCTGGTGGACATGAAGGCATCCCAGGCAGGGCTGGGTGGCTCTGTCTCCTACTGGCAGCCACTTACAGCCCCTCTGGGAGAACACTAGGGCTCCCTTAGTGGCCATGGGGTTTGAGCGACTGCTGGTCTCGAGGTCTGTCCAGACCATGCAGCTGATCCTGCTTTTCTCCTGAGAAGGCAGAGGTCCCAACTCAGCCCTTTAAAGCGAGTGCCAGTGCTCACGGCACGTCTCCTGTCCTTAGCCGGGTGGGCAGGAAGCTGAGTGCCTATTCTCAGGCCCCCCACCCTGTGTGCCTCTGAGGATGGCTGGGCTATGCTGGGCTGATCTGTGGGTCCAGCTGGTGGGGAGCTGGAGTGAGGCTCCCTGGAGGAGAGGACAGTGGCTGGGGCATCTGAGCAGGGAACTGCTTACCAAAAGCAAACAATGCAGGAAGACAAGGCTGTGGGGACAGTGAGCTTAGGCTCAGTCCCAGGTCACCATCCAGTCCTGAGCCCAAGGCAGCATGCCTGAGCGCTCAGCGCTGCTACCCTCCTCACTGCTTCTTAACCCCCGGAGCCAGGAGGAAGAGCTGCAGGCACCCTGCTTTGGTGGGTAGCATGGGGACCCTGGGGGCTCAGGCTCTGGAGGGCCAGGCTGAGCAGCCTTTCTTTTGGCTGGACTGGGGTCTGCCCAGTAGGGGCAGGTGTGGGGTGTGCGTGGGCTGAGGCTCCAGAGACTGGGACCAGCAGGTCCTTTTGGAACCTGGAGAGAATGGGAGTGGGAGGGGCCCAGCTGGGTGAAGGAGACAGACTAGTCCCTAAAGGCCCACCTGTCTAGGAGAGCAAGACTGAAGAGGGATGCCAGGGGTCTGCCAGTCCAAGTGGACAGGCTTCTGCACATGCGATGTCCCTGGGAGACACCAGGCAGGTGAGGCAGGTGGTCACTGCAGCCTTAGTGCTGGGAAGCCCTGGGGCCTGACTGGAAGGTCATAGTTCTAGGGTACTGTGAAGCTCCCCCGAGGTCTGGCCCAATGCAGAGGACCCAGAAGCCACCCCAGCTGCCCAGGCTCTGGGGGCAGAGTGCTCTGCACTCGGCCTGGGTGGGGCGCACTCTGCTGCTGCTGGCCTGGGCTCCGAGGGGCAGCTGTGTCCCCCACTCTGGGCTTAAGGTCAGGCTGGAGGCCAAGCTGTCCACCTGCATCTTTAACTTCTGCGGCTCCCCTCCAGGTCTTCAGTGCTGGAGGACTCCCTCAGAGAAAACTGCGCTGTAGGGAGGGGGGATGTTGGGGGAATCCTGTCACCTAAACGGCTCAGCATGGGCAGCTGAGAGCCCACTTTTGTCAGTTAAACATGAAGGCATCAGGCAGAAAGCACCTTCCTGATTCCCTCTTAATGACTCACTGTCTTTGGGAAAGGTGTGTCTGTCCTTCCCAGCGGCTTCCAGTCTAAGATTTAAAGTGACCAACACCAGTGGACTGGCCATTTTGCGTGGTCCGTTGGAAACTGGAAGTGTGAGTGGCGCTACTCTGAGAGGAGAAACGTCCATCAAAGGGAGGGAGTGCAGTCACCTAAATCTTGAGCAGCAACCAACGCTTTGTTTTTTAAATTAAGCCAAGTTAAATGAAATTGACTTTTTTGTGAGACTGACTTTTAAATGCAGAGTTTTATTTTCAAAGTTGTAACTTTTAGTGTAAAAGTACACAAGCTTGCCAAATGCTGGCCTGTGGACAAGGACCTCATGTCTCTGACCCATTTCCTCTTCTTTATCCAGTGAAGCCCCCTGGGGTGCTGTTGGAGGTATGGTTTTCTACTAGTCCATAAAAACCTGGATGATGGCCAGTGGGGGGCAGTTGGCTGGAAAACTCATTTGTTTTTTCTCATTTGGAAACAAAATAAAACAAACAACAAACCCCAGACAGAATCATCTTAGAATTATCTTTTTCCTATTTTTATTCAGGTTTAAAAATGTTTTCAATCTAATGGAGAAACTCATTCTGTATAATTCTGGGAACTTAACAAATTCCATCAGGGAATGATAGCAGGGGATATTGGCCCAAGAAGTGAACTTTGCTAACTTTGGACACTGAGTTCTAGAGCAACGCTGGCCTCTGTTCATCCTTGTCTCCCTTTGTCTAAGGCGGTCTGGCTTGCACCTTGGTCCCTGAAGCAAGCACACAGCCTTTGGAGGTTCCCAAGGAGAAGCCTCACCCGTCAGTGACCAGAGCCTGGACCCCTCAGCCCTGTGGAGCTCTCCTCCAGAGAGGACGTCCTCTGTGGGGCCTTGCGGGCTCTGCCTTCCCATACTCCTGGGGTTGGCGATCTGTCCCTCTGTTATGACCCACTTTGAGAAAAGAAAAGAATATGCAACCACGACCACTGAGGTTAGCTGGACGCCCGGGAGAGCCCTTCGTCCTATTGACAGTTGCGGGCGACTGGCTGAGGCCGCGCTTCTATCATTAATCTTAGTAAGCGTCGACTGTGTACGCTAGCACCGAGACTCACGGAGAGCAGCCTCACTCCTCCAGGCCCGGCTCGCCCTGTGCCGCCCGACTGACGGGGCGGCCCGGCCTGCGCTGGACACGTCCGGCCTGCGCTATGCGCTCCAGCGGTGCATGCGCTTGCTCTCGGCTTCCGGACCCCTCGGCCGCCAGGTCCCCCCCACCACGGGGCCCCCGACACCCCCGGGCCCCGCGCCCGCCCCGGCGGAGTTCTACCCCGCAGATGGCCGCATCCCGCAGGCTCTTCCTCCCGCGGCAGCTCCCTCGGTCCGGACCCCGCGCATCAAGAGCTCCCGAGCTCCAGCACCTGCTTCTCCGCCGTGGCGGAGGCCGGAACTCCGTGCGCGCCCATAGCAACACCCCGGCCAGTGTCGTTGCTACGCGGCATGGACGTGTCGAAAGGCGCACAGGTGCCCAGCCCCTCAATTTTGTCCTCGATCGGCCCCTGTCACCTGTCACCTCGCCCGCCCCCAACGGCTTGCCCCGCGGAGCCAGCTCCAGCCATCGCGGCGGCGGTGCTGTGACGTCACGGTCCTCGCGGCCAATCCAAGGGCCGCGCGCGGGACGTGGCCCTCACGCGCATCCGTCGCCCAGAAGGAAGGGGCGTTGTTGCGCCTGCGCAAGGTCTCTGCCGCCGGCTCGCAGCGCGTGGAGCCTTCTCCGCTTCGTGCGCATCGGCTCGGCTTCGCCTTCCGGCGGCGGCACGCAGCGCTCGCGTGTCATGTCGTGGCTCTTCGGCATCAAGGGCCCCAAGGGCGAAGGCGCAGGGCCGCCTCTGCCCCTGCCGCCCGCGCAGCCCGGGGTCGAGGGCGGCGGGGACCGAGGCGCAGGGGACCGGCCGGCGCCCAAGGACAAATGGAGCAACTTCGACCCGACGGGCTTGGAGCGCGCGGCCAAGGCGGCGCGCGAGCTGGAGCACTCGCGTGAGTGCGGCAAGTGAGCCGGCGAGGGCGGGGCGGCTGGACCGGGAGGCTCGGAGGCATATGGCTCTCCGTGGTCTGAGTAATCGAGCGGCGAGGGGCCGTGGGCGGTCCCTCTTGTCGGGCGAGGAAACCGATCTCCAGCGGTAACCCCGCCCGAGCCACCTTGCGTGCAGAGAGGTTCGGAATCCCCCACCCACTTCTGGCACCTTCCTTGGTGCCACTCGTCTCTCAGGTGGGGAAACCAGTGCCGAGGGACTCAGAAGGTACAGGTAGGTGGCGGAGCTACCCACTGACCTTCAGTTACCACCTCTTGCTGGGGCCACGTGGAACGGCCGAGGCTGGCCCGGTCGCAGGTCCGTTTATGGTGGTTGCTAGCAATTTTCCGCTTAAGGAAGGAAGCATGTTTGAAGATCGTTGGCATTAAGGAAAGTAAGATAGATTTGCATGTATTACTGGGAAATGTTAGCCTTCAGGTTGGCGAGGTCTGTAAAGCAACAGGTAGGTTGGCCCTTGCCCAGCTGATGACCTTCCTGACTCAGGCCCTCAAGGCATCAGTGGTGACTGTGCCATCGTTAGATTTATTTACTTATTTTTTGATGGAGGTACGGGGGATTGAACCTAGAACCTGGTGCATGCTAAATACTCACTGTACTACCACTGAGTTATACCCTCCCCGACTGCGCCTTCATTAAACCCATGGTTTTCCTCCCAACTTTCATTTCTTCTGTGGCTTTAACAGTTTCCCTCAAGATTGTAGCATCTGTGTAAGGGTCTGGAATGTAGCACATACTGAGTAGATATTAGTTGAAAGGACACAGTGGCTCTCAAATTTGTAAGCAGAGTTGCCCTTTTCTCAAAGAGAAGCCTTCCAAGCAGGTATAAGAATCTTCCCGGCCTGGCACTTGGTGGCTCAGTCCCTGCCCTTCCACAGGGGCCACAAGAACATCCTGGCCAAAGATCTCGAGTCTGTTTGACTCTCAGATTCTGGGAGGGACATTCAACACATTTGGGTATTTGGGCCCGGGCCCAGGACAGCCTGTTTCCATAGACCTAGCTGGAACACTCCCCTCCCCAGAGCAGGTGTATTAAGTTTGCAGGATAGTTTCAATCATCAGGTTGTATTGAGAGGCAGTCTGGGCTTCAGGACCCTTTAGATGATGACAGACTTTTGACACATGACCTAATTTCTTAGGCTGCTGTGTGGATTTTGCCCATTCACCGTGCCAGGAATTTCAGTTTTTCTGCTTTTAGAAGCTGAATCCTGTCTCTTGGCCCCCCCTAAAGCATGCAGTCATATGGGCCAGCGTGAATAGCATTGAGTGTGTCCGAGGGTAGCAACTAAGGGACCTTTCCTACTTCCTGTCTACTTGTGTCTGCAAATTGTTCCCAAGTCTCTTACACTGGCTGCCCCAAAGCTCTTGCCCCAGGACATTCTCCACCAGGGTCCCCAGGGCCTTGGCCTCTGCTCTCTGCCCCCAAGCAGCTCCTGCAGAGTTCTCAGCTGCCACCACCTAGTGACGTTTCTACTTGGACTCTACCTCGTTTTTCTTCTGCTGTCCTTCCTGGCTTCACTACTGACCAGTGGGAGAGGTTTCGCTCTGGTCTGCCCCCCCTTCCTGTCCCCAGACCCTCCTTCCCGTGGTGCCTCAGGTCCCTCTGCCCTGTAGCCCCCCTGCAGGCGTGTCTTTGGCAGATGCTCCCAGTTCGCAGCCCTGGTTAGCTTGCGCCTGCTCTCATTCACCTCACTGCTGTCTCCACGCAAACCAGGGGTGTCCTTAGCTGCTCCTTGCAGCGTAACCACCTGTTCCCTGGGCCCAGCCTGATGCTACCTGGTTCCCCAGCTCTCCCAGGCCCTCCTAGGAGGCCAGAGCAGCACATTTGGCCTTGGGCTGTGCTCCTCATGTATGTACAGGATGCCCGAAAGAGCACCTTGCCTGTGGTGGGTGCACTTAATGCTGTGGCGTGCAGTCTCCTGGTGCAGGACGAATCAAGGTGGTATGTCAGCATTGAGAGTGTGACCTGTGATTAGTGGGGCTCTTGGGGGCCTGGGGGCCAGGCCCTGTGCTGAGTGGTTTGCCCACTTTCTCCCTGAGTTGGGGGACAGAACTCTTCTTACTCCCTTTGCAGGTGAGGCACTCAGGGGTGAACCTGGCTTGCCAAAGGCCACATTGTGAGTGAACAGGGCAGCTGGGACTTGTCTGCTGCACCAGGATGAGCACAGGAGCTGTTGCGCCCTCCGCCCCCGGGGCAGAGTCAGCCCTTGGCTTCCCAAGCAACCAGTGCACCAGGCGGGACCCTGATGCCTTCCTGCTGCTGCTCCTCAGGGGCGGGACCTTAGGTCCCAGGGACCCAGGGGAGGGCCTCACGGAGGCTCCAGGAGGTGGCGGCTCTGGCTCCTGACCGGCCCTGAAGGGCCTCCCCAAGCTCTGAAGCTAAACAGCGCGCCCCAGCTGACCACCCAAGCGCTTAGAGCCAGTTAGTCCCAGGGGTCACGCTGTAGTTAGCGACGTGTGTGCTACAGGTTAGGGACGACAGGTGTGGGGTCTGCACTTACCTTGAAGGCCTCAGAAAGTGAGATCGTGGGGGGAGCGGTGAGGGGCCAGGTGGGAAGCAGCCTGGGAATGAGGGTTCCTGCCTTCTCTCCACGCTCCTTTGTGTTAGGTTGTGGTGGACTGTTGCGCCTGGAGGGCTGTGTCATCACAGAACTATTAGGGCTGAGATTAGGGCTTTTTCAGCAAGAAAACTACCGAGTCAGGTTTTTTTTCCAGAACAGCCACCAATCGATGCACATGAATTTCTCCTCACGAAGAAAACACTTGGAAGCCGTTAATAACCCACGTGTTAATACGGCCAGTGAGGAGCCGTCATCCTGCTCGCTCTGGCTTCCTTCTGCTTTAATCCTCGTTTGCTTCTCATTCACCTCGCCCGCGTGTTTGGCGGCAGATCAGCAGGGGGAACCAGAGGCTTAGGAGAGAAGTGTGGGAACTTGACAAATAAGGACACTGTGGCCACAGGCTTGCCGTTTGTTTAATTGGCAAACAGTCACCACGTTGACCTTCCTCCTGTCAGCGGGCGTGGGGCAGCCTCTTTTGGAACCTTCTGGAATATGAAGGTTCCCTGGGGGTGAGACCTCACACGCGGGGTTTCCCGTTGGGGATAGAGCAGACGTAGGTGGTTGGATGGGGTTAGTGGCCCTTGGAGGGAGGGGTCACTGAGCAGGTGTGACAGGAATGAGGATGGCTATGTGTGCTCTTGGCTTGAGGTGGATTGTGGTCTCCCTGGACACCCCTTGCCACGTGTGTGCTGCTCGCCTGGTGTCCTGATGTCTGCGCCCCCACCCCCCGCAGGACACGCCAAGGAGGCCCTGAGTCTGGCGCAGATGCAGGAGCAGACACTTCAGCTGGAGCAGCAGTCCAAGATCAAGGTGGGTAGCGGGTGTGTTGCTGGCAGACGGGGCTTGTCCCCAAGGTCATGGGAGAGCCCCAGAGAGAGGA
Organism: Camelus dromedarius; assembly: GCF_036321535.1. Lineage (NCBI taxonomy): Eukaryota > Metazoa > Chordata > Mammalia > Artiodactyla > Camelidae > Camelus > Camelus dromedarius. Next base: position 70,470,135 of record NC_087449.1, on the reverse strand, counting down.
CGTGGTGGTGGGGCTCGGGTGCCCCCTTCTAGCTCCCTCTGGGAGGGAACTGGGGGATGACAGACGCAGGACAGAGAGTTCTGCCCAGAGCCTCCTGGAAGGGCAGGTGTGGGTGGGAAGTCTGGCCCCCTTTGAGCACGGAGCAAGTGCAGAAAAGGCCTAGGCTCCACCCTGCCCGGTCGGCGCACAGCGCAGGCACTGTGGAACGTCTCCGGGAGGGAGTGACAGCCGCCCCGGAAGCCATCTTGCTCCTTCAGGGCGCAGCCCGTCTGTTTTCCTGGCGCGTCTCTGTCGGTGGGCCCGGCTTCCCGGGAACCTCGTGTGGCTGCAGCTGAGAGCCGGTGGGCCTGGGCAGCGCTGGTCTAGGCTGCATCCCTGCCCAGGGGCTACACAGACCTGTCTGGCCTTCTCAGACCCCGCTCAGACTCAGACCCCGATTCAGGGGAGGACTATTGAGGTGGCCGGAGCTTGAAGCTGGGGTGGGGGCCATGCAGGCCCAGCTTGTGGCAGCTGGTTGTCGTGCAGGAGTACGAGGCCGCCGTGGAGCAGCTGAAGAGCGAGCAGATCCGTGTGCAGGCGGAGGAGAGGAGGAAGACCCTGAGCGAGGAGACACGGCAGCACCAGGCTGTAAGGGCCTGGGTGGCCAGGGCGGGGCGCACCTGGGGTGGCCTTGTGCAGACGTCTGCAGCCCTGTGTCTCTTGGTGCGGAGCGGGACAGGAGCCCTCGTGCTCACGTGTGTCAGCGTGGCAGGCGTGGCCGAGCCGCTTCTCCGGGGCTGCAGCGCCCGTGGAGTCTGGGTCTGGGCGATGGTTCTGCCTGGTCCCAGCCTCTCCATCTGGGCTTGTTCATGACGCCGTCTCCCTCCCCAGAGGGCCCAGTACCAGGACAAGCTGGCCCGGCAGCGGTACGAGGACCAGCTGAAGCAGCAGGTGGGCTTGGCACACCAGCCCATGCAGGGCAGGCGGGGGCTGGAGTCTGGGTGCTTTCCCCCTGTGGTAACTGCTGGGTCCTGGGCAGCTGCACACGAGGCACACGTATTCAGTCCTCCAGGCTCCGGCGCGCCCTGCTGCATGGCCTCCATGGTGGAGCAGGCTCGGCTGCTGAGAGGGTTCTCCCTGGAGAGACGTGACTGGAACCTGGGCAGGACAGGCTCACGGGGGGCATTCAAATGTTTGTGCCTGTCGTGGGCACTTGAGCTTTTAAACTTACCCGTCAGGCAAACTGCCCGCTTTGTGAGAACAGCTGGGGGTCTGCCCTGTGCTAGGGTGGGGGCTCCTGAACGCCTCCCTCTGGTGCCCACCTGTCCTGTTGCGTTCAGACCTGCCTGCCGGAGTAGGGGTGGGTGTGCAGACCCCAGAGTGACTGTCCCTGAGGACATATCTGAGGCCAGAGCAGGTAACTGATTGATGTTGACTTTTACCTAATTTAAAGCCTTTTCCCTCCCCTTGTGGCTTCTCTTCAGCAAGTTCTCAATGAGGAGAATTTACGGAAGCAGGAGGAGTCTGTGCAGAAGCAGGAGGCCCTGCGACGAGGTCGGGTGCAGCGGGGACCCTAGGCGGAGGCTCCTCATCCTGCAGGACCAGAAGGGTGGGGCAGTCTGGGCTCACTCCTCTGGGAGCCTGCCTGCCAGGGATGGGCTCTGGGGGTGGTCACAGAGGGCAGGGAGGTGGTGGGCCGTGGGCTGAGCACCCCCTTGGCCCCTGCAGCCACGGTGGAGCGGGAGATGGAGCTGCGGCACAAGAACGAGATGCTGCGGGTGGAGGCTGAGGCGCGGGCCCGGGCCAGGGCTGAGCGCGAGAACGCCGACATCACTCGTGAGCAGATCCGCCTGAAGGCTGCAGAGCACCGCCAGACCATCCTGGAGTCCATCAGGTGAGGCTGGCCTGGTGGGCGCCCGCGGCCCCTTCCTCTGCACTGGCCCCTCCACTGGCGCTTTGTCCAGCTCAGGCTCAGGTCCGCTTGCTCTTCCGCCGCAGGACGGCTGGCACCCTGTTTGGTGAAGGGTTCCGTGCCTTTGTGACCGACTGGGACAAAGTGACAGCCACGGTAAATACCACTGCCATCTTACCCCGTGACGCGGAAAGGCGCCTGGGCTGGGACTCTGACCTGCTCATTACCATCCCTCTGCTCGCTGGTGCCCGCCCGCTGGAAAATGTAACTGGAAAGCTGCTGGTGGGACGTGGCAGAGGCTCCGGAAGTGGGGGTGGGGGCAGAAACCCTCTTCACTTCTGCAAGGGCTCTCCCCACAGTGTTTGGTTTGCCATCAGCCTAGGGGTCCCTCTGCTCTTTGTGGCTGGAGCTCCACTCGTCCTGCTGGAGCGCACTCTCCAGTAGGTCTCGTTTTGTCAGAAACAAAGGGTGTTCATGATAGGCTTTCTGATACCTCGCCTGCCTGGAAATGCTTTCTGTATCCTGTGTACCTGAGTGCCAGCTGGGTGTGGAATTCGGGGTTGCAGGCCTTCCACTGGGCAGGGGATGTGGTGGGCATCACTGCCTCCTCTGTCCTGCTCCAGGTGGCTGGGCTGACGCTGTTGGCTGTCGGGGTCTATTCTGCCAAGAACGCCACGTCTGTCGCTGGGCGGTACTTCGAGGCCCGGCTGGGGAAGCCGTCCCTGGTGCGGGAAACCTCCCGTATCACGGTGCTGGAGGCGCTGAGGCATCCCGTGCAGGTAACCGCAGGCCTCCTGGAGCTGCGCGCCTGCCCGGTTCCTTGCGGTCCTACAGCCAGAGAGCACATAGGTCCTCCTCCCCCTTTACGCCAGCACGCTGCCGTCTCTTCCTACATGTTGATTTGCGTTTGGCTCTTCCTCAGTGCCGTCCCTTGGGCCCTGTCGCATCAGCACTGGGGGCCCTCACCCCAGTCCACTTGGTCCCTCTCTGGTCCCCCTGGGTTGGCTTAGGGTTGTTCACAAACTTTCGGGGCTCCAGCAAGCTGTCCTCCTATGAGAGCAGCTGCTGGAAGCAGCCCGGTGTGCTGCCTTCCCCAGGGTCATGGGGGCTGTGGCCGCACAGGCTGTGCTGCGGGCGACGGATGAAGACGAGTAAGGAGCCTGTGAGCCTCGCAGCCCAGCCCCGCCGACGTCTCACCTGCCGGCCTTCTCCCTGGGGCTGGTCGTGCAGGTCCTGGGGTGCGACCCTGCACCTGGCGGCTCTGCAGTTGACCCTGGTGCTCCCCACCCGCAGGTCAGCAGGCGGCTCCTCAGTAAGCCTCAGGACGCGTTGGAGGGCGTCGTCCTCAGCGTAAGTGCTGCTGCCCCTCCCGAGAGTGTCCCCGCGGAGCGGGGTTGCTCTTCCTTCTGGAAGCTGGGTCTGCTGGCAGAGCCTTGCCTGGGAGATGCCCAGGAGGGACAGACTTGGCAGCAGAGTGTGTCCCCTGGCAGCCCAGCCTGGAGGCCCGTGTGCGGGACATTGCCATTGCCACCAGGAACACCAAGAAGAACAGGAGCCTGTACCGGAACATTCTGATGTATGGGCCGCCCGGGACCGGCAAGACGCTGTTTGCCAAGGTCAGGGCGCGGCCAGGTCTGGGGGCCTTCGGGATCTCAACTGCTCGGGAGGGGTGCTGTGGGCAGTGCGCAGCTTCTGGGGAGAGGGTGCTGGTGTCGGGGCCACAGTGGGCTGGGGGCAGCCCCTTCCTGGCTCTTCCAGGCAAGGAGTCCCCCAGCATGTGGTCCGGACCTCTGTGGCTGCCGGTGGCGGGGCAGAGGCTTGGACCGAGCCAGCTTTAAAGTGGGGGTGAAACACTGCCTTCCCCTGCCCACCCTTCTCGCCAGAAACTTGCGCTGCACTCGGGCATGGACTACGCCGTCATGAGCGGTGGGGACGTGGCCCCCATGGGGCGGGATGGTGTGACTGCCATGCACAAGGTCTTCGACTGGGCCAACACCAGCCGGCGAGGGTGAGCCAGGCGCCTCCTGGGAACGGGGGTCAGTGACTTTCCCCGCAGCCTGTCCGCGAGGTACGGGAGCCTCTTGGTGCCTCTGACTTTAAAACGTTTTAGACCAGGGGCCACCTGCCTGTCTTTAGTTCCTTTCTCACGACGCTGGCATTTGGCAGCCCCTATCTGTAGCCGAGGTCCAGATCCTGCAGGCTGGCGAGGGCCGCGTGTGGTTTGGGGTTTCAGGGTGGTACCTGTGCTGGGCAACACCACCTCCTCATGAGGCCTCGTCCCCTTCTCAGCCTCCTGCTCTTCGTGGATGAAGCAGACGCCTTTCTCAGGAAGCGAGCGACCGTGAGTGTCTCAGAGCCTGGAGGGCCGGGCAGGCCACAGGTGGGTGGTCAGGGGCCCGCGCCAGAGCTGAGCAGAGCCCGGCGGCTTGGGCTGCGTCTGCACGTTCAGGCAAGGTCGTTGGTCGCCCGTGACTGGGGTTATGCTTCCTTCATAAACTTACAAAAGCAGAAGTTTCGAGTCTTCTTGATGTCAATCTTCAGCCTTAAGCTTAGACGCGTGAAGACGCCGCAGTGTTTGTCCTGGACGAGCAGGGGCTGTGCCCGTTTGTGGGGTCTGGCTGCTTCCTGAGCTCCGCTGCTCGGGCCTGACGCCAGAACTTTCTTTCTTTAGGAGAAGATAAGCGAGGATCTCAGGGCCACCCTGAACGCCTTCCTGCACCGGACGGGCCAACATAGCAGCAAGTGAGGAGAGCCCATGTGCAGGCCCCTTTCCGGTACCACCGTGTGGTCCTCATGGCAGCCTTTCACATGGGCCCTGCTGCCCCTGGGCGGCTGCCAGGGAGCAGAGCAGGCCCACTCCTGACCCGCGTGGGTGGACATCCCCACGTCTTCCGCCCATGCAGTGGGATGGCCAGTCGGGGACCGTGGGGCGTTTATGGGAGCCACTGAGAAGCTGCACTGGTCTCTGAAGCAGTGCCAAGTGGCACATGTTTGTCTCCGGGCCACTGCCCCTGACTTCAGGCCCTTGGCATCTCCCACTGTCCCTGAAATGGGCTGTCATAGGGTCACTCCACGACCAGGGGTCCCAGGGCACAGGTGGTCCTTCTGAACACCCTAGTCTTGCTCCTCTGCGTTGGCAAGGCCCTGCTGGTCCCTGAGGTGGTGTCCAGCCCTGCCAGCCAGCTATACGGCCACCATGCTGGACGCCACAGCCTGACCCACTGCTGGTGGGGACCCCACAGCCACTGAGACCCCCAGGGCATGAGTAGGTTCCTGCTGAGTTGGCGCCTCTGCTCTGCTGAGCCTCAGGCCCCGTGATCCCTCCTCTCCATGGTGAGGGGTAGGCAGGGGTCTGTCTCAGACCCAGGTCCCAGGGTCCCCGTCCCTTCTGCACACAGGGGGCTTACGTGGCCATCCCGTCAGGCTTCGCCATCGGTCAGGGAGAAGCATGAAATTGGGGCAAGACGGGAAAGGGTGTGCAGCCCAGGGCAACGTGGGGTCTTTGTGGGGTTTTTAGGGTTAAAAACTATCAGGTAGGTTCTGCTGGACAGCAGCCCTCAGCCCTTGCCGTGTCTGCGGCTGCCGCAGGTTCATGCTCGTCCTGGCCAGCAACCAGCCCGAGCAGTTTGACTGGGCCATCAACGACCGCATTGATGAGATGGTCAGCTTCGACCTGCCGCGGCAGGAGGAGCGGGAGCGCCTGGTGAGAATGTATTTTGACAAGTATGTTCTTAAACCAGCCACAGAAGGAAAGCAGTAAGTGTCCCCGCCGGCCATGGTCACGCCCCGCCCCAGCACGCTGGGTTCCTCCCACCTGGGCGCCCAACCCCGATCCTGACCCGGGCCTCCCCATCCTGTCATTCCCTTGGCCCCCAAGCCTCGTCCTGCTCTTCCAGACACTCAGGTCCAAGCCGCCGCCTGGTTCTGGGTTGTGAGGGTGGTGAGCCTCACTCTGGGGCGGTTGTGGCCGTCTTGGTGGCAGGGCCCACAGCTGACCCTGACTCGGAAGCGGGGCCACTCACCAGCACAGGGCGAGGCCCTGGCTGCATAGGGAGGGAGCCCTCCACCCTGCATCCAGGCTCCTGGGCACCTGGGTGTGCTCCAGATAGGCAAGGGCTGCTCTATTCTGAGCCTCCCTGGGGCCCAGCTCAGCCCCGCTGACCTGAATCCCTCCTGTCGCTGCCACACCGCCCTCCACTCTGAGGCGGACTTCGCCAGCCTGCCCCTACCTCCCGATGGTCTAGACACTGTACCGTCTGAGGTTCTTAGGGCTTTTACTAGAGTTTGAGTGGCATCTCTGGGGCCTCAGCCAGGCCTGACGGGAAGGGGTGTGTGTGGAGGTGGGAACTGAGGTTCAGGCTGCTGGGCTGTGTGAGTGCTGGGTGGGGTGTGGAGCGAGGGGACATGGTGGGGATTTGATGGGGCGGGTGGTGGGGCCGGGTATACGGCTCCAGGGCACCCTACGCTCACCCATCCTGAGCAGCCCCACAGCTGCCCTGGGGCAGGTCAGGTGCCTCCATCCTCACATGGCCCCTGCCCAGGCCCTACCCCAGCTCTAGGAGGAAGGTAGGTGCCCAAAGGGACAGGAGGGTGGAGCAGCCAGACCCACCACACACTGGATGCCAGGGTTCCCGGCGCAGGCCCCTGCCTGGCAGACGCCCCTGCCCTCCGTCTGAGGGGAGCCACGGGTGCCACGGACCTGGGTCTCTCTCCTGCGGGTGCTCGGGAATCACTCGGAAACTCCTCACCAGGCGCTTGAAGCTGGCCCAGTTTGATTATGGGAAGAAGTGCTCAGAGATTGCACGCCTGACCGAGGGCATGTCGGGCCGGGAGATCTCCCAGCTTGCCGTGGCGTGGCAGGTAAGTTGGAGGCGTGCCCCCCAGGCCAGAGCCCGGCCGATCCGGAGACCCCAGGGTCGGAAGGCGGCTGGCCGGGCCCCTGCCTCCCCGAGGGTTTGTGGTGAAGGGTTCTTTGCACGCAGGTGTGACGCGGTGTCCTGCTTTCCTGCCCCAGCCACTCCCTCCACCCCCACCACGGGAAGACGGGCCAGGGCTGCCTGTGGTTTCACATATTGTGGTCCTTGCTGTCGTTCTGGTCCAAGTCAGATGGGGCTCTGAAATCAGCAGCATGTCACGTGGTCATCCAGGTCCCACCAGCCCGAGCTCAGTGTCTCAGGAACCACTGGACTTTGTCCCACGCTGGGGCCCAGGGCAGTTGGCACAGGCGACTGCAGAGGTAGAAAGCACGGGGGACACAGCTGGGTCAGGCGTGGAGCATCCCAGGAGCTGCCTGTGGGCTCATCGGAAGGCTCAGGACGTGAGGAGCCTGGACTGGCTGGCGTGAGGGGTCAGACACCTCTTCCCCGGCTTCACACAGAGGGAGACCATGGGTTTTGGGATTGTCTGCTGGTGCGTGAGTGCCCTCGGGTGTCCTGGCTTTTAGTGCAGGTTTTCTGAGTCCCCCGGGTGGCTGGACTGTGGGAGTGGCTCAAGGCACACAGACTAAGTGGCCCTTGGTGTCCTAACACCCGGTTTTTCATCTGAAACGTCCAGCAGAAGTTCCAGGGATGCTAGTTGACCCCCAGGAGCCTTGGGTGCAGCCACTGAGATCGAGTTTCTCCGGGGTTGTTGCTGGGTGATTTGTATCTGTCGCCACGTGACAACTCGGCCGTTGTCCATTTGGGATGAGTGTGTACTTTATAAACTAAGCAGACATCTGCCTGGGTTTGAATGTCGCAGCCCAGTTACTTAGGGGGACCATGTTAGAAAGAGCTGGGTTCTGCTGCTGTAATAGTCAGTCCCAGGTCGGAAGCTCTGCCCCAATGTGGGTCAGCTGGGGGTTCTGCTCCAGGCGGGCCTCACAAGGAACTCCCAAGTTTGGCTCTGTTTCCACAACCAACAAAGTGGTCAACAGGATGTCTAAGTCAGCGTGGGTGCTGTAACAAAATGCCACAGCCAGCAGCTTAAACAGATGTTTATTCCCTGCAGTTCTGTGGGGGCTGGATGTTCCAGATCAAGATGGGTGGCGGGGGGTCCGATGAAAGCTCTCTGGTGTATCTTCTTATGAGGACACTGGTCCTGTAGGATCAGGGATCCACCCTTATGACCTCTTCCAACCTTGATAACTTTCTCAGGCCTCATCTCCAGATCCAGCCCTGCAGGAGACAGGGCTTCCGCATGAGTTCAAGGGAGACACAGGCATTCAGTCCCAGTGGTTGGAGGCGGTGGGTGCTCTCCCTGGGTTCTGGTCCTGACACCAGCGTGTATCCAGTCACTATTGGTCAGCTCCGCCTGAGGCCTGTCTCCTCCCTGCTCATGGAAGGAGCCAAAATGTCAGGGGTTCCACCACCTTGGACAGAATGTGGTGGGGTGTCTTCCTTTGTGGCCCCAGGTGCACAGGGCTGGGCTGCTGTGGCCGCTTCTGCCCACCTGCCTGTCCCCCTGGGCTGGACGGCCCGTGACAACCATGCTCCTCCTCCCGAAGCCCGCCCTGCCAGTGTCGCATGGACCCAGTGCGGCTGCCACCCCCGTGAGATGGTCTTGCTAGTGCAGTTCATGCTTCTTACCATCTGGAGTCACCTGTCGCGGGACTTACTGCTTTTTTTTAAACATAGAATTCACCATTTCAGCCATTTTTAAGGGCACAGCTCAGGGGCATTCAGCACATTCATGTTGTGAGCTGTCACCACTATCCATCTCCAGAACCTTCTCATCTCCCCAAACTGAAACTCTGTCTCCGTGAAACACAACTCCCCAGCCCCTCCTGCTTCCTGTCCAGGGCCCCGATGAGGAGTCGTGCACGTTTGTATGATGTTGATAATTGGCCTGTTTCACTGAGCGCCGCATCCTCGAGGTCCACCACCGTGTGCCAGGTGTCAGTCTCCTTCCTTGTCGGGGCTGCCTGATCCCCCGGAGTGCAGGGGTGCTCCGCGGTCACCTGGCTGTCCGCAGAGGGACACTCAGCTGCTGCTGCCTCACCCAGCTGTTGTGAGTGGTGCTACTATGACTGTGGGTGCACAGAGCTCTCTTCCAGGCCCTGCTTCCAGTTCTGCTGGGTGCAAACACTCGAGCAGAGTTGGGGGCTCATGTGGTCATTCTGTGGTCAGTTTCTTGAGGAGCCTCCACACCGTCATCCACGGCAGCTGCGCCCCAGCTCCCAGCCCCCGCGTCCCCGCCAGCGCTTGCTGTTCTGGTTTTCGATAGTGGCCACCCCGACGGGCGCACGGTGGAGTCTCACTGCGCTGCGGGTTTGCTTCCCTGGTGGTCAGTGGTGCTGAGCACCTCGTGTGCGTAAGGGTCCTGTGTGTCGTCTTCGGAGGGGGGGGGTCTGTTCAAGTCCTTGGTCCCTTTTGAATTGGGTTGTTTAGGGTTTTTTGAATTGTAGGGATTGTTTATATATTCTGGATGTTAACCTTTTATCAGACACGTAATTTGCAAATACCTTCTCCCATCGTGTGGTTGCCTTTCAGCTCTGCAGATAGTGTCCTTTGAAGCACGAAAATTTTTAATTTTGATGAAGTCCAGTTTACTTTCCTTTTGTCACCTGCGCTTTTAGTGGCATAGCCAGGAGGTTACTGCTCAGTTCAGTGTCTGGGAGCTTCTCCCCCATGTTTTTTCCTACTAGTTTTGTAGTTTGGGGCCCAATGTTTAGGTCTCTGATCATTGAGTTAATTTTTGTGTGTAAAGTAAGGTAGGAGTGCAGCTTGGTTCTTCTGTGTGTGGATATCCCGTTTTCGCAGCACCATTTGTTGAAAAGACTCCTTTCACCCCCTGAATGGTCTTGGCACCCTTGCTGGAAATCAATGGACCACACATGTGAGGGTTTATTTCTGAGCTTTCTATTCTATTCTGTTGATCTGTCTGTCTTAATGCCGCCACCACACTGTTTTGATCACTGCAGCTTTGTAGTAGCTTTTAAAATCAGAGAGTGTGGGGGAGGGTATAGCTCAGTGGTAGAGTGCATGCTTAGCACGCACGAGGTCCTGGGTTCAATCCCCAGTACATCATTAAAAAAACAATTTAAAAAAACCTACAAACCTGATTACTTCCCCCAAAAGAAGTAAGTAAAAAATAAATTAAAAAAATAAAACAATATCAGGGAGTGTGAATCCTCCAACATGTTCTTATTCAAGACCGTTTTGGCTGTGTGAGGTCCCTTGAGATTGCATGTGAATTTTAGAGTGGATTTTTTTCTTTCTTTTAAATTGAAGTATAGTCACTTTACAGTGTGTCAATTTCTGTTGCACAGCAAAAACACTGAAATTGTGATAGGAATGGCACTGAATCTATAGACTGCTTTGGGCAGTACTGATGTCCCAACAGTACTGTCTTCTAATGCCTGAGCAGATGCCCTTCTGTGTTTTCAGTGTCTTTAACTTCACTGACATTTTCTGAAAACACTAGTTTTCAGTGTGCAGGGCTCTCACCTCCTTGGGGAAGTTCGCTTCTGAGTATTTGATTCTTTGTGATGCTGTTGTAAATGGAATTTCCTTTCCAGATTGTGCATCATTGCTATATAGAGAATCAAAGGGTTTTTGAGTGTTAATTTTCTGTCCAGCAACTTTGCTGAATTTATTACTTTTAACAGTTTTTTGGGGGGAAGTCTTTAGGATTTACTACATATAAGATCATGTCATCTGCAAACAGATAATTTTACCTCTTTCTTTCTAATTTGGATGTTTTTTATTCCTTGTTCTTGCCTGATGGCTGTGTCTACAGCTTCTAGTGCTGTTCTGACTAAAAGTCGTGAAAGCAGGCATCCTTGCCTTGTTCCTGATCTTAGAGGAAAAGCTTTCAGTCTCTCATCACTGCAATGATGTTTTGCCGTGGGTTTTTCTTATATGGTCTTTATCAGGTTGAGGAAATTTCCTTCCATTCCTAGTTTATCCAGTGTTTTCATCAAGAAAGGGTGTTGGATTTTGCCGAATGTGTTTTTGGCATCGGTTGAGAGGATCTGTGGTTTCTGCTCTCCGTATTGTTAACATGCTATATTAATCACATTGGTGGATTTCCCTAGGTCAACCATCCTGCCATCCCAGGAATAAATCCCACTTGGTTGTGGTGTATAATCCTTTCAATACGCTGCTGAGTTTGGTTTGCTCGTGTTTTGTTGAGGGTTTTACATCAGTGTTCACAGAGGGCCTGGGTCTGTAGTTCTCGTGTGGTGTCTTGTCTGGTTTTCGTGTCAGGGTGATGCTGGCCTCAGAACGAGTTAGGAAGTGTTCCTTCCTCTTCAGTGTTTGGAAGAGTTCTGGAGGGATTGGTGTTAGTTCTCCTTTAAGCATTTGGCAGAATTCACCCGTGACCATCAAGTCCAGGACTTGCCTTTTTTTTAAGTGAACTTTTAACCTTTTGAATAATTTCAGGTTCACAGAGAAGTTGCAAGGCTGGCATAGAGTCCCTTCCACGTTGTGGTGACTCACCACAGCCCTTGACTCCCCTAGGACCTGGTGTCACCCAGAGTCCCCCTTGCAATGCCCCGCGACATTCAGTCACGTCTCTGGCCTGCTGGGAAGGACGGGTCCCCGACGCCCCTTGTTCTCAATGGCCGCAGCAGTGGTGAGGATGCTGTAGAAGGTCCCTCACTGGGTTTGTCTAATACCTTTCTCATGACTAGACTGGGATGTGGGTTTTGAGTGGAGACCCCAGAGGTGAGGTGTCCTTCTGGTCACCGCATCGGGGGCACCTGATGCCCACTCGACATCACAGGGCTGTTGGCCCTGGCTGCTTCACCAGGCCTCTCCATGGAAGTCAGTTTTCCCCCTTTCCTCGTTTATTCGGAAGTGCGTCCCGAGGTCCAGCCCCTCTTGGGCAGACACATCTGCTCAGATGCTCCATGGTTCCACAAGGGCAGCTGCATGCCCTCCCCCACCTCTGCCTCCAGACCCTGCTCACAGGGCCCTCGGGGTCCCCACCCACCTTGCCGCCTCTGCTGCTTTGCAGAGCTTTGCAGGGGCAGCAGCCAGCTCGAGGGGGGATGCTCCTCGAGGGGGGATGCCCCTCAGGGGAGGATGCTCCTCGAGGGAGGATGCTCCTCGAGGGAGGATGCTCCTCGAGGGAAGATGCACGTTGGCTTGTGTGTTCTGAGAGGCCTTCTTTATCCTTGGCCTCAGCGGGGTGCCGAGGACAGCTGTGTCCCCAGGGTGAACCAGCCTGGGTGAGCAGAGTGACTGGTCATTGCAGATGGTGGGGGCTTGTGCACAGTGCCCCATGTGGTCAGAGGCCACTCAGGTAGCTGGAGAGAGACGGGACTGGCTTGGGCCCCTGCTTTGCAGGCACATGTTAGAGCCCCAGGCTGGGTGACAGGCAGCAGGTGGGGCATGGGGCCATCTGGGAGGAGTGCAGCCTGCCAGAGGTGACCTGCCAGCAGCTGAAGTGCTGTGGACCACACCAGGGCCTAGTCAGCAAAACTGTGGTTCCCCCACCCACACGCCACAGCTGGGAGCCCCGGGCACTGGGCATGTTGAGCAGTGGGCTGTCAGGAGCCCACAGTTCTGGGAAGACTGTTTGCAGATGGTAGGGCTGGTGAGGGGCAGGTCCTGGTGGACTACGGGTGCTCAGCATTCGGGGTCAGCTTGGCCTGTTGGGGCCCCTGACACCATCGAGATTGCTGGGGGTCCTGCCCTCCCTTCGCTGACTGGCCCGTGGTAGTGCTACTGTCTGCGCCCCCACCCCAGAGCAGGGCTCTCCAGGTCTTCAGTTGGGGGGCTGGGCTGCTTCCTGACAGCGGGTCTCCAGCTTTCTATTTTTAGAAAGTCTTTGAGAAACTTGGTGGAGCAGGCAGCACTGGTGCCAGCTGGGGGCGCGGGCATTGCAGGGAGGGTGGCCGCTCTTGGCTGCAGGTTGACCTGTAAGCACACGTGTGAGGGCATCCTGCACGCACGGGGATGCCAGGCCTGTGCCGTTGGCACGTTGGCCTGCATGTTCTGAGAGGCCAGGCCCCTTTGGCTGAGCGCTGGCCCAGGGGGCATCCCAGGCTTGGCCCCAACCTGCCCCTGTCCCACATCTCCAAGGTGGGGTGGGGGGCAGGTTGCAGTGACAGTGGGGCCGTCCAGGCTGCCTTTCCTGGGGCTGGCCCTGGACTACTTGGCGGGTGGTTCCTGGAACCAGTGGCTGAGGCCTGGCCCCGCTGCGGGCAGCCCCCCTCCCCACCCCGCGCCCTGCCTCAGTGCTCTCCTTTTCCTGCCAGGCCATGGCATATGCTTCTGAGGATGGGGTCCTCACTGAGGCCATGATGGATGCCCGGGTCCAGGATGCCATCCAGCAGCACAAGCAGAAGATGCAGTGGCTGAGGGCCGAGGGGGTCCAGCCCCCGCTCCCAAGTGTACCATCCAAGTGAGCTGGGCCTGGACACCTGGGGCACACTGGCCAGGTGACATTGCCAAGAGGAAACACCCAGGTGCCCTGTCTCCCAGAGGATGTGGGGGCACCGCACAGCTGCCCACCTCCCAGCATTTTTAATCTTCCTCCGGTCAGGGCAAGGGCAGCACTAGAGGCCTCCGCTCAGGACCAGCTGTGCTGTGCATCTTTGTGGTGGGGTTGGTTCCCCAGTCTGCCGCCCTCCAGGCTGTGGTGCTGGAAGGGGAGGGACAGGTTGGGGCCAGCCCCAGGACACTGTTGGGAGATGTCTGCAAGCCAGGCCCAGGTGGGAAGAGGGCACTGCCCCCCACGCCCAGGCTGACAGCTCATATTCCCAGGCAGGCACTGGGTGCTGCGGTTGACCAGCAATAGCGATCCGGCCAAGTGGGGGGCCTGGCCCTGCCCAGTCCCACTTGGGACCAGAACTGCATGCAGTGAGCAGAGCTGGCCCCTGTGAAGCCCAATAGAAATGCCCGCCTATCACTGTCCTGGGAAAGGAGGTGCCCCTCATGTCTGTGGGCCAGTGAACCTAGGGGCTGAGAACAGGCCCACGGCACCTGCTGGGGGCCATTCTTGAGTCCTGAGACCCACTGCCACGGACGTCCAGTGCTGGGGGACTGCCCAGCCCGCAGAAGCCGCAGCTCACTCTGGAGTCGGGGTCTTTTTATCCAGAATCTAATAAAACCTTTGACAGTTATTTCCCAGCGTCTTATCTCTTGGCTGGTGTAGGGGGTGGGTCTTGGAGGGGGTCACGGAGTCAGAGATGAAAGAAAAGGCAAAGAGGCTGGAGCTTTCTGGAGAATTTACTGACCAGCAGGGGTGGGGGTCACAGTGAGGCGCCCGACCAGGGATACCCTGGGCAGGGTGGCCGCACCTGCCACAGCAGGGCTTGGGGGCCTTATTGCTGGGCCGGGGCCTCCCCTAGACCCGTACCCCGCGCCCCCCACTGCGGCCCGCGGACGCACACGTCCCATGCACGTGCTCCCGTGTGCAGACGTGGGCGCGCCCGGGTCCGGCCCCCATCCCGGCCGTGCCCTACTCCCGGCCGCGCTCCTCCAGCAGAACTGACCCCAGGAACCAGACGGGCAGAAGGAGACGGACGCCGACGCACAGGAAGCCGTGGGTTTCAAGCGCCAGAAGCGGTCCCGTGCCGGACGCGCGGCCCCACCCGCGGCTCCGGTGCCACCGCCCCCCGCGGCCCCGCCCCGGCCCCACCCCGACCCCCTTTATAAAAAGAAGAGGAGACAGCACCTTCCGCCGGACGCGCCCGACGGCCGCGGGCGCCCTGGCCCGGGCGGGCCGTCCAGTCCCGTGAGCGTGGGCGCGATGGCCGGCGGCCCTGCGAGTCCTGCGCGCGGCTCAGAGGTGCCGCGGGCTCGGGTGGCCGTTGTGGTAGAGTTTCTGCTTCACGTGCACCATGTTCCCGGTCGCCTCCTCGAAAGGCCTGTGCGGCCGCCGGCCCAGCTCCCGCAGACTGCACAGCTTGGGCAGCCAGGTCCACGAGCCGTCTGCGGGGCGGGGTGCGCGGTCAGGGGTGGGCGGGGCGCGGTCGGGGGTGGGTGTGGGCGGGGCGGGGGCCGCCCCGGGTTGGGGTCCGGGCGCCGGCTGGGCGGTCCCCGGGCCGCACACTCACCGTAGCGCCGGCCGGCCCTCCAGGCGCGCACCGCGCAGTGCAGGACGCCGTCCATCCACACCAGGAACCAGCTGATGCAGAAGCCGAGCAGCAGCCCCAGCATGAGGTCGATCTCCTGCTTGGTGACGTTGTCTGTCACGAAGTAGTTCTCGGAGGCGTCCACCACAGACTGGTCCCCGTCGTACGGGATCACGTAGTGGACGTGGTGCCTGGGGGCGGCAGGGCGGGCTGGCACCTGTCCCGCGGGGCGGGAGGGGACCCCGCAGTAAGCCGCACCCGTTCGCCTGCTGGGGTCTTTGAAGCAGCCCTTGTGGGGAGCTGAGGTCGGGAAGGGGCCAGCGCACTCGCCCCTGCTGGGTCACAAGGCGGGGAGGCTGCCCGGAGGGTGGGAGTGTGCGAGGTCAGTGGTCAGCGTGGAGTCCAGTAGCTGGCCAGGGTGCATCTGCTGGCGCCCTTTCCTCAGCTTCCCCTCCAGGGAATTCCAAGTGGCATCAGCCCCGCCCTGGCCTTGGGTCTTCCTTCTGTTCCTCCATCCCTTGCAGGAACCTCCCCTGCCCCAATTCTCTGTGCTGGAGGCCGGGGCGCCCCCCTCAACCGTGCCCCACACGGATCCGCTGCTCCTGAGACAGATGGTGGTCCAGGCCTCCTGGACCGTGGTCCCACCCAGGCCTGGGCCATTCCTCTCAGCATCCCCTCCCTCCACCATCCAGGCTGAGGCCACTGAACCCTCCAGGCCTTCACTCGCCTCTGAGGGCCACACGGAACCCTCTCCACAAGGAACCCTATCCACAAGCCTCCCTCCAGCCTCAGGCCTGCCTGAATCCTCTCCTCCTCCAGGAAGCCCCCCGGGCCCAGTGATTCCAGGGTGGGTGGCTCTGCCCAGGAGACCAGTACCCAGGACGACTCTAGGCTCCATGCCACCTGCTCCCACCAGAAGAGCCGAGGAGAGGGAGCTGCCGGCCCTGGGTGCCCAAGGCACGTGCCCCCTCCCCCCCAATCACTCTTCACCAGCTGGGCCCTCCTCCTGCCTCTAAGCGCAGGGCTTACCCAGGAGTCCTCCTGCCTGGTTCCCGTCCTCCCTGAACCCCTTTGCTGGCTTCTCCAACTCTCCACCCACCAGGCTCCCACTGCCTCCCGATGTCTGTGCCGAGCTCCCGCTGCCTGTGTGGCATCTCCACGTGGGATCTACAGACACCTCAGACTTGCACCTAAAAATAGCTCCTCCCTCCCCAGACCCGCTTCTCCCCAACTTCCCCTCCCTTAGATGTTGACACCTCTGCCTGATCGTCAGCCGAGATGGGTCCCTGTCCCCACCTTGCCACTGGACAGGCCTCACCCCCACTCCAGAGGGACCTCCTTGAGAATGGAAACCCCACAGGTAGTCCCTGACCCCAAGCCCCTGCCGTCCCCCGTCACCCATGTCCCTGCACCAGCAGGGGCCACAGAGTCCTTCCTCCCCGTGGAGTCACGGGGGTCCTGGTGCCCCCACACCAGCCCAGAGGGGACAGCGGCAGGCAGGTCTCCTCTCACACACCTCTGGCTTTTCCTGGGGCCTCCTGCCTGCCATCCTGCTCAGCTGGTCCAGCGTGTGACCAGTCCTGGTGGGTGGGGCCTCGGCCACCACAGACCCACGGAGCCAGGGCCAAACGGAACCTGGGTTAGTTAGCAAGGACTGCCTAACACATGGCAGCCCGGCTCACCTGATCACAGCTTGCCAGGAGCCTTCGGAGGTCATCAATAAGAGATGGAAATCTATGATTATCGCCCAGAATGTGCAGGAGCTGCCAGCCCTCGGAGGATGACGCCCCTCGTCACCCAGGCCAGGCCAGACCTCGCAACAGCTGGTAACACTGAGCTTCGCTTCCACCTCCTGCCTGCCCCAGTCTCCGGGACCCCGACTGGGTCATCCTCAGGCCCACTCCTTCCTAGCCCTGGACAGGGCAGGAGACTTGAAGACCAAGTCGCCAAGGAAGCCAGAGATGCCCCTGCAAGTGGAATGGGGCCAGGGCTCCAACTGCCCCTGGAGGCACAGGACCTCCAGGGAGTCGAAGGTCATGACCTGTACCCCCAACACTGGCCTGGCATCTGCTGCCCCTCTCCTACCCCTTGCCCTCCTCCTTCCTCCAAGTCATGCTCCTGGGACCAGGGGCTTGGGTCACCCACGTGCACACGTATTTCTATGATGTGTACATACATGTGTCCTGCCTGGGCCACGCGTGCTGCACGTGTCTACCTGAGGGCAGACGCATGTTGTGTATACATGCCGGCCACATGCACAGAACACGGCGTGTATACCATGGACTCAGGCCTGCGAGCTCCACAAGTGTGCATGTGCACACTCGCCCGGGCATGAGCATGGTGCGTGCGTGTCACATGTAAATGCACATGCATTGGGCGCTGCGCACAACTGTCCTCTCTGTGGGCACTGTGGCACACACGTGGGTGTGCACAGCCTGCTGGCATGTGCGCTCTGGGACACTTGCACATGTGTCCTCTGCATACAGTCCCCCATATAGGCATGTAGAAGGCATACACGTGTGTGCACTCTGCACACGGTGTGTACACACCAGTCCATTGTGGCAATGCGTGTCCACAGCGTGTATAGACACCCCGTCTGCGAGACTACTCTGCAGACACAGTGCACACACACGGAGCACACGGGGCTGTATATTGTGCTTTACCATGTACTGTGCAGACACGTACATGTCATCAATATACAAGACTCCTCTGTACGCCGAGTTTACACATCCTGTGTGTAGCAATGAGTACAAAGCACACGCACGTGGACACACACAGAAACACTCTATGCTTGTGGCAGGCGTGGCTCTTTGTGTTTTCTGTGTCCACAAACACTCTAAGCTGTGCAACCAGGCCTCTCCGGAACTTGCACTCCGTGGTGGGCACGTTTTACACGAATCCGTGTGTACTCTGGACACTATGTATCATGCATACACACACCCTGAGCAAAAACATTCTGAAAACACACCTTGTCTGCCTGCCCAGAAGGGCCCTCAGCGGGAGGTCACAGGCACACCCGAGCTGGTCACAATAAGACAGCTCCCGCACGTGTCAAACATGCGTTACTAATGTTTATGGAGCTAAAGTCTGGGCCCCGTGCCGAGCACACCACCAGTCTCCGGGAGGGTCTCAAGATCCCTGCTTCTACCCTCACAGTCAGCCCAGGAAGCAGCGCAGCTGGCCTCATGTGGCTCCTTCACCCTGGGCCATGCGCCCCAGGCAGGGACACAGGTCTCTGGAGAGTGGCCACCAGCAAACTCCCTGGATGACTCCTGGCCAGCACCTGGGAGGGTCGCTTACACGCGTCTCCACCTGCCCTGATGGCCCGTGTTCCGCTTCGACACTCAGTCTGCACACACAGAGATGCTGCGTGCTTGTGAGGCCTGGAACCGTCCTCTCTCACACTCACACCCCCCTTCCGTGTGCACACACGTCCCTGGAGCCAGAGCACGGGGCAGGTTCAAGAAGGCAAGCTCGAGCCCCTAGGGCCTACCAGCTGTGTGGCCTTGGGTAAGTCTGTCTACTCAAGCTCTCACTCTTTCTCAAGGTCCCAGCGTGCGGGCATCCTGCCGGGGTGCGGGGGTGCTATGTGTGCGCACATGTATATGCACAGACGGTACACACATGCGCGTCTCATGAGAAGATGTTTATTTCATACATGGACGTACAAACATGCATGGCCAGGAAGACTCCATCACTACATGTGCACAGCATGAGGGGTCACAAAGTGGGCGCAGGGGCCTCGGCTCTCCCCTTCCTCTGTGTGACCTTGAGCAAGCTCCACCTCCTTGCCTCAGTTCCTCCCAAGTTCAAGGAGGGGGTTGGGCGCGATGCCTCACTCAGGGTAGGCCCTGCCCACCTTGACCTTCTGTACTTCCCTCTACCTGGCTCCTGGGAAAGTTCACGGACACAGCTCAGGGCCCAGGGAGGAGGATGGTGTCCTCTGTGGCCACAGCCGTGCGCAGGATCCCTCCCGGGACACAGGCTGGGCTGCTGCTCCCCCGGCCTCCAGGCCCTGGACCAGGACCCATTCTGTTCGTCATCCCGCCAGCCCTTTCTCTAAAGGCAATTGGGGAGGGGGTCCGACTGACGCAGGCATGCCCCTCCCAACACCTATGTGTGGGCTGGAGGCTGGACAGTCCTTCCCCCACCCGGCCTGGCACAAGCCTCGGCAGTCTCCGCAAGCCTAGCCTAGCTCGGCCTTGCAGCGCGGCCTGCGCGGGGCTCGCGGGAGCCCCAGTGGGCTCCACCTCCGCCTCACATGTGTGATCACGCGTGTGCCCCTCCGGGCGCAGACTCACCGGCCACAGTTGCAGTGGCAGACGCGGTCCTCGCCCCGTAGGTGCGGGAGGATGTAGTTGTGGAATCGGTCCAGCAGCGCGTTCATGTCCATCAAGCACGCGATGGCCTGGAAGAGCCCATGACCGTTCAGCGCCGAGGAGGGCCCGGACCGGGGGCCCCACAGGCAGGGCTCGGCGCGCTGAGGACGGGGGAGCGCAGGGCAGCGGGGGATCGGGGAGCGCAGGCCGCGCGGGCCGGTAAACAAGGGGCGGGAGGGGGAGGCGGCGCGCGGGCGCGGGAGGCGCGAGCGGGTGCGGGGAGCGGGCGCGCGGGAAGCCCCTCCGCTCACCATCACGATCGACGCCCCCAGGATCATGAAGATCATGGTGTTCGCGCTCACGGACATCGGGCGGGGCCGGGCCGGGCCGGAGCGCCGCCCCCCGGCCCCGGCGCCCCCCCGGCCCCGGCCCGATGCTGAGCCCCCGCCGCCTCCGCAGAGGTCAGCCCGCCGCGCACCCACCGCCGCGGGCCGGGGAGCAGGCGCGGGGCCGGCGCGGGGCAGGGGACGCGGCGCTCCCGGGGTCCTCGGCCGCCCGGCCCGCGCGCTCGCCGCGCCCGCCGCGCTCCGCTCCGCCCTCGGCCCTGCCTCCCGCCCTGCGCGCGGCGCCGCTCCGACCCCCTCCCCCCGCGGCCTCCCCCGCGCCCGCCTCACGGGAGGGATGTCGCCGCCCGCGGCCGCCCGCCCCCGCGACGCTGGCCGGACCCCTCCCCGGGGCCCGCAGGGCCCGCTCGCCCCCATCTGGACAGTCCCGACCCTGGCTGACTGCCCGGCGCCCCTGGACCCTGGGCCGCGTCCCGACCCGCCAGGCGATAGTGAAGAGGCCCTGGGCTTCCTTCCGCTCTCCTCCTCCTCCTCCCCACTTCTCAGCAGGAGGCCCCTCCTCCCAGCCCGGGGTCGCTAGGTGAGGGGCGGCGGGCAGGCTGCTCAGCACCCAGCCCCCCATGGCAAGAGGCTGCCTTTACTGAGGGGCCTGCAGGGTCGCAGGAGAGCTGCCAGGGACAGTCAGTTGGAAGCCATGGCCGCATGGCCCGAGGGTGGTGCCCAGCAAGGGCCAGAGGATTCCCTCCCGCCAGGCAGGGCCAGCCTCGGCCCCAGCTCTCCTTAGGGGTCAGCCTGGAGGCCAGAGGCCAGTGATGAGGCCCTGATCTGGCTGCCCCAGAATGCTGGGGGATTAGGAAGGGGTCCCTGAGCCAACCCGTCATCCACAGCCCAGGGACAGCACTGCCCACACAGGAGCCCCCACTTTCCCACAGCCACAGAAACCACGGGGGTCACCAAGGACAGGTGATGGTTGCACAGGAAGCAGGCACAAATCTCCCCAGCACACACCGGGTGCTGGGGTCGTGCTGGGGAGCCAGGCTGGACCCAGAGGTCTGTGCTGCGGTCTGAGGAGTATGATGGGGCACTCAGGACGAAGCCAAGACAACCGGCAGCATCTGTTTATTGGATAATTGCAGGTTCTCTCCCCTGAAGTACACCTGTTGCTTTATTCGGGGTTTTGTACATTCCAGCCAGTTAGGGGACATAAGAAGGATGCTCAGCGAAAGGCAGATGTATTGGGAGAAATGTGCTATAAACCGTTTTCTTCTTTTTTGAGTAAAGGAGAAAAACACTTTATATAATCAGTATCCCACTCCTGAGCACAAGTGGGACAGGAAAACTTGATTGCCCTTCATCCGCACTTACGGCTATCCTCTCATTTCACATGTACAGTTTATTTGGGTGCTGCTACTGGGAAAGGTGAAAGCAAGTATCAGGAAGGAAGAAGTATTAACAAAAGAAAGCTCAAAAAGATGGCTTGGGGAGGGCGGTGGTCAGTAGAAGCAGACGGTGTGCAGGAAAAAGATGGCTCTGGAAGGGCAGTGGTCAGTAGAAGCAGACGGTGTGCAGGAAGGTCCGGCCGCTCTTCTCCTCGAACTCCTGCAGCAGCTCCTCGATCTCATTCTCCATGTCCTCCGTATGCTGGATCTGGGAAGGACAGGGAAGCCGCCCTGAGCCTCCCGCCCGCCCAGCCAACTGCCCAGCCTGCCCTGGTGCCGACCTGGTGCCCCAGACTCATCCCACCCACCCGGGCGGGGTCCCGAGCGCAGGTCCCCTGGCAGCCCCAGGCCGAGCAGGGAAGGGGCACAGCAGCTGCAGACAGGGGGCCGGCCCTTGGACGTCACACCACCTCGCCGTGTCCCCTGTGCAAACGAGCGACCCCACACAGTCACCTGCCCATGCCGCTCATGCCCTGCGCTGGGGCCGTCCTTGTGCTGCAGGTGCTGACAGGGTGCCCCCCCCCCCCCAGTGTTTCTGCAGCTGTGAGACCCACGGTGCGTGCAAACACAGTTACACGCCCCCTGGTGGAGAACCACCGCTCCAAGAGGAGGTGGCGCTGCCAGGGAAGGGACTGACTCCTCAGCACACCTGTCCTGGCCTGGAGGGGCTGGCCTGCAGCCCCCAGTCTCGGCCTGCAAGCAGGGCCTCTGCTCCACCAGCTCTCACTAGCGCGACCTGAGTGCCTGTCACGTGTGCAATTCCCAGGACTCGTCTTCCCCTTCAGCCCTTTCTCTTGCCCGATGGCCAAATCTTGGGCACAACTGCTGGTGCTTCAGCAGCCACCCTGGGCCATGAGACACCTCGGGAACAGAAGCTGCGCTGGGCGGAGTACTGAGAGTGTGGGCCCTGGGCCCTTCGCACAGCAAACCCGCCCAGGCCTGCCCGCCTTTAGACATCCTGCTTGAGATACTAATTCTCTTCATTTTACGACCACTCACTGCCAGGTGGCCTGAGCACAGATCCCGCGGGCAGAAGGTAGGACAAGGTCTGTGAGTTTCTCCTTGTGTGGGTCCTTTGTCACCTCTAAGAGGAAACACTTGGCTCTGGGCACAGCTGAACCGTGGCTGCAAAAGCACTTGGGCTTTTCTGCACGAGGGAGGGTGCCAGGGCCACCTGGGGAGGGTCAGACGTCTGGAAGGACAAGTTCTGAGGGAGAAGGGGACACAGGGCCCTCTGACACCATCCCTGGGAGCCTGTGTCCTGGGAGTGCTTGGTGGACACATGGCCACCTCCTCGGAGGCCAGACCCCAAGCGGGTCCCAGCACCACTGGTGTAAACCTAGAAAGCACAGAGGTCGGTTCTCAAACTTGTGGGTGCCTCTGCATTTAAGGGTTTAATTTAACATTTGAGAATAACCTGAATGTGCCCTGAAGAGTGGGACCGCCCCTTTCACGCTGAAGCCCCAGCTCCTCCCACCGGGCCAGGCGGGCAGGTGGTACTCACGCACTGACAGAGCTCACAGATGAGGAACGCCCCTAGGGTGGCCTCTTCGTGGTTGTCCTGGATGTCCACATTGATCACGTGCACGGGCTGGCAAGTCTCTTGCTCCCTGGAATTCAGATCTGACCGCGACAGAATGACAGGAGTCAGAGGCCTCAGAAGCAGTTCCGCCCCACCCCCTGCCTGGGGGACAATGAAAGGGGACATCAGACCAGGCTGAGCACGTCCCCCCAGGAGAAGCCGCACACCAAGGACAGCAGGGACTCGAGGAAAGCTCGTGCTGGTCACCCTCAACACCAGTCCCCAGTCTCACCCCAGACACTCCCCCTGTCCTGGGGAGAGCCCTCAGCAGCACGTCCCCCACACGCCCCGGCCCCGGCTGCTCCCTTCTGCATAAGCTCTTTCTGCGCCCAAGAACCCTAAACCCACACAGCACCCTCAGCCAGCACGGGGGCTGCCTGATGAACACGGTCACCCAAAAGACACAGTCTCCTGCCCCCACGCCTCCCAGAGCCCATGGCTGGGAAATACAAGCCATGTGCACAGGACAGGCCAGGGGTCTTGGCCCCAGATTGTGACTGACATAGCAGGACGGGGGGATGGACACAGGAAAGGGGGATGGACGCAGAGGGATGGACACAGGACCGAAGGGACAGACGCAGCAGGACGGGGATGGACAGAGGGACAGACACAAGACAGAAGGGATCGATGCAGCGGGACGGGGACAGACACAGGACAGAAGGGACGGACACAGGACAGGAGGAACAGACGCACTGGAACAGGAGGGATGGACACAGCGGGACGGGGGACACAGTGGGACAGAGACAGACACAGGACAGAGGGATGGACACAGGACAGAAGGGATGGACACGGCAGGACAGGGGGACGGACACAGTGGGACAGAAGGACGGACACAGCGGGACAGGGGGACGGACACAGGACAGACAGCCGGCGCTGGGTCTGTGCTCTTACCTTCTACCACCTGGTCATACACTCGCTCTTCACAGGTGAGGATCAGATCAAACAGATCTTTGCAGTTCTGGAACCTTTCCGGACGGGGCTTGATTCTCTTGTTTCTGTCCAGCATGTGCAGAATGCCGTTCTGTGTGTAGCTGGTGCTTGCGTTAAGGAACTTGGGGGAAGACCTTCGTCACTAAGCACAGCCGCTCCCGCGCCCCTGCCGGCTCACCTCCTGGTGTCTGTGCAGCCCCCCCACCCCGGCAAGGGCGTCAAGGCTCGGAAGCGCCAGGATGGTTTGGGGGCGGCAGTCCCCGGGCCACAGGAGACAAGTCGGGCAGGCTGTCTGGACGCTCCCGGAAAGCAGGCCTTCCGCCGCAGCCTCCTCTCACGTCCGCATCTCTTCAACCCCATGACAGCCCCTCTGCAAACCCTCACCCTGAACCCCAGC
This sequence comes from Camelus dromedarius, assembly GCF_036321535.1. Classification (NCBI taxonomy): domain Eukaryota; kingdom Metazoa; phylum Chordata; class Mammalia; order Artiodactyla; family Camelidae; genus Camelus; species Camelus dromedarius. The sequence goes on along the minus strand of NC_087449.1, from coordinate 70,446,224 downwards.
CCCTGGCCGGGACAAAGCTCACCCGGAAGCCAATCCTAAGTCTGGCGCAGTCACTGTAGTAAGGAAACCCCAACAGCCATCTGAGGAAGGACAGATGCTCCAGTGGCAAGAGGAGCGTCCAGGAAGGAGAAGCCTTACATTAACGGGAAGCAGACAGAAGTGAGGGCCAGGCCCCGGGCCTGACAGGGCCACATCCCTTGGAGCCCGAGGGGACACACAGGCCCCACAGGCAAGGTCTGTGCCCAGCAGGTGGCCCCCAAGCCTCCCCTGGGACGCTCCAGACAGGGCCATGCCCCAACCCAACCCCAGTGGCCACGCCCTCAGCCCCAAGAGAGGGTTCACTGCCCTGACAGCCAGGCCTGTGGCCTCCCAGGGCCACTCCAGACAGTCTGGGACACGCACCTCGCTGACTCCACTCAGAGACGCAGGCCGGCTGGTCTGGGGGCTCGATGACCTGTTGGCTGTCTTCCTCAGAGTTCAGCTCATGACAATTTATGTAAAAAGCTCATTTACTCAAACTACATTCCCACATTCCTGGATGGTGAAAACGGCTTTTAAAACACACTGACTTGAGAGTTTTCACTCGGAAAGACACTCAGCACTTCTTGGTTGTCGTTTTGTAGTCAGGCATAATGACCGCCACCCTCCAGACGCGTCGGCATCCACATCCAGCAGAAAGATGCAGGTGAAGCAGGGCCCCCATGGTGCCGGGCTGGCAGTGGAGGCTCCCTGCACCCCCACGGGATCCTCCTTGACCCGCCACCCGGCTTCAGATGACACTGAGCCTCTTGGCAACGGCACCAGGGGAGAGAAGGCGACCTTACCAGGGTCCCCAACAGTTCTGCAAAGTTCTTTCCTCCTTTACTTGACCCTCAGTTACTCCCGTAGATGACGTAACAAATGAAATTGAGGTGCACGTAATTAAGGAGGAAAGGCCTGGATTAGAGATCAAACCGTAACCTCCTCAGTGTAACAAGGAAGGAGTAACAGTGGCCTTTTGGACTATTTTCTGGCAAATACTGGGCATGCGAGGCCCAGGCCAGGCAGGACCAAAGACAGTGAGCGCTTGGGACCCTCAGGGGATGACCAAGAACCCACTCGATTTGCAGGGACCCACTTCAACTCCCACTTCAACCCCATGGGGATCAGACAGGGGGAGTTGTCAGCCACGAGACAAAGCCTGGCTCCGGGAGGAAGACCCAGCCCTGTGCTGGGGCAGTGCTGTCGGGATGCTGCCAACCCAGAGGCCATGGTCAAGAGGACCAAGCTTCCACAATGTCTCCTGGTCCAGCGAGGACACCGAGCAAGGACCTCGGGTGCCGGGGCAGCAGAGCCGCAGCGCAGGCCATCGGCACTGAGCCCGTTGAGGCCCGGGCCAGCGGGAAGGACACGTTTAGAACCGCCTCCACCCACACAGGTCCTCCTGTGGTAACAGGCCAGCTGCCTCCTCGGGGGAGGGAGGCTGGCTGGAGCCCCACTCAGACCCTCACACACTTGGCAGAAATGAACCCCCTCGAAGGGCGGGGAAAAATCGGCTCAAAAGCCCAATTTGGACAGACAGAGGCCCGAGGGTGCAGGTGGAGAACACGGCGTCTGGGTTCCTCCAACCCCTGACCTGGTTCCCCACTCAGCAGCCGGGCGACCAGAGGGCCAGCCTCATTGCGAGGGGAGACCCCTAGGAAGTTCCAGCGGCCTGTCAAAGCCAGGGTACTCTCGGTGGGGGAGCCACAGCTGTGCTGTTTGGCTCTGGTGGCTGGAGCCAGACCCTCTCGAAGCCCGGGGCCACCCACCCGCGTCTGCAGAGCAGCCCTGACCAGGGTGGCGGCCGTGCACATCCAGCCCAGGCCTGGAGCTCCTCACGCCTGGCCCCTCGGCCTTCAGAAATGGTGTGTGGCCCCACTCCTCTCACCTGGAGCAAAAGGGTGCGGGGCGCAGATGGGCTGGCACCTGGAGGGTGGGCCTGGGAAAGACGCGGGGTTTCCATCTCCTGCCACGGGAAGTATAAGAGGACCATTCTGGAGCACTCCGGGTCTTGGCTGCCAAACCACCTAGAGCCCGTCAGCGCAGAGCACGCACTCTCCACACAACAGCAGCTAGGCAGCCAAAGCCAGGCAGCAGGGGACGCACTCAGGCTCAGTGGGCGTCTGTCCCAAGGGAGAGGCACAGGGCAGCCCAGGGCACTCGTCTCCCCCAGAGAGACGCACGAGGTAAACATACCAGAGAGTCCAGGATGCACCCACGGGCACCACGCCCGGCCCCGAGCCGGGACCTGGGGCCGGAGGGCCCCTCTCCCAGGCCGGGCCGGGCCGGGCCAGGCCGGAGCACCTCTTCCTCTAAGGATCTGCGTCTCCCGGGGTGGGACATGCCCATCTACTCCAATTCACCTCAGTCTTTCAGACACAGCTTTAACCCCAACCACGAATCCACCCCACACACGTCCTCAGTGCATGAGACAGAGATTCAGCTGAACAGTTCTGTCTCTACAATGATTCCCAAAGGAACAGTCTGTCTCGCGGACATTGACTTACGGGCCCCGGGAAAGGGCTTCTTGAGTCCTCTGCAGCCTGTGGTGACGTCCCTGGTGAGCGGGACACACCGTTCTTCTTCCCCTAGAGCAGGGCAGGCACCACCCCGAGCGGAGAGGTGAGGGGGTCTCTTGTGGGAAGGGGGCCGCGCCCAAACCCACGTCCAGAGATGTTCCCAGGAGGAGCCAGGAGGCAGTCAGAGCGCAGGCAGAGGCGGGAGCCAGACGAGGCAGGAGGTGCCCAAGCTGGGGGAAGGGCTCTGACCCTCCTGGCTTTAACAGTGGTGCCCAAGCCCCACGTCCTTGCTGAGCGTCAAGGGGGATCCGACCCTAACGAGGGCCTCCTCCAGGCCCAGCCCCATGCCCCCAACAACCCCAAGGGACAGAAGCTGCCTAGGGTCAGAGGTGAGCCAGCGCGAGCCGGCACAAGCCCGGTTTCCCCACAGACATCGCCCAGCGGGCATGATGGAGACAAAGCTGGAGGAGACGGCTCAGAACATTGAGAGCAGAAGCAGGATCTCCAAGGGGAGACAGAACTCCGAGGGGAGGCAGGGGCGGTGCAGGTCCCTGACCCCGTCAGGCGGTTCCTGGGCAGAAGGTGGGCTCCGGGGCCGCTGTTCCCCATGCTCGTGTTCTCTCCTGGCAGCCACGAGATGTTGGAACCTCCTGACCCTGGGCCCACAGAGCCTGGCTCTGCCCTACACGCGGGGGCCTCCGGGGCCGTCAGGGAACATGCTCTGTGCTCGGTCAGGTCCTGGTTTGATCGAAGGCACAGGAGCTTCACTAACAGAGGACGCCTAGGTCCAGAGCCCAAGGACGTCCTGGTCTGTATCATCGCCTCTGCCCCCAAACACCACCAGGCCAAATTCAGGTCCTCCTACTCTGGGGCTTAGCCTGGGATGTGACCCCAAACCCACAAGCTGGGGCTCCCTGGGTGGGGTGCGCCCCTGGAACATCCTGGTCCCTGTGAGTCCCCCATCTGATTCTACTTCCAGCTTTGAGCTTGATCAAACTGAAACATAAGATGCAAACGCCCTTAAGTAGGGGCCCAAGTGCCCTCAGGGGAAGGTCCTCGAAGGCATGGGGGCTCAGAGTGGTCCAAGAACCCTCCTGTGGGCAGAGTGGCTCCAGAGGCAGCGGGCACAGGCCACCAGCTGGCAGGGCTCAGGCACATGCTCCCCTGGAGCCCAAGGCGATGGCTCCACACCATGTCTGGGCCCTAGACCCCCGCCCACTGCCAGTGTGCCTGTGCTGGAGGAGGGGAGGCCCCCAGGAGCCCCCCGTGCACTAGGAGCTCCTCGGGCTCTCAGCACACAGGTCGCTCCGTAGGGAAACAGGACTCCCACCCTGTCTTGGGAGCAGCTCCGGCACCCCGTCCAAATTTTAGCACTGGCCGCCCTCACCTCACATGGGCACGAGGCCTGAACAGGGCACACCACACCTGTGGCCAGGACGGCCTCACAGGTGTCATCTACGCTCCACTGTCACCACACCCCCAGGGTTTACCTTCCGTGCATCAACCTCATGAGAAACACCAGCCCAAGATCCACATGCAAAGGCCACCAGGGAGGCGGGATGGCTCAGCCCTGTCCACACTGGACCTTCTGGACAACTCGTTTCTCCTTAAGCGGCCTGGCCCTCAAACAGAAGACTCAGGAGCACACTGGCTGCTGCAGACCCCGTGACAGCGGGGCACACACAAGACACCCTGAGAACAGCATGGGAAGCACCGGACGCAGAAGCTGCACCGCCGTCAGGACCACGCGTTTTACGTGGAGGAAGATTAAGAACGTGAGGAACAGACCTCTCGGGTGGGGGGTGTCCACACGGCGCAGAACCCGTGGGGACCAGGGGCCTGCCTCGCGGAGAGGCTTCAGGGCCAGCGCTGGGGCCCGGGCCTGGGAGGGGGCGAGGGCAGCAGAGGGAGACGTCAGGGCCAAGCAAAGTGGGGGCGTGACAACGGCCCCCCAAACTGCAAAGTGGCAGCAAAGCTGCTTCTGTGGGGCCAGCGTCAGCAAAGTGAACAGGGAGTGGAAACACACTCGTAACCATGTCCCAGGTGTGACCAGCGGCACTGGCACTACTGACCTGCTCGGTCCCCAGGGCACGCCCGTGGCAGGAGCAACACCCGCCTGCCCGTACACCTGGGGGCGTCACCTGCGAAGGGCTCTGCACCCCAGGCCCCCCTGCACAAGGCTCCGTGGGGACGGGGTGGTGAGAACTATGCCTCCTCCTCCTCCAAAGGGAACACTCCCCAAAAGTGGTTTTTTTTCTAAAAAAAAAACAGCAAGAACCAACAGAAAGCAGGCTGAGATCCTTCCCCTGCCACCTCCTCAGAAGGCTGAGGTGGGGGGCACTGAGGTCAAAGCTCAGGGCCCAGCTCATTCCAGGCCGCTTGACGTCAGCCTGAAGGAACAGACGAGGATCTGCGGCAACACTGCCTAACCGGAGTCAGCTTCGGCAGACTTTACTAATAAAAACGGAGACTAGCTGTCCAAACAGGGTAAAACACGACAGTTATTTACATTTGAGAGAAAGCTCAAGACGAAAAATTTTTAGTAAGTTGGCTGGATAAATAAAGCAAAAAAATGCAACGGGAAAAATATCTTCAGTCTGAGTGTCTGTTCCAAGCAGCACACACCTGACTCTCCACCTGCTCAACAGCATAAAAAACTTAAAACTCAAAACAGGACAAAGCAAGCTGAACCCTAGGCTGGAGCGTTTTAGGGAAAATTAACCTCTTACAACTTTGAGAAAAAGTCCTCAAATTATGAATTAGTCTGCAAATACCAAATCATTTCTACTTAAATGATTCAAAAACAACTAAATCCCACACATCACCCAGGGGTGGAGGTGGGTGGTGACGCCCTGGCCTTGTTCTCTCGCTGCCCACTGCCCCACCTCCCCGAAGCGCCTGAGACCCACCCGAAACACTCAGTTCAATGAAAAATAAAACCACCCTCTTTCTCCCTGAAATTTCAGCTATTGAGCGATTAAAGAAAAATGTTTGTTTTGCCATGAGATATAAGGCAATCTCGGAAAAAAAAAAAAAGTTGACCAAAAGCAGTAAAGGGACAAAGCCCAGGGTGGCCGCCGACCCAGATGTCCCTGGCTGACCCCACGCTCCCTCTGAGCAGTCGGTTTGGGCCCTCTCATGGTGACGCAGTCTGCACCAGAAACCAAACCATCTGGCTAAGAGGGAGGATGGGGGGCTCGTCCAGGTCAGCGGTCACTGCAACCCGCCCACCTGTGCCCAGCAAGGCTCCTGTGGGGACCCGAGAATACCCAGGGTCCAGAGGCCTCTGAGCAACATGCTAGCAGAGGAAAGGCATGCGTGAGCCTCGCTGGCAGGAGAGGGGCCAGGAGGACGGGCACTGCTGGCCGTCCCGGGGTGACAGAAGCACCGAGGGCTGCCCACCACACCAGGCAGAGCTAGTCCTCACAGACTGTCCATGTGTCCTGAGGGTAACGGTGACGCCCTGCGTAGGGTGGGATGGGGTGGCTGCATCCCCACACACGCCAGGGAAAGGCCAACAGCAGAATTTGAAAGCTTACAGGTGACACCCCAACCCAGGGAGACACTCCCACTAAATGTTGACAGAGACAGTGCTCCGGGGCCAGACTCCTCGAAGTGGAAACCACCCCGGGAAGGGCCCTGCACCCACAGCCGTGAGGCTCAGACCTGCTCCAGGGAAGAGCCACATCCCGCCTGAAGGTGCCCAGTGATTTTCATTTTCAGGTGTGTCCCCCAAAGGCACCCCGGTGAAGTCCCTCATTTAAAAGGACAGCAGTGTAAGGGTGAAGGTTCACGCGTGGACCGGAGCCCCTCGTGGGCCAGAGGCCCAGGATGCAGACTCAATCCTCCAGTCCCCGCTCAGAGGAGCTGTTGGGGCCAGGGAGGAGGTGGCTGGACCAGCGTCCCTGTGCAGGACTCCCTCAGAACGCACTCAGTCCCCACCAAGGCCGGTGGGAAAGCTGTACCCACTGTGTCCACCGGGTGCTGGGACCCCCGACCCACCTCTGCCCATGGCAGGGCCTGCCCACCCCACTCCCAACACATGAATGCCCACCCAGGCCCCACCTCAGAGCTGCCACAGCTCCCCAGATGCCCACCACCCCATCCTCCAATGCTGGCCACGGCCACCTTGGAGTTCAGATTCCAGGCACACACCAAGGGACCAGAGCCTTCTGCCCCTCCTTGAGGGAACCCTGACTACCCCCGTTATAGATGCAGGAGACACCCCAGCTGAGGCACCCAGTCTGTGTCTTCGTGCAAAGTGCCAGAGCAACACAGGGGCAGCTTTCCCACAACCGCTCCGGGAGCTGCCAACGAGCCCGGAGGCTGGCATGGCACGGGGTGCCCAGCTGCGGCCCCAGTGGCTGAGTCAGGCCCCCTTCCCGAAAGGAAGAACCTGGAGCTGGGGCACAGGAGTGGGGAGACAGTGCTTTGGGGGCAGGCAGAGGGCTCGGGGCCGCCCCGCCACTGCTGTCTGTCATCCCAAGAATACACAGCTCACTAGCCCCCAGAGGGGTGCCCTTGGCACACCTGGGGGCACATGCAAGGAAGACAGCAGACAGCTTTAAGCTCGGGGGGGCTCTGCAGGGTGGTGGGGAGGGCTAGGAGCCCTGAACACACCACTCCGGAAGCTGTCACGCTAGGATCTGTTCATTCTAAAAAATGGACTCATTCTGATGATAATCAAAGCAGCAGTTACTGCAAAGCGCACAGGCTGTACGAATGAGAACTTGGGAACCCCTGGGAGAGCCCCTCGCCACCTCGTAGAGCCCAGCTTCACTGCTGCCCGCCACGCCTGCGTCTGCCAGGGCCTCACCACCGGTCTTCAGGCTAAGTGAAACCACCCGCCTGGTCCACTGTGTGTCACCCACTTTCAACACACCTGGCGTCTGCACCTCACCTGTCGCGGCTGCAGGGACTAGGCCTGGCCCCCGCCCCCAGCCCTGGGCAAGCCCTTCAGGCAGGGGTTGCAGTCGGTGCAGCCCGTGTCCAGACTGGGGAGGGACCCCTGCAGCTGCCTCGGGCAACGGGCTGCCCAGTGCAGGGCAGCATCTCTCGAATGCACGCTGCTCTGGCCTCATCTGAAATATCTCAAGGCTGCAATTTTTATTGTGGGCATGAGTGCTTTCCTAAACCCCAAAACCTCACGTATCAGCAAAATGAATCAGAGCTTCCTTGGGAATCGGTGTCCAGCTCAGGAACACGCATCTGTTAAAGAGTTTTCAAAAACGGTTTGAAGCCACAGCTGCAACCAGGGTGAATGGGACGGGGTCAGACAGGCACGCTCGGTGTCCGGATGGGCACGGGGCGAGGGAGGGCAACCAGGGCCATCAGTGAGGTGGGCAGGCAGGTCACACTGAAGGGACCCTCTCGGGGGCGGGAGCGGGGGGGGGGGGGGGGAGGTTGAGCCTGGGGGACCTGGGAAGGAAAGGCTGGGGCTCAGGGCTGGGAGACAGGCAGCCACCCCACAACCGAGCACAGCCTGCGAAGGTAGGCTGGGCTTGAGACAAGCCTGACGAGGCCCCAAGAACGAGGTTCTGGGGAAGCCCGGGGGCCTCAGAGAAACGGGGCTGCCGCATCCACTGACCTTGCACCCAGGATGGAGGTCAGGGGCCTGTGGGCTTACACTCTCAGAAATCACTTTTATTTTTACCTTTTACTCCAAGACAGCAAAAAGTACACAGTGAAGAACTGGCTATACACATCAATTAATCTAAAGCCTGAAAGACAATGAAACTGAGAAGATGGAAATGAACAAATAGTTAAAAACACAGCCCCGCAGGTAATTAATGACACAAGACCCTGAAGAGAAACCATGCTGGACGCAGGCCCAGGGCCCAGCCTCCAACCACGTGGACAGTCAGCGCCTGGGACGGGGTCAGTCACACCTGCACTGCAAGGCGCTGTTCGGGCAGGACCACGTAATTGTACTTAGAGCCACACATTCACTTGCTCTTTAAGACAAGTAGTTTACAATTCACATCAATTCTCTATTGGAAAGATTCACGTGGACACTGAACACTTGCAAAAGAGGACTCCCTGGAGTCCCGTGAAGACACTGCCAGCCCCTCCTTTCCCGGGCCCCCCACCCTGACCCTCCACTCCCGTATCCACTGGGCCCAGGGACACTGTTCATGAGGCCACAGGCTGGCCACTCTTACATTTAGAAGAAAACGACTTATCTTTCCCCAAAGGTGCTCCAAGTAGGCTGCGGGTTCAGCCACAGATTCCTCTCAATCGAAGATGGAAGCTCAGGTGTAGAAACTGGCTCTGGCAGAAAATGAAAAAAATCTGGAAGCTTCCACCACCATGACCTAGGAGCTACGCTAAAGCCCCACACGAAACACCAAGTTTGAAGCTGCTCTGTATTCAACGGGCACTGAGGCAAAGGGAAGACAAAAATTAAGGTCAAGGGGGTAAAATTTACACCTAAAAACGGACAGCTCGGTATCTGCTACAACCGGAGGAACCAGCCACCACAGAAAGGCCCCTGCGGTACAATGCACGGACATAAATCGTCCAGGAGAGGCAGGGCCACAGGGACAGCAGGCCAGGGAGGCCGGGGGCTTCGCAGGGTGGGAACGGCCTATGGCCTGCTGTGTGAGGGGCGTGTGGCCCCGGGTCCCGCATGCTTGACGCGGGTGGGCCACCTCAGAGTCGGACTGCTCCCTCGTCAGGGAAGAAGACACTCCCTATCTGTCTGCGGAGGGGCGGGGGAACGGACTCCCCGAGCAGCCTGCCCACCTCACTCACCGCGGCTGGGACCCCATGGGCAGCTGCTCCCTGCCACACCCATCACCCTGCTGCTGCTTATGGGTAGAACCAAAAGCACCTATTTGTGGCCAGACGGTTAAGGAATAAAGAGCTTCCGTACCAACAGGCTGCACGTCACTCACTGAGGGCTCAGTGACCATGGGGCCACATGTCCTCGGGGACACAGGGGTGTGTGCACAGGGACCTCAGGCGGGTGGCGGGGCCCCCAGCGCCTGACCCTCACCACCAGCTCCTGGCTCTGACCAACAAGGAGCATTCCCCCGACTTGTCACTCTCTCCCCTGAAAATCAAACACTTTTGAACGTAGTGGTTTACCCCTGAATCACACCTTAGAGAACTCTTCTAGTTTTGCACTGCAGGTTATGAAAACCATCCCTCTGCAGAAGCCCAGGTACCCCCCACACACAGACATGGGGTTTTAGCTGTTGTGCACCTGTCACCAGCAGATGGGGAGACGGGCCAGGCCCCACCCCACTACTCATCAGCAGCCCCCACCCCCTAAGCATCTTAGTGTGGCCTATTCCCAAAAAGCGGGAGATCACAGCTCAGACGTGAAAGCGCCGGCCTCGTAACACGCAGGGGAATGAGGGCACGTGTGTTAGTGTCTGCTTTCATTCCTTACACTGAGCATAAGAGTTTTCTTCAAAAGGAACAGTGCTAACTGAAGAACCATCTTCAGAACTAGACGGAGTCTGCAGTGCAGCTGACAAAAGGCTGGAGTTACGGTCTCAGCTCGCTCAGGGAAGGGACCGTAGTGACCGCCTCCCGCAGGGCCCGGCCACTCTCATTACACGCCCAGGGGAGGGGCCTCTCCGCGGAGCTGAACCTGAGTCAGAGCCTGGACCCAGGCCATCAGCAGAGCACAGCACTGCGACGCGGAGGCCAGGACACAGCTGGCGGCTGAATACTCGCAGATTCTCCTAACGCAGGTCCTGGGGCCTGGGAGATGGGGGCGTGCAGGGGGCGCCCTGCAAGATCTCTGGGGACTTCGCTCCGGCCCACACGCGCCCTGGACTCCTGGGATCGGTGAGCCTCAGGCGCCCGCGCCTACATGAGCCAGAACGCCCCCGTGCCCCCAGCAGGGATGGCTGTGCTCCTCCCAGAAGCCCCCACTGACGATCTACTTGCAGCTGGGGAGGAGAGGGGGCGGCAATGGGGGGGGGGGGCAGGGGCCCTCCTAGCTGACTAATCAATCTACAGATGTACAGAGAACATTCGTAGTTTATTAAAAATTTCGAGTGCCAACATGAAGACAAGGCTTTCCAGTTGGTGTCTATACCCCTCTCACTCAGAGAGTCTGGTCTGCTTCCTACAAACTAGAGTCACTCACCGTGACAGTGGAGGCCAAGGCGCCGAGAGCAGCCGCGGTGCGCGGTGATCACGAACGCCTGGTCAAAGCTCAGGCAGGGAAGGCCTTACCCGTCACAGCCCGGTGTCGCCATCACATCAATTATTTACAAATAACCTCTTCTTTCACGTGAGTCTGGGAAGCAGCCCCAGTCTGTCTGGTCTCTTCCTGAAACAAAGTCAAGTCCTCTCAAAGTACCTGCTTCTACCATGCTTCTTTTATGGGTACTTTGGCCAGCTCATCACCCAACCCTCCAGAAACGTCACCAGAGTGCTGCGCCACCCCACGTGTGTACCAGAGCACACCTACCTGCAGAGGAAGGAGGGGCGCCTCGCGGTGGGAGAAGCCAGGTGCCGTGGCTCCCACATGCCTTACCTAAGCTGCTCTGTGTCGTGTCAGAACCCTTCCCCGACCGTGTGGGTGTGGACGTCATTCACGCCTGCGCCCTGCACGCCCGAGGCCCCGAGTGGCTCCAACCCTCAGACCATCCCGTGAGCACCAGAACAGAAACCCAGTGACCCAGCACCCTGCGCACAGACGCCCCTGAGGAGGAGGTCAGAGAGGTGCCTGTGGTGACACCTGGCAGAGACAAGCAGGGGGGGCAAAGCCACCCCGGGATACAGTTCTTTGTCTTTCCTAAGGAGGTCGTTGTACATCTGGTCGTAAGTGGTTTTGAAATCATAAACGTTCGGCTTGTCAGGTGCTGGTCCTGGAAGCTTCACATGAGTTCCCGTTCCGAAGGACCGGACGCTGAATCCTCGTTTGCTGAAAGACACAAAAGGAAAGAGAGGATTAGATTAAATAAGACACAAAATGCTAAAAAGGAATATGAAATGAACTAGATGAGTAATTTTGTTGATACCAAGAACAAGCTTTTCAATTCTTAAGTATTTCACTTGCAAATTTAAAAAAATCCCGCAGCACATTACACAAGCTAGGCGAAGCCAATCCAAATGGGAGACAAAGGATCCTTCATGGAAGGGGAGGAGAGGCTGTCAAAGTGTCACTCAAACCTCTGAGGCCTGGGACGGACCGACACAGGGACCCAGGGGACGTGTCATCCAGACACCGTGTCACCTGACCACTGTCCTGGTCTGTGTGGGGTGCAGGTTCACAGGACCCGTGTTCTGACGTCTAAGAGCGGAACTGCTCACCCAGGCTCCCAGCTGCCTGTGGTGCCAGCCTGAGGGGCACGCAGGGACGCCCCCAGCTCCCAGGCCGGGCATTCCTGTAACCTAGGTCAATGATAAGGAAACTGACCAAACATGCATCCTGCGAAACTGGGGGAGTGTGCGTCAGTGACCTGCAGCGCCCACAGGCGACGAGAGTCACACTCTGAGAAAGAACGTCACCTCAACGCCCTGAGGCCCTGGGTGCTGTCCTCCTGAGGACCACACTTGGGTCAAAACTCCTGTTCTTTCAAACTCAGTCAATAAAAATAAACATTTTAAGGGTTCCAAGCGTCTACAGGAGATGGGCTTCCTGTCCCAGCTTTGCACTCAGACATCACGTGCTGTCTGCCCTGGCCACAGGCTCGTGCAAGGACTCCCTGGCCACAGGCTTGCAGAGGACACACGGGTCCCCCCATGCCCACACTCCCCTTGTGGGCCACAGCTGGGAGACACCACAGGTCTTCTGAGGCCCAGAGGAGCAGCAAACGTGCTCCCAAACCAAGGACACGGCAGGAAGCACTACAGGTGAAGAGAGTTCAAAAGGCCGCGGGGCCACCCTCTCCCACTGCGGGTCTGCACTGCAGTGGGCACAGGGTCAGCTGTTCAGATCACAGCTCAGGAGCTGGTGCTGCAGGAAGTAGCTGGGAATCTGGGGAGGAGCTGAGGCCGACATCCACGCGTGAGACCGTGGTTGCCTCCCGCCGGACGCCTCCCCACCGAGAAGCCCAGCCTACGGGACACACACTCAGGGCAGCCCCAGAGTCCCTTGCACAGAAGGCATGGAGAGCCAGCAAGACCCCTGTTGTCACCATGGAAGGTGGAGGGGCCCCTATGTGGACACCAGCGCTGCGGCCAGCGGCAGAGCCACCACACCTGTACCTCCAGGCACCGGGCATTTTCTGAAGCTCTTCTCATCCAGTTTTGGTTCAACACCTCACCCAGGTCCTCTCAAGCTGGGAAAAGCTGGGTCCCATCCCTCTGTCCCTACAAGTCCCGAGCTCTGCAGCCAGTAGGGCCCCCCACCACCACCCAGGAAAGAGGACACGGTGACAACAGAGCCGAACAAGGAGCAAATCCAGGCCACACCCAGCTGAGCCATGAACAAAAACCCAGACAACCTTTGCCACGCTCACTGCAATTGCTGACCCTGAGGTGGGGTACCTGGGGGTGCAGGGACACCAACCATGCCCAGACCCGGGGCCACGAGGGCCCGACCACGCAGCACACCCCCACCCGTAGGCCCTCCAAGAAGGTGCACTAGTCCAGGAACAGACAGTAAAAAGTTTCCTGCCGAAGCACCATTAAGAGGGGGATGAAGGTCCCCTGGACACCAGCCAAGGGAGGTCAGGGGGCGCCTGCTCCCGTGGGGGCCACACCCTCCCAGGACGGGGACAAGGGGACAGGTCACAACCACGAAAGCCATGCTTGTCTTGCTGGCTTCACCATTTGTTACTATCCCACAAGAACTGCCCCCAAACAAGCAGGCTGTCCTCTGAGTGCCACCTCCTCCCCAAAAAACACCCCTGAGGTGCCGTCAACCTGGAGTGTAAACACACATCACTGAAGGAAAAGGGATTTGCTCTCGAGACCAACCTGGGGTTCCCCTGGGTTTGGCGTCTGACTCACGGAGAGGCGAGTGCCACACGAGGCACCCTGGATGCTGGTGACCAGCCCGGGATGGAGGTGGGGAACAGATGACCGGAAAACAGGTCCTCAAGGGAAGGAGGGGTGCTATGAAGAGACACGACCCCTTGAAACAAGACCCCTGAGGGCTCGGAGCAGAGGTCCAGCCACCATAGAGGGAGCCTGGGTGTGACTTCGCAGGGGACGTGGGGGCTGCATGGACGCGGCTGCTGGACACATACCTGAAACCCCTTGGGTCTGTCTCCAGAGGCCGCACGCTCCTCATGGGAGCCAGGGTGAAAGTCCTGTCTTTGGTGGTGGCGCGGATGCTTTAAAGCACATCGTTTGCAGTAGAGATAGCGCCTTTGGGGGTCAGAACAAGAAACTGCGGTCGAGACCACCTTTCTCAGCTAGTGACCTAAAAAGCATGTTCCAAAAGGGGTCCCCAAATCATCTGGGGAACAATGCAAAAAAACAAAATGTTTCTCAAAAAGATGTGGAAGATTCATTTAGATACAGTTCCTCCCTCACTCTAAAAAAAAAAAAGACATTATTTCTGCATAACTCAGTCATTTCCTTCTGGTCACTCCTTTGAGGGACTTAGTCATAATTAAATTTATTTAAATGAGCTCAACTCTTAAAACTCAATTAAAATATATTAAAACGAGCCCATGCACAACTGCTCTTGTAACACGTTAACGCAGCACACAGTGAATAAGCCTTCATCTAGCCAAGCAGCAGCAAAGGAAGTTACTCAATCCCTGACGGCTAAAGCTTCAAGACTGAAAAACCACCTCTACTGGTGGTGGGTTTACCATGGATTCAACAGGACTTCCCGGAGCTCCCCACGTGCCGTGGGTAGAGAGGTCACCAAAACAGACCCAAGTCCCTCCCCCAGATACCCTGGAGTGCGGGACAGGGTGAGTGAAGCCTCCGGGACACAGGACATCAGGAGTCGGGTGACGGCGAAGCCGGGGCTGACAGGGTGGGGTCTGCAGACAGGGCACCTCGGAGCAGTTCTCAGCCCCAGCGGCCCACGATGCACATGACACCCTGTGACCCAGAGACTCAGACACAACCCCAGAGCGTTTTAGAGGTGCCCCTAAAAGCTGCCCACAGGGTTCCCAAGAAGCCCCAGCACAAGGTCTCACACCCCCTTCCCAGTGGAGCAGCAGGTCTGAACTGCCTGTGTGGCGCCCCCGCAAGGCACACCCCCTTTCCTCATCTCCTGTCACGAGGAGTCTGAGGCATGAGTCAGGTGTCCAGCGAAACACTGTCCGTATGCCTGCAAGTAACCACCCCAAAGACAACCAGGGCTGACCATCCACCCAGCTGAGCCCTAACATAAGGCTCCCAGGAGGATGGCGCTGGGGAAAGGCCAGGCAGCAGTGGAGCTGGCAGAGTCTCCCGGCTGGAAACTCCCTCAACTTCCCGAAATGGGACTCAAGCACATTTTAACATAAAATAAGCCCAGCTGGTTCTTCCCCCAGCAAAAAGGCTAACTAGCAACAGAAGTGCTGTTTCTTGTAAGCTCGTGCAACTGACAAAACAGCCCAATCCGTGTGTGCCTGCAAGGTGACAGCGTGTTTCTTACATAAAAGGACTGAGCGCTATAAAAAAGTTCCTGAGAACCGAAAGGCTCTGTCTGAAGGGTCAGCTATTTAGTACGTTAAACAAACCTGCTAGACAAGTATTTATCAAACTTGTCTTTACTGGTGTCAAGAATGTATCATAAAAATAAATTATAGTATCAGAGAAAATACTAAATTATAGAAAGATACAGAAATTGTATGTTAAGATACAGAAATGTTAAATTATAGAAAAGATAGATAACAGTATGATAGAAAATTAAATTACATTAAATTAAATTTTGGGAAACAAAATTGCTTCAATTGTTATCCCAATATCTAAAGGTAAAATAATGAAGTTAAAATGAACACCAAAAAGGATCAAGAAAACACCCAAATTAACAGCATGGGTTATGGTATTTATTCTGTTTTCTGCAGTGTTTTCTGGTTATTAATCTAATTCAGAGCATTATTTTGGCTAAGACTGAAATCCTAGACCACTACTAACTTTCTGAAAGCACGACCTGACCCGTCTGTAAGCAGGACACAGTGCATTTATGGTCATAAGTCACCTTTACTACAAGTAGAGTCACTCACTGTCTAATCATCCTGATTTGCAGCGACATGACGACCTCATGTTCACGGAACACAAGTCAGCCACTCACAAGCAAGCCATCACACTTAAACGCCCGCCTGCCAGCTCACTGCAGTACAGCTAAAAGGCTGGGAAGATCAAGCCTTCTGAAACGTTAACATTCCAGTAAAGTTTACGCCACCACTAGCAACATGTGGGCCTTTAGCACACTTCAATACTTGTTTTCCAGGACTTATTCTACCCTTCTCTCCCACAAGGTCAACAACGAAACCGAGGCTTCTAAGCACAATCACTGTGTGCAGAGCTTGTGTCAGATGCACCCCACGTGCGACCCCCACAAGCGCTCGGCTTAGCTGTGCTTCCTCCAGGCCTGCCCTGCCGGTCACTGTTGGCCTCCCCAGGGGCTCCCCTCTGCGCAAAACTGGCATTTCAGACGGCCCAGCAGCACCATGATCACAGTGGTCCTCGGGCTACAAACCACACTGAACCTGCCCAGCCATCTCCCCTGCTGGGCTCCACCTGTTCTCACCTACAGAAGAAGGCTGGAGAAGCTGATCCTGGATGCAGGGAAAGTTCCAGCTGCTGGGGCTGAAGGCGTGCTTGGCCCACCCAGCTTCATCTCAGTATTCGCATCTGAACAGAAATCTACCTCCTTCCAACCGTCCTTCTGGTCTTAGTTCTGCCTCCTGAAGACAAAAAGTGAAACGATGCAGTCCCTTAAACCTACGAAGGCAAGTGTGTTGTGTCCCCCGCAGGCACGTCTTCTGCACCCTCTGCGATTCTTAAAAGACATGATTTCAAATCCTCTCACCTTCCCAGATGGTTTCCAGTCTGTTCTGTCAAGTGTACCCAGAACCACAATATCAAAAATGCAGCCAAAGGGGCCCCAGAACAGGGCTATCCCTTCCTGGTAAAGGACAAAAGGCTTCAGGCACTGTGTCTGGGTCATCCCAGCTATGGGGCCACACAGCCTCAGGCCACCCTAAGACTTGGTCCCCTCTAGGGGAAGAGGTCTGAGCACCTCTACCCCAGTGTGGCTAGGGGCCCACAGGGTCAGGTCTTGACATTATGACTTAAGAGCCCTGCCCCAAACTGGAGACTCACAGGACCTCAGCTGACCGCTGAGCTCCCTGCACCCTGGCTCCCTCTCCAGTTCGTGTCTTCCCCATCCTGTCTCAGTTGCTACTCGTCCATCTATCACGGTGGGAGCGCTGATCCTTTCTGTCATTCCTAAGCTAGGACTTCTTGCTCCGGGTGTTACCCCCTCGCCTGTGTACGTGTGGGCATCCTAGGGCTGTGAGGATGAACTCAGCGCTGGGGAAGCACCTGACACAGAGGGGCTCGAGGCCCTGATTCTTGATTTGTTGCTTCCACGTCTGCAACTTCTCTGCTCATCTTCCCAAAATCACACTACCCAAGAAGCTGTGGCTGAAAACAGGCTGAGAATTCACTTCAGCAATTTAGAGAAGTCTTTCTTTAAAATTTGTTTTGAATTGCCAGAACTAAAACTACAGCTTCCAAAAATCAACATGCCCCTTAACATCTACGAGATCATTTAGAACTGAAAAATAAATTAATTGGCTCCAAAGGGACATCTTAATCCAGAGTACAAAGAACAGGAGGCTCTGTGGAAACATACAAGTCTTCAAACTCCTCTTTAAAATCTAACGGACTCCCAGTACTGGCATTTCAAACAATTTAGCCTCAAAAGATCAGAAATAATCACCCCAGGGAACATTATGACTAGCTCCAGAAAATGCCAACATTTATTAACACCTGTATTCGACTAGTCAGAAAAATATAGTCAAACTGATTTTCAACAGGGTAAAATTCATCACATCTTAGAGATGCTTTTAACCCTTATAAATTATCCAAAGATAAAGCCATAATTTTCAAAAGTCAAAATAACATGAAAAGTTGTTCAACCTCAAAAGCAATTTTAAAACTAAAGGAAGGGCGAGACCCTTTTTTTGCCCTAGCAGCACGAAAAGATGTAAATAAACACAGAATGTGAAGAAATGGGAATTGTGTAAATACTTTCCTGGAAGGCTGTCTGGCAAAATGTATTAAACTGTAAAGTATGCCTACCTTTTGACTCAGCAATTCCACCTCTAGCAATTTATGACAAGGAAACAGCTAGAAAAGTGTGCAGATACCTAAGGGGTACATTATGAGACTGAGAAACACCTGAATGTCTTTCAATGGGGAACAGTTAAAAAACTGACTGCTGGAAAGGACTCCTCAGGGTAACTGGGCCATGGTTTTATAACCACTGCCTCTGCTCAAACTGAACAGATAGGTTCAAATCCAATACATCGAATGGAAAGCAGAAATGAATGTTGAAATCAAACTATGTTCACATTCTGTGGAGCGAGATTACAGAACAGCATCTTGATTTCGTGTGTGTGTGTGTGTGTGTGTGTGCGCAAAAGACATCCAGAAAAAAGGACTTTGATCATTAACTTCATCTTCTACAGAGAGCATTTTTTGTGAACAAGCAAATGCTATTTTAATGGAAAAAAAAAAAAACCCAAAAAGCACTTTAGAAATTAAAAACTGGTGTCTAAAGTAACTTCACATTCATGATATAAGTGACGTATGTTACCCTACACTTACCTCCTTTTGCCCTCATTCGGAGTCTACTCTTTTCACGGGTCAATGTGAAAGACAATAAAACGGGAAGCACACATAAACACTCCTACTTGGTGACTGTTTGTAGGCACTCCTCCACACCTTCCTTTCCACAGGAGCCCCAATGCTGTCCCAGTTACTGTGAACTAAGCAAGGGCTTCTCTCTTGCAGTGACTGTCTCAGGAGTATCAGATAGGCCAGACTTTGATACGTTGACAAAGCTGCTACACGGATTTAAGAAACATCTCCTTTTGTAAGATTCCACCCCAACTCTGTTATGCAGATACAAAGGAGCTAAGCCAGAACTAGCAGAATGAGGTGGTCTCCAGATCACTTGTTATTCTTGAAGATACTGAATCTCATTTTCCTTGAATAATTTTCCAGGAGTGTGAACCTTGCATTCTTCTGCTTAAATTTACCACTTCTAATGGCTTTGAACAAATAAATGCAGTTTGGAAATCAGATTCAGCACAATGTAATTCTAGCACTTTTCCAGTTTTAAAACAACTTTATAGTTTAAAAGCGTCTAGTTTAAAAACAAACTCCACATTGATTTGTTAGGTTTAAAGCATACCACACTCTACCAAAAAAATGACTGACTGAACGCTGTGGGCAGTGTGGTAGATGTTAGGGAAGAATTAAACTCGTAATTAGCAGGTCATGGACACCTGGCACTTCCAGCTTCATGCAAAACGAGAAGGATTCGGGAGAATTCTGATTTCCCCAAGTTACTCGGGAGACTCAAAGCTGACCGCCGTCATTAAGAGCAGCGAGACACAGTTGTCCTTGAACGTGCTCGAAACTTCGGGAGGAAAGGTAGTTCCAATTTTGGCTTACTATCAAAGTCGACGTGTATACCAAACTTCAACTGTAAAGCAAGAAGTCCATTTCACATAGTGTGAATTGATTTTGAACAAAAAACTTTACCAAACGGGAATAAACTTTTATTACACACACACTACACCAGAGTCACCAAAGGGGAGTTAGTACTGAAATGTAAATTAGGAACATGAAACCAAACTCACATGTAGTTCAAAACTACCAGCTGGAGATTTTATAAGGGAGCAGGGAGAATTTTTTGCAGGACACTTGAAAATGTAGACAGGAGCAAATACGCAAAAACGTGAAATAAACAAAATAGGCCATTTCCGTTTTTTTACAACTTGAGGTCATGTTGTGCAAGTTTTCCAGATTTAACAAAAAGCGACACACCCTGCAGACGGCGGACACTATCCTTGCGTGGGCCCTAACCTTTGGTCTTGGCACTTACCGCCTCACTGGTGAGCATATTTAGGGAGGGCATTATTTTCAGATGCACAGACACGCGTGCAAAGTAGACGCGAACAGCATCAACCTCTCAGGTTTACTCGGAGCTCTGAGGTTTCCGCGACCCGGAAACATTTTGGCTCAGAATCTGAATTTTCCGCGAAGCTAATCACACGTGGGGGGACCGCGCGGCGGACCGAGCCCTGTGGATTACTTGCTGCGCTCGGCCCAGAAGCCAAGGAGCCCGGACGCGGCGCGGCATCTCCGGCGTCCTTCGGGGGCCGCCGCGCACCGCCCGCCTTTCCCGGGCCACCTAGCACGGGCCGGGGGAGACCAAGGCCGGGAAACGAGGCCGGCCGGGAGCCGGGCCTGCCCAGCACGGGCCGAGGAGGTCCGGAGCCGCCGCCCAGCACGGGCCGGGGCCGGAGGGACGGCCGGTCGGCCGGCGTCCGCGGGGCGCGCTGGGCCAGGGCGGAGGCCCCCACTACCTGAGGATGTTGTGCGCCTCCATGCTCCGGTTCTGGTTGCTCGAGCACACCACCGCCACCCGCAGTGGCGACGACGGCATGGCGGAGGCCGCACCGTCCGCGACTCCCGCTTCGGGACTCCCACCCAGCCGCGCCGCTTCCGCGCGAGCAAGATGGCTACCGCGGCGCCCGGAAGTCATGACGCGAAGCGGCGGCGCCGGCGACGTAGCGCGTCGGGACGCGCGGCGCGGGCGTGAGCACTGCCTCCACGCGGCCGCTCAGACCACTGGGCCGCGGACGGAGGGAGGCCCCGCCCTGCGGGCGCCGCGGCTTCGAGCGTGAGTGGCGGAGGCCCTCGCTCTGCACAGGAGCCGAACGCCGGCCGGGCTCCCGGCTCCGGCGTCCTGACGTCGCACGCCCCCGCTGCCGTCGCCGGGCGTGACGCTAAGACGTCGCGCGGGCGCGGTGACGTCACGAGCGCCAGCCGCCGTCGCCGGGAGTGACGCGCGAGGCGCTGCGCCCGCTAAGACGGGCACTGGAGGTGGCTGGTCGCGGCCGGCGTCTGCCGGGAGGGCTCTGTGCGCTCGGTTCTCCCGGGAGGCTCGTTGTTCTCGCTTCTGCCGCCCAGGCCGCCGCGCCTCCCTAGACCCTTTCTCCGCTTGTCCTCTAGCCAGTCCCCAGGATCCTCATGTCGCGCCTTGCGCGCCCCCACCGCTTGTCCGAGCCCCGGCACCCCCCGCGGGATGATGACCACAGCCTCTTACCGGCCTTCAGTCCCCAGGCTCGCGCAGACGCCGGCACGTGGCTGTTCTCTGAAAACCCTGCAAAGCTTGACACTTAAATGAAGTTGTGAAAGTATTTGGAGAGAGTATTAGAAAGTGATGTAAGGAGACCTCCCGGTTGGGAGAGCAAATTGACAAGTCCTTGAGTTTGTTTGGAGGCACTGCGGGCTTGAGATTTGGGGTCCTGATATGACTGAAACTAGTCAACCCTGTTGTGTTTTTCTCCAGCCACGTCCAGCCGCTTGGAGCGGGCAGTGAGTTGGTGTTCTGTGGGAGCGCAACAAAGGGTAGAGGCAAGGGAATGGCGATGCTCCACCACGGATTCAGAACTGGATGAGATGAGAAATGAGTA
Source organism: Camelus dromedarius (assembly GCF_036321535.1). Classification (NCBI taxonomy): domain Eukaryota; kingdom Metazoa; phylum Chordata; class Mammalia; order Artiodactyla; family Camelidae; genus Camelus; species Camelus dromedarius. The sequence goes on along the minus strand of NC_087449.1, from coordinate 70,425,106 downwards.
CACGAGAGGTACTGCGGAAAGGTACTGTGTGCGCTGAATTGGAGGTGCCAGTGCAGTGGAAGAAATGTCACCAGAGCCAAACGCTGGTAGAGCAGGGTCCCAGAAATAGGGCATGGAGGTGGCCACTTCGTCTATATCTGTAGGCTAGGTGGAACTATAGTCACGGGTAGAAGACAGTCTCCCTGTTGGAGAAGGAGAAACTCAGAAGCCAGGGCGGTAGGGGACCACTGTCACTGATACCGAACTGTCCTATCATTGCTCCTGATGTTTTTCATGGAGAAAAAGGCTGAGAACCAGGTACTCAGTATTTAAGGACCTTTCACCCCGATGTGTTGGAGGGAGAATGCATGACTGCAACAAGGAAGCACTTACTTGGAAGAACTTGGGGGTTTGAGGGATGAATGAGGAGGAATGAGGATATCCTCCCCTTCTGCTCTGTGTTTTTGAATATATGCGTAACGAAAGTTCTGGAGGACATGCACTAGAATGTTGCAGTGGGACAGGGGGCATTTATGGGTGGTAGGGTTAGGGGTGCTTCTAATGCCCTTTATACTTTTTAAAAATTCCTTGACTTTGTATCTTATGACGCACATAAATTTAACCTTCCACACAATAAATAATAGAACTCTTTACATTTCGAAAAAAAGACCCCGCTGTGGCTTCCCCAGTGGGCTCACACATTAGCCTGAATTAAAAGACATTGTAGTCTGACCATACCAATACTATATGAAGCTCTCCTCCTCAACTCTCCACACTCCCTGTTTAGAACTTAATGGCCCACCAACTGAAAGCTGTTTGTCCCATGCCTTTTTAAACTCTAAGTATGCAGCCCCCATGCTTCAAGTCTTAGCCCAGTCACTGAGACTCAGATAGATGTCACGAACTTCGGGAAAGCTTACTCACTGTCCTCCCCTCCCACGGGCCTTCTGTGCTCCCAGTACCACACCCAACTTGCTCTCATGGCTCTGAGCATTATTTCTAGCCCTCTGTGCACCTCTGCCCCACTGATTCACAGACTGAGCTCTAAAGGGCTAGGGCCCCCATTGCCCCCCTCCTGGCCTTCTGTCTAATGCATTTAGAAATGTCCCTGTGGAAGCACTCACTGAGTGCACATCAGGCAGAGACATGAGCAAGAAGGTGCGAAGGCGGAGGCAGGGCTCTCTGCACAGTCCATGCTCGTGCTGCCAAGACCTGGGGTACTGAAGCTCTCTGGCCACCATCTGTTTGAGGTCCAACTTTATACTTCCGTCATGGTGTGGGAACCCCAAGCTAAAATAACAAAAAAATGTAACTAGTCTCGGACCATTGGAATCCCCAGGGACCCCTATAAATAAGACCCAGTATTCCCCTCAGGAACTTCCATCATCTGGGGCACATGCCTTCCAACAGAAACAACAACCCTCTGTCAACAAGTATTCCCAGTAAAAGATTGAAAACCCAATGAGCTGCCATGAGGGTAACATGCAGATTCAACAAGCAGGATAATTAGTTCTTCAAGATCTGGAGATGATAGAACAACCTGAGATGGAGAGGTCAAACAATTTTTAACAGCTTTGGTGAGATATGATAACCATCTAATAAACCACATGTTGAAAGTGTGCAGTTCAACAAGTTTTGACATCTGTGTATATGCATGAAACAACAGAAACAGTCAGGATAACATCACCCTCAGAACTTCCTTCATGCTCCTTTGTAATTCCTCCCTGTGCTCCCCTCCACCTGCCCACCCTCATCTGACCAGGTGACCACTGATCTGCTTCCTGCTGTTATAGATGAGTTTAGATTTTCTAGAATTTTATATAAATGGATGTGGAGAAACTGTAACACTGCTCCTGGAAATGTAAAACAGTACATCTGCTTTGAAAGTAATTTGGCTGTTTCTTAAAATTTAAACATATGCCTAAACATGATCCAGTCATCCTACTCCCAGGCATTAACCCAAGAGAAAAGAATATGTCCCTACGGAGACTCATATGCAAAGGCTCACAACAGCCTGTTTGTAATAGCTAAAAACTGAGAACAACCCAAACGTCCATGAACAGGGGAATGAATAAACAAAATGGGGAATACCCATACAATGGAATAGTATTCAGCAACAAAAATGAACCAACAGTTGACACATGCAACATTATGGCTGAATCTCAAATTATGCTGAGTGACGGGAGCCAGGTTAGGATTAGCAGTTTCCAGCACTTGATATGATTAGTCTTTTTAGTTTTAGACACTTTTAAGAGATGGTATCTCAATGTGTTTTTAATGTTTATTTACCTAACAGATAACGAAACTGAACATAGTTTCATGTGCTTATGTGCCTTCGCTGCATGTTCTTTGATGAAGTGTCTGAATCATTTGTGCATTTATTGCTGTGTTGTTATTAAGTCTCTATTTTTTCCCCATACTTGTGATTTATAAATGTTTTCTCCCTGCAGCTTTTCTTATTCTCTTGTCACTGCCCTTTGAAAGGCAGAAGTTCTTAAGTTTGAAAAAGTACAATTTATCAGTCTGTTCTTTTATAGATTGCGCTAAGAAATCTGGTATGAAAAGTACATTGGATGGGATTAATGGTAGACTAGACTTTGAAGAAAAGTTTAGTGAAACTGAAGACATACAAATAGAAAGCATAAATAAAACAAAAGTGAAACAAAATGAAACAGAAAAAAAGGGATAGGAAAAATAAACAGCATCAGTGAGCTGTGGGCCAGCCTCCAGGGGCTACTGTATGTGTGATCAGAGTCCTCAGAGAGTGGGTTTGCACTCTGGCTGGTTGTTGAGTCCCTGCTCCTGGCCCTGCTTGAACCCTGGGGAGTTTTGCCTCTAATCCTTTTTGTTGGTGCTTTTCTTGGCCTCATGACACTCTCACTCTCTTTCTCTCTTTCTATCTTTCTCTCTCTCTCCCTCTCTCCCTCTCTCTCTCTCTCTCTCTCTCTTTCACACACACACTCACACATGTCAGTCCTGAGCTACAGATCATCATGCCCTCTTCCTTCTTCAGTTCTGCCCCACAAACTCTAGCCACCTTGGCCTCCCTGTCCTCCCAGATCCTTCCACTCAAGTCAGGAGATTACAGGGCTCTGCTGAGTCCCTCCACCTTGCTCTGCATCCTGAAAACAATCCAGACAGTCAGCTGGAGCAGTCACAGAGCTCAGCTCATTTCTCTCCTTCCTTTCAGGGTCATGGCCCTTCATTGCCTTCTGGCCAAAGTATTTAGAACTGTTTCACACATTTTGTAGTTTTTTTTTAGTTGTTTCCAGTGAGAGGGTAATTCTGGTCCCTGTTACTTCATCTTGACTGGAACCAGATGTCCCACTAAGTCAATTTTAAAGAGAGTGAGCTATGGAAACTCACTCTACAGATATTAAGATATTAAGAGGTTATAATAATAAAGATAATATAGTACCATTGTAGGAGAAGACAAACAGACCTATGGAAGACAACAGCCCCTAAACAGACCCATGTACACATGAAAATGTGGTATATTATGTAGGGGCACTGTGTACTGGAAAAGGGTTAATTGTCTCTGCAGACTGTTGGGAAAGTTAGCTCAGTGTGTTGATGTAGAGTTGGATCCCTGCCTCACACCATATACAAAGGTGATCTCTAGATAGATTAAAGACGTAAATATGAAATATAAAATCATAAAGCCAATCAAAAAATTTAGTGGGGAATATTTGTGTATTCTCTGGGTGTGCAAGGATTGCTTAAGCCCAAAAAAATGCATACAGCATAGAGAAAAATAGATAGGTCTGATGTTATCAAGATCAAGGTTTTCTTTTCAACAAAGGACACTATTGACAATCTTAACAGTATATGAGGAAATATTTGCAACATCTGCGCAGTCAAAGGTATGTATCCAGAACTGTGCTGTTCAATACAGTACCCTCCAAACATATGTGACTATGTAAACTTGTTTTTACACCACATTAACAAATTGAAGAATAAAAACCATATGATCATCTCAAAAGATACAGAAAAAGCTTTTGATAAATTCAATATCCATTTATGATTAAAAACTCTCCAGAAAGTGTGCATAGAGGGAACATACCTCAACATAATAAAAGCCATTTATGACAAATCTACAGCTAACATCATACTCAACGGTGAAAAGCTGAGAGCGTTTCCTCCAAGATGAGGAACAAGACAATGATGCCCACTCTCGCCACTTAGATTCAGCATAGTTTTGGAAGTCCTAGCCACAGCAATCAGAGAAGAAAAGTAAATAAAAGGAAACCAAATTGGGAAAGAAGTGAAACTATAACTGTTTGCAGATGACATGATACTCACTATACACAGAAAACCTACAGATGCTCCCAGAAAACTACTAGAGCTCATCAGTGAATTTGGTAAAGTTGCAGGGTACAAAATTAATACACAGATCAGTTGCATTTCTATACACTAACAACAAAATATCAGGAAAAAATTAAGGAAACAACCCTATTTGCCATCACATCCAAAAGAATAAAATGCCTAGGAATAAACCCCCCTAAGGGGGCAAAAGCCCTGTACTCCAAAAACTACAAGACACTGGTGAAAGAAACTGAAGATGACACAAACAGATGGAAAGATACACTGTGTTCTTGGATTGGAAGAATCAACACCGTTAAAATGACCACGCTACCCAAGGCAATATACAGATTCAGTGCAATCCCTATCACATTACCAATGACATTTTTCACAGAACTGGAACAAAAATATTAAAATTTGTATGGAATCACAAAAGACCCTGAATAGCCAAAACAACCTTGAGAAAGAAGAGCAGAGCTGGGGAACTCATGTTTCCTGACTTCAGACTATACTACAAAGCTACAGTAATCAAAACAGTATGGTACTGGCACAAACACAGATACATAGATCAATGCAACAGAATAGAGTCCAGAAATAAACACACACACTCATGGTCAATTAATCTATGACAAAGGAGGCAAGAATATACAGTAGAGGAAAGACAGTCTCTTCAACAAGTGGTGCTGGGACAACTGGACAGCTACCTGTAAAAGAATGACATTAGAGTATTCTCTAACACCATATACAAAAATAAACTCAAAATGAATTAAAGACTTAAGTAAAAGAGAGGAGAAGGCCACATGACAGAGGTGTACTTGGAGACTGGAGTGACGCATCCACGAGGCAACGAACCCCGAATATCAAGGTGAGTTACTGCCACACAGTCAGCAGATTGGCAAAGCCTAGAAAACTGAATGATAACACCATATCTGTAAGAAGTTGGGGAGATAAAAAGCTACCTGCATTGCTGGTAGGAGTGTTAACTGATTTAGCCACTAAGAACAAATTGATAATATTGGCGAAATGAGGTATGCACACCCCTAAGATCCATCACCTCTCACCTAGAGAAATTCTCACTCAGAAATTCTCACACTCTGAGGAGTGTGTATGAGGGTTTCCATGGAAACATTGTGATTAGTGTTGCAGCTACCTGTGCTCTTCCAGGGGTGAGGACAGGTCAGCATACAGCATGCATGCACTAGAAATCTCATGCAATGAACAGAAATGACTAAGTATTTGTACATGCTGCAACGTGGGTAAATCTCAAAGACACAGTGCTGAGCAAAACTAAAAAAGATCAACAGCGCACCATTGGAGTGGCTGCCAGTGAGGGAAGAAGGGAACAGGCGTTGGGAGAGTTTGTCACATGGAATCCATACTGAGCAGGACAGAGACACGTGGGGCAAAGGAAGAGAGAGTCCAGATAAAAGTTGGGAAGGGGGAGGGAAAGCAGGTTGCAGACTTGTGAGGCCACATGATTAACAGTGGTTAACAGCAGAACTGGGAAGTTCAGGATGCCAGATCAGCCCAGCCACTCCCTACCTAGGAGTGAGGGAAACCCAGCAATTGACTCCCACCCACACTTACCAAAAGGGGAAGAAGAGAATATGAAACATCCTTGCAGATAAGAAGACGTGCCAGAAAGACATGCCCAGAAACAAACACTTTGAGTATCTCATCGTAAGCTAGAGTTAGGAAAGTGTTAAAAGTTATGAGAGACCACCCTGCATCAGAAATGGGGAAGTTTTTTCCTGAGATCGTTGGGAGAAAAATTAAGATTTGAAAAGACAGCTGATACAACTTAGAAGTTAAATAACAGGTTTCTAAAAGAGGGGGAATCGGGGACTTTGGAAGAAAGAGGAGCTCGTGTGGCCCTTATGTTCCTGCCTTCACAAGTCCCAGCCTGATCCTCTCCCTGGTGTGGGCACTGCCTCCTGTCGGCCAGTGCTAATGGAGGGCACCGTCCAGTCCCCGGAGAGATGTGGTAAGGATGGCGGAGGCTCTGGGTCCCAGGGACCCAGGACTCACTTCACTCAGCCTCAAGTGGCCAACTGCTCACCCCCCGGGCCGGGGTCTGCAGCAGCAGCCTGGCTGTCCCCAAAGACCAGATCCAAGAGCCTGGTCCCCCAAACCTTAGATCACCGGGGAAATGCCAGCCCCACAAACCTGCCCCCAGTGGAGAAATGTTTTCCTCCATCACCCTTGTCCCTGCCTGCATTTCTGAGTGACCCCCCCACCCCCACCCAGTGTAGCAGCCCCAGGAGTGTGAGGTCCTCACAGGCTAGCACTGATGAACAAGGCTTCACCTAAGGGGCCTGATGTCTGGCAGACCAGGGGAGCGAGAGCTGCCCAGGAGAGGGCCGCGGGGAGGGGCCTGGGTGGGCAGGTCTGCACTCTGCCTCCTGGTGTCACTGCTCAGTGCAGAGCCAGCCACACAGGGCATTGGACACATGTTCTCAGAGGGACTGTGGATCCCTCCTGTTGGCTGAGTGAAGAGTGTTGGACCAGGTCTGGGGGGGCGAGGAGGGAGTGCGTTTTGCTCACAGAAGCCCCAGAAGTGGGATTTCAGTGAGGACTACAGGACTTGGAGCAGGGTCAGGCCAGGGATGCAGCCCCGGGGGTCTTGGCCTGGCGTGGCTTGGACGGTCCACTTACTCTTCTTTGCGTCCTGGTCTCACTAGAGTCTCAAAACAAGCCTGCAAGTTAGGTCACCTCACAGATGGGAAACTGGCACGGAAAGGCTGGCCAGCTCTCAGAAGGCAGAGTCAGGACTGCAGAATCGGGGCAGGTCTTTCTGCTCCATGTCAGAAGGTCATAAGCTTAAGTAAGTTACTTTCAGGCACCAGTAAGAAAGGAGAAGTCCTGACCGAGGAATGAGGCATCTCAACCCCACCGTGTCCAGGGCACAGGGAAGCCGTGCACGTCCACCCACCAGTCACAAGTCAGAAGGAGCAAGAGTGGGGAGAGGTGGTGGGATGGGGAGGCGGTCTGGGTGCGCTGGGCAGGGGAGGAGCCTGGGTGTGTCCTGCGCCACTGGGAGGATGGTGGGGTGACCTGGGGAAGGAGCAGTTTGCAGGGATTATGAGTTCAGAAGCAGAAGTGGACAGCAGCTGCAGGCCACCCCGCAGGCCAAGGCTCACGCACTGGATTGTGTGGGCTGGACACTGGGCCTCCAAGAATCCCTTGAACAGAGCCCTAAAAACGCAACTCTGGAGCAGAGGGCTTCAGGTCAGTGCTGACCAGCCTGGTTCGGCTGATAGGACAGGCCCGTGGCTCTAGCTGGCATGAGCTCAAGCCCATGAACAGGGACCCAAATTAGGTGGAGTGTGGGGCGGAGGGCCCAGGGCAGGCCTCAAGGAACCACACAGTGGCTCCTGTTCTGAACCCAATGGCACCCAGGGGCTAAAGGACCCCCAGGGTGCCTCAGACTGGGGCTGCTTAGTTCCCGAGGTGTCAGAGGTGGCTTGGGCTGCAGGGAAGAAAAGGGTCCCCAGGGAACTGGGCTGCAGGAAAAGGAAACCCTCCCACTCCCGCCTGCTTCTAGACACTTCACTCACCCCCACCCTGGCGGGGGATGAGTCACTCCTCAGAGCCTGGCCCCCAGCCGTGCTTGCTCCTCAGGGTCACAGTCGGCTGGATCTCAAGGACACCCTCAGTGGAGGAGGGCTCAGCCGTGTGGGCAGGGGTGACACAGCACGTGCCACACACCAAGGTTCCTTGGCCCCCCACTCCCAGTTCTAGCACTGCAATGGGAGGCCTAGGCCAGGGAGGGGGCCCTCCTGGAGCTGCTTAATTGCTGCTCCTCACAGCTCAAGTGGGTCATCCCCGAGCCTGGGCTATTTCTAACGGCAGCAGATGCCGCCCCCCACCCCCGCCCCACAGGAGAGCACCAGGGGATGCTTTCCCAAGCTGAGGGTAAACAGACCAGCAGTGAGGCACTCTGCTGGTCCCTCTGCCATGAACTGGAAGGGCAGGAGGCCTGTGCACCCAGCCTGGGGCTGACCCCACATGACCAGCAAAGTGTCCCAGGCCAGCCACTGGGCTGATGCTGGAGGGGCTGGGAGTAAAGGGTTCAACTCCTCCCCCCACCCTTCTCTCCCAACTCCCAAAGAAGCACACAAGACAGTGGTTTTGGTCTAAGAATGGTGGACATTTAGACACTGGTGCCAGGCCACACCTGACCAGTGCCACGCCAGGGGCGGGCAGAGCAGACAGAGGTAGGGAGTGGGCGCTGCGGGGGCACTAGCCAGGGCTTGGGGTCGCTGGTGGCTACTAGGGGGAGGGGAGGGGTAGCCACAGTGACTCCAGACATGCCAGGTCCAGCATGGTCACAGTCAGGGGCTTGCGGAGAGCCGGGTGTGCCATGCTGCACCCCTCCCAGTGCCCGGCACCATCAGGTGGTTGGTGTAGGAAGCAGCCTTGGCCAGGACACTCAGGTCTCTCTGGAGAGGGGCAAGGCCAGCCTTCAGTCCATAGTGAGTGGGTGAGCAGGCAGGTGGGCAGCAGCATCTCTAGCCAGATCCCGGGCCCCTGGCCGCCAGCTCCAGGAGGGGATGGGGTGGTGATGTCCATCGTGCTATGGTTGAGACTTGGGGTCCAGACCACAGTGGAAGGTCCAGCTGGGCAAGGCTGGCATCTAATCTTCTGCCCTCTGGACGCAATACTGTTCTTTCAGACCCCACCTTCCTGGCCACCTGCCCCCATTCACCAGACACACAAAAGGGGAAGGAGCCCAGCCCTGATGAACTGCCCCAAATCAGAGGACACTCATCCTGGACACAACAGCTAGATTCTCAGTTGCCTGCTGAGCTAAGTGGTGGCTCCCAGCTTGTCAGATACCCACATGGGGAAACCACAGGACGCTTGGCTGCTGCTTACCCAAACCGGATGCTCCTGCAAGGCTGGAAGGGAGGGTCCCCAGGGGGCTCTGGCCAGAAGCCCGCACAAGCCTCCAGTATCAGGGCCATAGACCTCCTGTGGACAGCACTGGACGGGTGGGTGGCTCCCGCACTGGACCCAAGATACTAAGGCACAAAGCTACCTAAGCCCACTGGGGTGGGGCGGGAAGTGAACAGGCTCCAAGGGGCCCCCTCGAGTCGGCAAAGCACACAGTGACCAAGTCATGACGACAGCCTGGTTTTTCCAGCTCAGCACAGGCTGGAGATACAAGGTGACGTCCCGGGGGGTGCCAATGGCTCTTACTAGAAGAGGCCTTAGGCTCTGACGGCCCCCATAAAGGCTGCTGGAGAGCGGCCTGCCCAGGCCACAGGACTAAGTCTCGAGCTGGAGTCTGGGAAGCGGCTGCTCAGCTGGGAAGGTCGTGCGACGACTCCAGGGCCCTGGCCTGGGCCGGTCGGTGCCCCATCCGTCTCCAGCAGACCATGGGTGGAGATCCTAAGGCGGGAGCAGGAGCGAGGAGGGGAGGGCGGGCCGAGGGCCTGGGGCCTCCCGCGCACTAGTCGGGCAGGCGGAGCCCGGGTGGGCGGATGCCTCGAGCTTCAAGGCTGCCGGCGCAGGCCCGGGCGCCCAAAGGCCGGGTGCATGAGGTTCTCGGTGATGTAGGCCACCAGCAGACAGATGACCACGAGCATGACGCAGATGGAGCCGCCCACCGCCGTCATGGCCACCACGATCTCCCGCATGCCGGCCGGCTCGGCGGCGAACTCCACGCACTCCGCTGCCGCGGCGGGCTCCGGGACGACGGGGGGCTCGGCGCGCAGCGGCAGCGGCTGCAGGCACAGGCGGTAGCGCACGCCGTCGTGCACGTCGGGCAGCAGGTAGTCGCGGCAGGAAGCGCCGAGCAGCACGCGCTCGCAGGGGAAGCGCGTGTAGGCGCCGCGCCACGAGCAGTTGAGCGCGAAGGCGCGTACGCGGCGCGCCTCGGCCGGCGCCAGGCGCCACTGCAGCAGCACGCTGCGGTTGCGCAGGACGCTGGCGCGCAGCGAGCGGCCGGCCGAAGCGTGCGCCGCGCAGCCGGGCGCCTGGCAGCGGAAGCCGCGCGCGGGGCTGCGGAAGCACAGGCGCCCGCCACCCGCCTCGGGGCCCTCGGGCAGCACCTTGTAGGGGCACCAGGGCGCGTCGGCCGCCGGCTCCCAGCCCGGCGGCGTCGGGGCGGCTGCAGCGCAGGGCGGCGGCACGCAGGCGGCCAGCAGCAGCAGCAACGGCGGGGCGCGCATCCTGCGGCTGGGCCGGGCGGCGGCGGGGCGCGGGCTCGCGGGCGCACGGGCGGTGGGTCACGCGGGCCGCGCCGCCGCTCCCCGCGCTCGCCCGGCGCGCCGCGCCCTCAGCCGCCGCGGCCCGCTCCGACCCGCCCCCGCGCCCCGTGCGCGCTCGGACCCGGCGCGGCGGCGGAGGCGGGGCCGTCCCACGCCCCGCCCCCCTTAACCCTCGTCAGGCCGCGGCCCCGGGAGGGCGGATCTCAGAGGGGAGGGGGCCACCGCGCAGGCTGGGCGGGGGCGGGCTCGGCGCGGGGCTACCCGGCCTCTCGGTCTCTCGCCCGGTGAGCGCACTTCGGCGCCCCGCCCCTTCGCCTCCAGGCTTTCCTGTGGGCCGTGGCGGGCTGGGTTTCGAGTAGTGGCCCCGGGGGCCGCTCCACGACTCTTGGTCACTCCAGGCGGGGACGCCGTGCCTCCTGAAGGAGTAGGGAGCAGCGGCCTGGAGCGCGCACGCTGCTTCCCGCTGCCCCATCCCAGACTCGCGGTGGGCACCGGCAAAGAAAGGGTCCCATCTGCGCTGATCGAGAGCGGACGAGGACGGAAACTCCTTCGCCTCCAGGGCTTCGACTCCTTTGGAGATGGATTGCGCCAACTTGGGAAGGGCGCCAGAGAGAAGAGGCTTTCTTTGTTGAAAACTATTCACTCTGCTCACAAAAGGGGCAGCTGTACGGCGGACCACTCTCTGCTTTAATTAATCCTTCCCCTACTTCCTCGCAGATGTGGCCCTGGGGTAGCCCCACCAAATGCCCAGGAAGAGGGCTAGGGCTGGACAAAGGGAACAGCCCCTGCACAAGCCCACCTGGTGCAGTGGGTGGGCATCACCACCTGGGAGAAGGAGGAGCACACACCGTCCTGAACTCTTGTCTTCAGGACAGGAGCCCACACCCACTGCAGCCCCTGAATCCCCATCCTGCTAAACCGGCCAGCGCTCAGGACACTTCTCAGGGCCAGGCGACACCTAGCCACGCCTGCCTGACCTTACTGGGCATGAAGGAGGAGCACGTCACGGGCAGGGAGCAGACCTCTGGCTGAAGGGCCAGTCTTTGCCCTGGGTGGGGACATGAGGAGAGGTCCCGGCAACTGTCCTGTGGACCCTGGCCTCCTGGCAGCACCTTCCAGGTGCTGTCCTCACCTAGGGGGGAGAGAGGAGGGACCGGGTGGACTGCAATGCTTACTGAGTCCTTGGTCCCCGCACACCCACCCATGGAGCACCCCATCTCCACCCCCAGCCTCGCTGATTCCACTCCTCCCCAGTGATCCCAGTCAGCATCACATCTCAAGGCTTCCACCAGAGCCTGAGGCCCAGCACACCTGGCTTGGAACACCCTGCCCCCAACACCAGGCCTCTCCAGCTCCTTGGGACCCTAAGCAGAGTCTTCTCAGGCCTCTGCACCTAGTAGGGGAGGGCTGGGGATCAAGGTTTGGAGAAGGGCACTCCTGGCCCTACCCCTGACTTCTACCCTCTCCTCAGGCAGGGAGGGCCCTGAGCTCAGACTCTGTCTGAGGAGGGCTCTGGAGCTCCCTCATGTCAGTGGTCAGGGACCCCCATGTCCTCACCTGGAGCTCCCTGGGGCCACCGAGTTTCCAGTGGAAACCTGAGGCAGCTGCTCTGCCTGAGGGGTGGGGACACGGGCCCCAATAGCATGCTCTCCAGTGGTCCAGATCTCCACTACCAGATCCTATGGGCCAGAGGATGGCTGGGTGACGACCCAACCAGCCCACTCCTGAGAGGAGCCAGGCAGAAACAGGACTGCTCAGAGCTTTGCGTAGCTGGGGTGGGGGTGGGGGCAGGGTCCAGTGAGATCCAGCCTGAGGACTCCCTGAACGTCTGATGCTCACGCCCTGTACCTGTTCAGGGGCTTGGGGAAACCAGTGCTGAGCTTTTCCTGATCTGGCAGCTCTGGGCTGGGTGGGAGGGCCAGCCTGGGGGTTGTGGGCTCTGCTGTTCCCCGACCTGGGCATTTACTCTGTCCGGGGCATCTGTGGCAAAAAGCAGACAAGGGTGGGGGGAGGGCTGTGCCCTGCAGGTCCCTGTGCAGGTCCCTGTGCTGCAGCAGGGCTGGGAGGGCAGGTGTGAGAAAGCCCTGCTTCCCTGCTGAGGGTTCTGTGCTGAAGAAGCAGCGGAACTGTCCCCAGAGACCATGGACTGTCCCCGTCATCCTTCACTCCACATCAGCCCCCAGCCCACCTCTGCTGCCACCCCTGCTAATGGCCAACAGGGTTGCCCTCTCTAGTCTTATGAAAAGCTCAGTCCCAGGCTTAGCTCTCTGGGGGTGGTGGGGAGCTCTCTGGAACCCCCTCTGCCCCAGCCACAGCCTAAGAGGAAAGTGGGTGGATTCTGGGCCCCTTCCCCTGGCCCCACAGAGACAGCCTATCTCTGGTCCTTGATCCACCAGCCCTGAGAGCCCCCAGCAGAGCCCCACAACAGTTCCCTGCCCATAACTGTGAGGGCTAATTGGGTTTGCAGGGCATCTGGGGGTGCTGTCATTCCTGCCCCGTTAATGGCCATGCACCCAAAGGACTGGGGAGGGACAGTGCTCCTGGCACAGTGAGGCATGGAGACCTGATGTCAGGGGAAGGTGGCCTTTCAGGGGAGCAGGGCTCCATTGTCACCCAGTCTGGGCTCTGAGAACCAGGAGTTCATCTCTGTGGGGCTGCGTTTCTCAAAGTGCCATCTGCCTCCTCTCCACGTGCAGGACCCCAAAGGTGCCTCGGCCAGACTCTGACCAGATGGCCTGGGCCTCTGTGTGGTCGGGACAGGGAGGAGGTGGCCCTCAGGGCTCCCCAGTGCCCCATCCCCAGTGGATGACTCTGAGGGGAGATGACCCAGGGACCCCAGGCCCCAGGCCTGGTCGCTGTGATGCCCAAGAGAGGACACTGTCTGGTGGCTACCTGGATGTCTGGATGGTGTCCCAAGCCTACCCATCACAATGACAGGCATCCCTGGTGCTTGGTGACAGTGACACTGCTGAGGTCGTGCATTAAGAACCTTCACACAGCTCATGTCTCCTTTGCTTTTGCAGGTGAGGCAGCCGGTCACGGAGGAGACTGGTCTCCCCTCGAGCCAGGCAGAGGGGGCAGGTGCTCCAGCCCCGGCTCTTTTCCTGCTGAGACGTCCCTGCTTCCTTGCTCCCTGTGGACAGAGACATGCTGGGCGTTCGGAAGCATGTTTCCAGGGCAGCACGGGCAGTGGGCTGGCATCTGTTTTCTCACCTGTAGAGCACGGAGGGGTGGGTGGGGCCTGGCTGCCCGGATCCTGCCGAAAGGAGATGATATTACTCTGCTCCAAAGTGTCTCCAGTTAGAAATTATCAAAGAAGTGAGAAATTGTTGAGAAGGCAGCACAGTTTGTCTTTTCAGGTGTCCGTTGTTGTGACTGTAGTTCTAAAACATTTATTTATATTGTTTTTAAAATTGAAGTATATAGTTGATTTACAATATTATATTAGATTCAAGTGTAACATAGAGATTCAGTATTTTTATACGTGATAATTTAAAGTTATTACCAGATAACGGCTGTATTCCCTGGCTGTGCAATATATCCTTGTTGCTTATCTATTGTACATGTCCCAGTTTGTCTCTTAATCTCATACCACTGTCTTACCAACCACCTTCCTTCTCCCCACTGGTAACCACGGGTTTGTTCTCATATATGTGAGTTTGACTCTATTTTGTTATATGTACTAGTTTATTTTTTAGATTCCATATGTAAGTAATAACATATAGTATTTGTCTTTGACTTATTTCACTAATCATAACACACTCTAGGTCCATCCACATTGTTGCAAATGGCAGAATTTCATTCTTTTCTATCACTAAGTAATATTCCATTGTGTTTTGTTCACTCTGTAACCCCAGCTCCTTCCTCTGCAAAGCTGCAGTCTGCAGGGCAAAATCCACTCACTTGTCATTTAGTTATTTTAAAATCTTGGGCCCCTCTGCGCTGGGAGAAATGGGAAACAATACAGAATCCTCGCCCCTATGCTGAGCCCAGTGGTGTTCTCAGCCTCACCACCCCCACCTGCAGCTGACCAGGGCCCACGGCCCCTTCTCACCTGGTCTCCCCACCCGCCGGCCCCTCCTCTCTGTGTGGCCGGCCCTGAGGCTCAGCCACCTCGATGGGCCCAGTTTTACTGCATTTGGAGTGGCTGTCTCCCTACTTACCTTTCCTGCAGCTCAGTCATACATTTATTTATCTACTTTTACTGAAGTATAATCTGTTTACAATGTTGTGTTAGTTTCCAGTATACAGCACATTCAGTTATATGTATATATTCCTTTTCATATTATGTTTCACTGTAAGCTATTACAAGGTATTGAATATAGTTCCGTGTGCTGTACAGTAGGACTTTGTTGTCTGTTTTACAGATAGTAGTTAACTGTCTGCAAATCCTGAACTCCTAATGTATCCCTCCACCCCCTCGTTATACATTTTAAACCATGCTTTCTATATGTCATACAGATTTGGCATCTGTTCACGGAGGTCTTTCAAAGATGGAATCCACCTTGTTGCTCAGAATCGGACGCTTGTTTCCTAACCGGTGATTAATTTTTTGCAGGGGCAAACCTGGCTTACAAGTAAAAGTGTATTGGGTGAACTGGCTCTGTCCTCCCGTGAGCCCCAGGCACCGCCGGGGTCAGCAGCGCGGTTCCCTCCCACCCCCACCCCCGCCCTGGCATCTGCGCGCCCCGGGGGCCGAGGGTGCAGGCCACTTTTAGCACACTAATGCTCTCCCACCCGCCTGGGACGTGAACGCTGAGGCTGTGGCAGCACCTGTGGATGCACGACTGGCTTTGCTTTCGTCCTCTGGCGTCATCAGCAACGCTGCAGGGGTCGCCCTGCTGGGACCTTTGTGCACCTGCTGGAAGACGCGCCTGGAGGAGCCCCGCGTCCCTCGCCGCGAGCGTCTCCGAGCGCGACCGGCAGGGGGCGCACGTCTTCGGCGCGGCGGGCACCGCCACCTGCTGGCCGCGCGGCGAATAGCGGCCGCGTGGGGTCCGGGCCCTGCTCTCCCCGCACCGCCCCCCTCCCCACCCCGCGAAGGGTCGAAGGGTCGGGGTTCCTGCCTTCAGAGAGCGCGGACGTTCACTTGTTTAAGCTCTTCTTTTCCTGTTCCTTTTGTGTCCTGGGCTCGGGTTCTGTCCTTCGTACCAACCTGTATTGCTCAGCCTTAGTCTGTTACGTAAGTTGCAAGTAGCTCTCCCACTTTTTGGCCTCTTGACTTTGCTTGTGATGATTTGCCCAGCAAGAATGGTTAACTTTTACGCGGAAAACGTAGCATCCTTTGTCACTTCCGGATCTGGGGTCTTGTTTACAAGAGCCTTGCCAGGCCTGAGGTTAAGAAGGGATTCTCCTTTGGTCCCGCACTACTTCCATGGTTTCTGTTGAGTCTGGATCAGCCTGGGACTGGTTCTGTAAGGCACAAACTCCAGGTTCAACCTCCTTTATTAAGTGCCCCCCCCCCCGCTACCCAGGGGTTTATGAGCCGCCCTTATGCACGTGAGGTCCACAGGATGTTCTGCTCTGTTCTGCTCTCCTGGCTCTACCCTGTCTAATTATTCAGGTCTCAATACGCTTTACCGTCTGGTAAGGCTGGTACCCCTTCAGTACTTCTGTTTCAGAAGTGTTGTGGATATTCTTCCTTTTTTATTTTTATTTTTATTTATTTATTCTTTTCCTTTTTCCTTTTTTAAAAACACTTTTATTGTGATATGATTCCTGTACAGTTAACTACACATATTTCAGATGTACAATTTGATGAATTTTGATAGATGTATATACACCAATGAAACCACTACCACAATCAAGATAGCTGACATTTCCGTCACTCCCCAAGAGATGCAAATTTCAGATTCCTAATTTATCCCTTCCCACCTCCTTTACTACCTGATAACCATCAGTTTGTGCTCTATGTCTGAGTCTGTTTCTGTCGTGTAAGTAAGTTCATTTGTGTCCTTTTTTTTTTTTAGATTCCACATATAAGCGATATCATATGGCATTTTTCTTTCTCTTTCTGGCTCACTTCACTTAGAATGACAGTCTCCAGGTCCAGCCATGTTGCTGCAAATAGCATTATTTTATTCTTTTTTATGGCTGAGTAGTATTCCATTGTATAACTATACCACAACTTATTTATCCAGTCATCTGTCAATGGACATTTGGGGCGCTTCCATGTCTTGGCTAATGTAAATAGTGCTGCTGTGAACATTGGGCTGCACATGTCTTTTCTTTTTTTGGTGGGGGAGGAAATTAGGTTTATTTATTAATTTTTTTAATAGAGGTACTGGGGATTGAACCCAGGACCTTGTGCATGCTAAGCACGTGCTCTACCACTGAGCTATATACTCCCCCTACTGTGTGTTTTTTCCGAATTATTTTTTCCTCCGGATATATGCCCAGGAGGGGGATTGCTGGATCACATGGTAAGTCTATTTTTAGTCTTTTAAGGAATCTCCATACTGCCCTCCATAGTGGCTGCACCAGTTTACATTCCCACCAGCAGCGTAGGAGGGTTCCCTTTTCTCCACACCCTCTGCAGCATTTATTGTTTGTGGACTTTTGAATGATGGCCATCCTGACTGGTGTGACGTGATACCTCACTGCAGTTTTGGTTTGCATTTCTCTGACAATTAGTGGTGTTGAGCATCTTTCCATGTGCCTGTTGGCCATCTGTATGTCTTCATTGGAGAGATGTCTGTTTAGGTTTTCTGCTCATTTTTTAATTGGGTTGCTTGGGTTTTTTTATATAAAACTGTATCAGCTGATATTCACTTATTTTTAATGGAGGTACTGGGAATGGAACCCAGGACCCCCTGCATGCTTAGCACACCCTCTGCCCCTGAGCTACCCCATCCCCCTTCTTGCTTTGTTCATATATGCATCTTATCTGTGCATTTATCTGATTGTATCCAATGTATTTATTTTTTTTAATCTGTTGAGGTATAATTTTTTAAGTAAAATGCATCCATTTTAGAGTACAGTTCGGTGAATTTTTGGCAGATGTGGACATCTGTGTAGTCACACTCAATCCAGACACAAACATTCCTGCTCCATTCTTCCTGGGCTTCTCTGCCCTGCTCTCAGTGATCCTGCCTGTTCTGGAAGGTCATGCAAATGGAGTCGTTCTGTCATT
The DNA here is from genome assembly GCF_036321535.1 of Camelus dromedarius. Taxonomy (NCBI): domain Eukaryota; kingdom Metazoa; phylum Chordata; class Mammalia; order Artiodactyla; family Camelidae; genus Camelus; species Camelus dromedarius. The sequence continues at coordinate 70,407,478 of NC_087449.1, read as the reverse complement.
TCTCTCCTGCACCTGGCTTCTTCCACGCCGCTGCACGCCTCAGCAGTTCGCTTCTTTCCTGCCGTGTGGTGCTCATTACACAGCTTGCTTATCCATCGCCTGTTGGTGGACGTTTGGCAGGCCTGGCAATCATGGAGAAGCAGCTACAAACATCCATATAGGAGTCTTGCGTGGCTCTATGTTTTCAGTGATCTCCAGTGAATATGTGGGTGCGGTGGCACTTAGGGGACACAGGGCAGGTGTGTGACTGACACTAACAATCTGCCAGACCACTTTCCTCAGTGGCCGTACCGTTTTATATTTCTACCAGCAGGAGGTGGGACTTCCCATTGCTCCACATCCTGGCCAACGCTTGGCAATTTCAGTCTTTTCCTAGTGGATGTGGGTGTGTAGTGATAGCCGATTATGTGTGTGTAACTTTTTATTTTTAAATAATTTAGAATTTCAGAGAAGTTGAAAAATCAGTACAGCGAGTTCCCATAGTCCGTCTCACCCAGGTTCTCCTAATGTTCTCAACTAACACGGACGAAGTACTGAAAGGAAGCAGGACCTTGTCCGCCTCCAGCCCCATCCCCTGCCTCTTGTGTATAGAAAAGCTACCATCTCCCAGGCTCCCTGAGTCACAGAAGAGCAGGCTCCAGCAGTGGAGGAGGACAAGCCTGCGGGCACTGGGGGATGGCAAAGACCCTGAGCACCTGTCTCAACCATTGGCTAAGATTACCCCCCCATTCTCCTGTAAAACTTTCATGGCTGAGCAGAATCTTTGGAGATGGCTTCTGGGGGGATGCTGAGTCCACTGGACTGCAGGCATTCTAGTTAAAAGCAACTTTCCTTTTTGTTACCAAGGCTGTCGCCCCCAGGATCATCCCCCCACCCCTCCCTCAGATAGAAACCAATTACTCTTTATCCTAGTCTCAGGAGGCAGCGGCAGAGAAGCAACAAGAACCGGTTAGAACCCACCATGTCTGAGACGGCAGAGGACTTGGCTTCCAGTGGACCTGGAGCCTCATTACATGCTCGTTGTAAGATATTAGCTCCTAGTGACACCCCAACCAGCGCCATGGCAGCTGACGACTGCCATGACAACCACCGGAAAAGCCCATGGAAGGACTGAAAACAAGGACTGATTGGCTCTGTCACACCTGGAAGAGGGACATGATGGCAGAAGCCTCCCATAAAGTCCACGTAGCCGGACCTGGGCCGGAGCCGTCCCCATCGTCCAGCTTGGCTGACCGCTCCCCCCCTCCCCCGGAGCCCTCTTCCTTGCGCGAGCACTTCTGTCCTTCTCCCTGCTCGAGCACTTTCCTTCCTTTTCCTCTTTTGAGAAATAAAAGCAGCTTTTGCTCTGTCCCTCTGCCTCAGCTGTGAATCCATTCTAGCCCGTGACAAGGACCCACACGTTGGCGGGCCTTCTGATTTAGAGCCCTCACTCTTGGCTGACAGTACGATTCTCAAAAGCAGGCGGCGAACTTTGATACCACACCAGCAACCAAGAACCGACTCAGATGCTCCCGCCTTCCCACAGCGCCCTCTGCAGTCGTCTGCAGTCCATGAGGGGCCTTCAGCGCCTGCCTGCTGCGCGTGACCTTGCCGCCTGCGAAGGGCGCTGCTCAGTGTGGTGCTGGCGCTCCTCAGCCTGGACGTGCCTGCTGTTCTCTCCAGGCTGGAATGACGTCAAACATTTTTGGCAAAAGTTATGTGTCCACATGCATCCTAACAGGGCATCCACATGTCTCATGGCCGGTGACATTAACCCTGATCACTGGGATGCGGTGGGGTCTGCTGGACTTGTCCACTGTAAAGGCAACCAACAGCTAATGGAGAGACACTCAGAGACCATGGAAATGTCCTTTCTCATCATATACTCTCACCACGAATTTCAGCATCCACCCATGGTCCCTGCCAACAGTCAGCACTGTGCTGTTTGTCTAATGGTGTGTCCTATTTCTCTCATTCTTCCTGTATTAACAAGAGTTTTTCAGTTAACGGAGAGCTGTGCCTTCACCCCCGTTTATTTATTTATTCAATTATTCATATCAGGGTAGAATCCTAGATACTTAATTTATTCTATGAGGTATAGTCTTACGTTATCATTTTTTACTTTGTTGCTCAAACTGTCTGTGCTTTGGCCTTTGGGAACTACTTAAATTGGACCCCGTGTCCTCCCCGCGTCCCTCCACGGTTACCCTGTGGTTGAGGGGAGACACTGCGTGGGCAGGACCGCCACCTTGCTCGTGCGAAGCCTTTCATCCAGGAACACAGCCGCATGCTTTCCACTTACTCCGGGCTCTTTAGCTTCTTTCCGCAGCAGTTTGTCGTTTTTGCTGTGCAAGTCTTTCACCCTTTTGGTCAAATTTGTCTCTAGTTATTTTATTCTTTTGGGTGCTGTTGTAAACGGAATTGTTTTCTTAGTTTACTTCCCCGATTGTTCATCGCTACTGTGTAGAAATACAACCGCTGTGTATCAACCTTGTATCCCGCAGTTTTGTTTTGCTTATTAGCCATAGTGGTTGTGGGAGAAGTACTTAGGGTTTCCTGTGCATCAGGTCACATCACCTGTGAATGGGGGTAGTTTTACGTCTGCCCTTCCAATTTGACTGCTCTTTGTTTCTCTTTCTTTCTCTCTCCCTTCCTCCCTTCCTTTTTCTTCCTCCCTCTCTCTCCCTCTCTCTCCCTCCCTCCCTCTCTCCCTCTCTCTCTCTCTCCTTCAGCCAGAATTTCCAGGACAGTGCTGAGCAGAAGTAGTGACAAGGCAGTTTACCTGTTTGTATTCATGTATGCAGTTTTACTACAGGGAAGGAGGGAAAGATGTCCAGGAGGCCACAGGCTGTTCAGAAAAGCTGGCAAATTACTGGAAAAGGACACAGAAAAAGCAAAAACACACTATTGTGTCGTAGGACAGAGAGAAACATATGGTGATTTTTGATAAATACAGACATCTATGTAATTAACCCTATTGTATTTACATCCTGTTATAAAAGCCTTACATTTATGTGTATTGAAAATACACACTATTATGGTCCACAACATTTTGATATAAAGAGTTAAAATAAGAGACAAGCTAAAGCACTGTATCACAGAAAAAGGAACGCCATGAAAACACTGTTGTGTGTTTGGCGCACGTGGTTAATTGGTCCTGTTAATTAACTGTTACTGCTAATGCCGTGCTGATTAGTCACTGATATTTTCTTTAAAAATAGTATTTATGTAACAGAAAACTAAATACCACAGAAGTATATATTGTTTCAAAAAAACTCCTGTTTTTCATATTTTTTATGTTGAAAGTAACAGGTGTTATATTACATATAACTTTACTATTTGAGGTGTTTGTTCCACGTGTTGTTTTATGACCGGGGTCTCCCCACCCAGGGCGCACGCCCCTGCCTGGGATGAGGGCTTCCGGGGCCCTGTGCTCTCAGCTGTGTCCCAGGGTGACCTCCCCCAGCCCCCCCAGGCTGGGACCCTACACCTAAAAATGTGTCTGCTTCCTCTCCTTCTCCAAGGCCTTGAGACCCAAGAGCAGACTTGGAAAGGTGGATCCCACAAGAGCCAAGAGAACAGAACAGCCCACAGAGGTCAAGTCCTTCCGCGAGTTTTCAGAAAAGGACCTTAGGGGTGGTGGACGACGGGCGGGGCAGAGGCGAAGGAGGGAGCTTGCTGGCCCAGCTGGTGGGGCCCCGGGGCCAGACCCGAGCCCACACCAGGGACTGCTGTGCGGGACTGAGCTCACCTGCGCCACAGACGCCTAGCAAGCTCAGGTCCCGGAGACACACGTTTCCAGGAAGGGCGGGTGCGCTCAGGCCGGAACAGAGGTCTGGCTGGAAGGCTGACCTCACCCCTCCGTCGGGACCATGCGGCCGTGGTCGGGCTCTGGACCCGGCCGGCCCGGGCCTCGCGCTTGTGACTGGTGGAAGCGCGGGGTTCCCTGGGCTGGCTGGGCAGCACGTGCGGGGAGCGCGGGCGGCCCTGGGGACCGTGCCCGGCGCGTAGTGACCACGGCAAAGTGACGGGGACACTGGTGACTTCACGTGAGGGAACCGCCAGGGGAAAGGAGGTTGGAGGGCGGGCCGCGTCCGCGGGGCGGGACCCAGGGCGGGACCCAGCCCCCGACCCGGGCCTGCTTCCGGAGGGAGCGGGCAGCTGCGCGCCGGGGCAGAGGCTGAGCGGCCCCGGAGGCGCCAGGCAAGGGGCCCGGAGAGCAGGCAGGGCTGCCCCCGGCTTCTGGGCGCGGAGACGCCGTCCCCTCACCGTCCGTCCGTGCTGATTCTTGGGACCCCCGCCCCCGCCCCCCGGTCCCCGTGGCCCTCGCGGCCTGGCCGGGCGCGCTCGGCCGGGGGGACGTCGCTGGCCTCCCGCGGGCGCACGGGGGGCCCGGGGCTGGGCGGCCCTGTGGCTGCGGGATGGGAGCCCCGGCGAGGGAGCCGCCGCCGCCGCCGCCGCCGCCGCCAACGAGGGTCCGACGGGGTCGGAGGCCTGGAGACTCGGCACCCAGCCCCCCGCCACCTCTACTAAGGGGAGGGACCATCCCCTGTCCTTTCCAGCTACTTTTATCTGGAGGTTTTCCGACACTCGGTGGAGCTGGAGCTCCTCCGATACAGTGCCCCCCCGTGGACGTTTGAGCAGAGGACGAAGGCTCCCCAGATCCCAAGCAGACAGAGAAGGGGAACCTGGAGGAAAGAGAATCAGAGACCAGAAGGACGGCTTTTAGAAATCTGTAATTGAACTGAAATGGGGGGGGGGGGGGAAGCTCGCCTTGTGAAAGAACATTATCTCTGAGAAAAAAATCAGAAAAAAGCAGACACGAACTCTCCGAGGCACACTGTGAGACCTTCCGCCTGGGTCTTCCTCGCCACCCAGCAGTTCTCCGGACACTGACCCATGTGCTACAGTTTAACTCGATATTTTAAAAACCAAAGGAACTGAAGAGCTTTACTGACATCATAGTATATTCAAGAATAATTTTAAGATTAAGAACACTACAGCTGAAACAGAATGGCATGTTTATGGTCTCATGCACTTTTGAGGGGGGGGAGTAATACAGAGAATTCCTATTAAGTACGTGGGAAAGTAGCATTTGGGGAAAGTACACCTACTTACAGATTTTTTTAAAGTTGTGGTTTCACCTGCACTGTCACAATGTGCCTCTGTCATGAGAAAGCCCTTAAAACCATGGGATTTTTGAACATCCCGGCCCCTTGCCACATTGTTCCTCCATGTTGGATGGCGGTTGACCTTCACGCACATGACTGCTTCCACTAAGATTTCCCGTGGGTCATCAGCCGTGCACCCATCTGGACTCCTAGTGCGCCTGGACCATTGGTCTATCTGTCTCGGGGAAGCCTGGAATTTCCTCCTTTTCCTCTTTCAAGGCTGTTCCTGTTAAACCTCCTCCCAGCTCTCCCCCTCCCTCCAGCCAGTTGGCTCTGTGTTAATTCTGAAAGAGTAGGAGACTAGCCAGATGGCTACTGAGTGGTTCAGGCCCGCGCTCTTAGCTGAACTGATCGTATGACTAACACACTCCCCTCCCTGTACCTACTTTTCTTAGAATAACTTATCCTTTTCCCCTGGAGGTCTTGAAAGAAGGTCATGGACTAAACCCCAAGAAAACGGGCAGACCCTCCTCAATTCCCCCACAACCACAGCAAGTTCTTATCTGGATGAAAGGAATGTCGCTCCTGCTCACACCCTGATTGTCATCACCTCTTCTGTTCCACCCAGAACAGAGAAGGTTTCTATAAAACCTGAAGACCCCCAGCCCCAAGATGGGCTTGCAGTCCGTAAGGCACGAGCCTGCTTTGACTCCCTTTGCCAGGCAAAGCAACAAAGCTGTTCTTTTCTCTCTGCCCCAAACTCTGCCTGCGACTCTCAGCTCGGCTGTGGGCGCACAGGGGCAGGTTTTCAGCAGCACTGCTGTGCCCAGCTTTAGTTGCGGGGGTCTACCCCGCCTCTTCTTTTCAGGTGGGGAGGACAAGGAGCGTGCGGTCCCCAGAGTCAGAACCGCATGCAGAGTTGCAGCTTGCTTTGTTTGCTCTAAAACTGATGTGGTTTCATTTGGAGCTCTTTTCTTTAACCTCTTCTTTCTCTTGCTTCCCATAGTGACACGTGAGTTTGCTCTTTACGGATCCATTCACGCATCTCCTCTGGAACCTGCTCCGCTAGCGCCATCCGTTTGTCCTGTAACTGCAGCTCTTCTTTCTCCTCCAAAAAGCTGCCTGCTTTTGCTGATTCGATCCCGTAATTCCTCCTCATCGGTCCGATGACTCAGAGCCGCAGTCACTCCCTTTGTCTCCTGGGCGGAAAGCACCCAGACCCCCCGGCCGCACGCACTCTTCTGCAGGGGCGTCACTGCTTCCCGGTGTGTGTCCTTGGCTGCGGGGCACACTTCATCATCATCATCACCCAGAAGCCTGTGAGTCTTTTGATGCCCTTTCTCTTCCCGAGTCACCTGGACCACTTCGTTCCTGTTGAGGAAGCGGAGGTAGGGCCGCTGGTGACTCTGCTGCCACTTGCAGCCTCTATGCTCTGTCACCATCTCCACCTTCTCCGAGATAAAGGAAGATGCTCCTCCTTCAGCATCTTCTGTGCCCTTTTTTGAACAATTGTGAATGTTGCTGTTCTGTTCTTTCTCTCTCCAACTTCTGCTTTGGACATTCCATGTTTTAAAAACCCTTATCGGATCCAAGATGGAAGAGTCCTGGGTTTTACTGCATCAACACGTGGAGACTCTGGCATCACGGGAGGTTGGATATGTGAGCACTGCGGATCTCCAGATGAGGATGGCCTTTCTGCTCCACCCTGGGAGGTGCTGGAGGTCCTGGATGTGCTGGTTGCCAATAAGGAGGATGCAGTACACCTTGGGGTAGGCCAAATGCAGTCCCACTGGCCCCACTGGCCCCACTGCAGAATTATCCAGTGATCTGTCAAAGCCGTGATTGTGCTGGTTAAACATACGCCTGTTGGCAGGGGCAGGGTGCCCCTTCCTGAGAGTTGCTGTCTTCGGTAGCAGGAACACCATCTGTTGGGCCTGTGTTTAGCGTGTCCAGAGCTGATGGGGAGCGGGGCTGATGCCTGCCCCATTCTGCTAAAGTCTGAATCCCTGTGAACATTCCTGTGGCCGCCTGGACCAGATGCCACTGTAGACATGCCTTGTCCACGTGGCATCTCTCCTAGTGGCTGTTCTGCTGTGCTTTCCCATCCTGAAGCTTCTCTCTCGTCATTCCGAGCTTGAGCTAGTGCGGCCCCATCCATCTGGGTCCTGCTGGTGCTGGAACGACCGCACCCAGGGTCACTGGCCTGACGGCACCCTCCTTGATCGCACATTCTGACTTTTACCATTGATTTGATTTCCTGTCTCAGAGCTGCACCTTCTGCATAAAATGTAGATTGACTCAGACTACATCTTGGAAACATAGCAGCAAGATTATTTACGTCCCACCCTGGTTCCAGAACGTCACTGTAACCACCTTCCCTTTAATACTTCTCTAACCCTTTCGATGCACCTGTTTCTTCATGTACAAAACAAGATCCAGCTGAACTCTGTTCTGACATGCTCTGCCTGGAATAGCGTCAGGTCTCACAGGTTAAGGGCTCAGCCCTACAAGAAGGCCCCCCCCCTTTAGATGCCAACTGCAATCCCAGTTGTTACCTGTTTTCTGACCAATCGACTGTATGTTGGTTTGATGAAATGCCTCCTCAGGTTTGATGAATTTGCTAGAACAGCTCAGAGAACATAGGAAAGCAGTTTATTTAGTAGACCACCAGTTTGTTATAAAAGGATTTAACTCAGGGATGGCCAGATGGAAGAGGTGCAGAGGGCAGGTGTGTTCCATACAGCCTCTGGGAACCACTCTCTCCCTGAACCTCTGCGTGTTCACCGACCCAGAAAATCTCCCAACCCTGACCTTTTGAGTTTTCATGGAAGTGTCATTACATGGACGTGATTAGTTAAATTATCGGCCACGGGAGATTCCTCTCCCCTCCGCAGATGTCAGAGGGCGAGGCTGAGGGTCCTAACCCTCTAATCACTTGGTTGGCTCCCCTGGCATCCTTACAGGCTTTCCAAAAATCACCTTGTTAACATAAACTCAGGGGTGATGGGAAAAGGCTTATTATGAATATCAAAATGCACCTTTACGACTCTTTTCACTTAGAAAATTCAAGGGTTTTAGGAGCTCTGTGGCAGAAACTGAGGACAAAGACCAAGTGTACATTTCTTTCCTAGTATGTGTATATATATTAATTTATTGAAGTACAGTCAGTTTACAACGTTGTGTCAATTTCTGGTGCACAGCGCACTGCTTCAGTCATACATGTACATACTTATATTCATTTTCATATTCTTTTTCACCATAAATTACTATAAGATACTGAATATAGGTCCCTGTGCTATACAGTATGAGCTTGTTTATGTATCTTATATATACTAGTTAATATCCACAAATCTCAAACTCTCGATTTATCCCTTCCCCACCTCCCCTCATAACCATAAGTTTGCTTTCTGTCTATGAGTCTGTTTCTGTTTTGTAAATAAGTTCGTTTGTCTTTTTTTTTTTTTTAAGATTCCACATATAAGTAATATCATGTGGTATTTTTGTTTCTTTTTCTGGCTTATTTCACTTAGAATGAGTCTCCAGGTCCACCCATATTGCTGCAAATGGCATTTTTTTTCCTTATTATTTATTCTTTTTTATGGCTGAGTAATATTCCATTGTATAAATATACCACATCTTCTTTATCGAGTCATCTGTTGATGGACATTTAGGCTGTTTCCGTGTCTTGGCTATTGTAAATAGTGCTGCTATGAACATTGCGGTGCATGCTTTTTTGAATTCAGGTTCCCTCTGGATATATGCCCAGGAGTGGGATTGCTACATCATATGGTAAGTCTATTCCTAGTCTTTTGAGGAATCTCCATACTGTTTTCCACAGTGGCTGCACCAAACTGCATTCCCAACAGCAGTGTAGGAGGGTTCCCTTTTCTCCGCAGCCTCTCTAGCATTTGTCATTTGTGGACTTTTGAATGACGGCCATTCTGACTGCTGTGAGGTGATACCTCATTATAGTTTTGATTTGCATTTTTTCTGATAATTAGCCATATTGAGCATTTTTTCATGTGCCATTGGCCTATATTTTTTATTATAAGTAACAATATCACGGAGCTTAACTAATGAGCTAAAGGGTTAAAAGGTAAATTTAAGAATATATGCCAGAAAAAGAGGTAAACTCTACGTGAAAAAGAAAATTTGAGGGTTAGTCCAAGAAGTTCCATCAGAATCTGAGTCATAGGAATTCCATCGAGAAAGAACACAGGAAATGGGAGGGGGTGTTCTTCCAAAAGCTCCATAACTAATGACACCAGCCCACAGGATGGAGAGAACCACTGTGTGCAGAGCACCATGAGCAAGAGGCCCCCATCAAGGTGTATCCCTGTGACACTGAGGGCACCAAGCATAAAGGAAAGGTCCTAAAAGCTTTCAGAGAGCAAACGGATCACACACAAATGGGCAGGGATCAGAATGACTTTGGACTTTTTAAAAGCAGCCCTGGAAGCTGAAAGCAAAAAACTGACTTCAAAAATTTTGAAGGAAAAGAATTTCCAACGTAGAATTCTATACCACACCAAACTTGTCAATTAGAGATGAGAGCAAACACATTTCAGACATGTCCCCTTTCCAGGAAGCTACTAGTGGACTGACTTCAGCAAAATAAGAGTAAACCAAAAAGGAAGACAGTACAGATTCCAGGAAACAAGGAATCCAACACAGGAAAAAGGCAGAGAAAGTCACAAGGATGACAGCGGAGGAAAGCTCAAGATGGCAGAGCTGTGCAATGGGTTTAGAAAGCCATCGGCCTAGCTTGGAACAGGAGATCGGGGGCTCTGGGAGAGGAGGCTCCAGGAAGTAAACATCACTAGTGTGTATGAGCCTTTGGAAAATGTTGATAGGCAAATGGCAAAGAAAATTATCCGTGGAAAAGTCTGGGTATAAGGAAAATACTGGGTAAGTATTGAGAGAAAAAAGAAGAGGTAGTACAGGAATGGGGGTATGCTTTTGTACAGTAACCGCGAACAAGCAAAACAGAGTCACGAAAATGCTCCCTTGGCGGTGAGTTCTTTGGAGAGCCAAGTTCTCATTGACCTTATCGGGAAGTCCACAGAAATGTCTAAAATGAATCTATCCAAAACTAGCAGTCTAGGTTTTGAAACTCGGAGGTTTCGGTCGGAGGAAAGTTTTCAAGGGTTGGAAGTATTTGCCTCTGGGAAGACGGGCACGGGGCCGCTGTTTTTCACTAGGTCTTCAGTTCTTCGTGAATTAAAAGCATGCACTGGCGTTACTTCCATTTTAAAGCAAAAAAAGTCAAGAGCCGGCTGTGACGACACCACGTCTCTGAGCCCCGGAGGCCCGGCCAATCCAGGACACACCACCACCCATGGCCCGGCTGGCTGTCTCCATGGCAACTGAACGCGTCCCCGAATCCAACCGCGCCACACAGGGCGGGGCAAGGGCGACGCACGTCCGGCATAGGCCCCGCCCCTCCGCGGCAGAGGCGTGGCCGCCAGGTCCCAGAGTCCCAGGCACGCGCGTGCGTCCTCTTCGGCAGCCCGGGAGGCTCGGGACGAGTGTCCCCGCTCCCCCCGGGCCGCGGCTGAGAGGCCCGAGAGACATCACAGCCCACAGTCCGCATCCCTCTGACAACGTGTGCGCACGCTGTCGGACGCCTCTTCTGTCCGTCGTGGCGCAGAGCCGACACAAGCCCTTGCAGGGGAAGCTGGGCCGGAGACCACCCTTCTCTGTCGGGGCGGGGCCAAGGACGGGACCCACGCCCTCACGCCCATACGTCACGCCGCCGCGGGGCCTTCTGGGAGTTGTGGTTGGGGCCCGCCCCTTGACCCCGGACCCAGCGGGCTGCGGACTACAGTTCCCGGCAGGCCCCGCGGCGGCCCCAGAGCCCGGAGCGCTAGGGGCTTCGGGCGGTCTCGGCTGGTGGGCTCGGGCGCAGCGCGGCGTGCCGCTGCAGGGCTGTCTGGGTGGCAGGCGCTGAGCAGGCGAGGTCCGCGGACCGGCCGCCGTACTTACCGAGGCCTCAGCCAACCGGCTGACAGACTCGGCGCTCCTCCGGCCCCCAGAGCTGCGGCGCCGAGCAGGCGGGACGCAAACTTCCGGGCAAGTAGAGGGGTCGACTCGGGCACTTGGGCCGGGGCCGCGGTCTGGCAGCGGCGGGGCCCCGGGGCGGCTTGCGATTGAAAGGAGGACGGAATGACAGGGGCGGGGCCGACCTGAGCGAGTGAGGAGGGCTCGGGTTAGCGGTGGGCCCCCGACCCGGCTTCTCCAGCCCTGGCTCTCCCGCCCCCCTGCCCCTCACCCCCGCCCCTGACTCCTCTGCCCCTCCCCGCCTTCCCCCGCGCGGGCAGATCACTCCAGTCCAGGGCGCAGCGCGGGGCCCTGACGTCAGCAGAGCCGGGTCCGCCAGCCCTCCGACCCCACTCCAGGCGTCCCCAGACCCCAGGGAGCGCTGCAGGGCAGGAGGCAGGCCTCCCGGGCGGCTCTGGGGGTCGTGCGTGTAGGCCTGGGAATGGCTAACGTAGACAGCGGGGCGCTGATAGTGCGTCTTGGTATCTCCGTGCCGCCACAGGTCGGATGGCCCAGGGCTTGCGCTGAAGCTCGAGCCTCAGGCATCAGGGTCGCAGCCCACCAGTCTCAAGGCGAGCGAGGAGGCGACTGGCTAGCCAGACAGGTGAACTTTTCACTTGGATTCTGTCTGATGCTATGGCAGAGGGCTTTTGCTTGTTTTTGAGTGTGTGTGGGGGTGGGTGACGTGGTAAATAATCCTGCCTCTTTCACTCTGAGCTCAGAACCAATTGAGGAAATAAGCAAAGGTGCCAGACAGGCTCCTGTTGGGCACCAGCTGGACTGGGCATGAGGCCACGTAAGAAGGGCAGCCCTGGCGAACCCTGGCGAACCCGGTCCTTCCTGGTGGGTCCCCTCCTCTCGCCATGTCACGCCAGCCTGTTGCTTCAGGTGCAACAAGTTATCTGACTGTCATGCTCCCGCAGAGATCGGCCCTGTGCAGTGGTTGGGTTGGGACACCCAGTCTGCGGGGTGCCTGAGGGCTTCCCTCTGGGTGGCCAAGATTGCAGTGACGACCACCTTTTACTTCCTTTGGGTCTTCTACCACCAGGTGTGTTCATGCGGGGCCAGACTGGGTCTTGGGGTTTCACCGGCCCCGAATGGGCCAGATTCCCCAGGCACCCAGGATGTCCCCGTCCGCCGTAGCCAGAGCTGCTGTGCCCTGCGATGTGCCAGGTTTGCCAGTTGATTGTGCCACACATGGTGTCAATTTAAACAGCGTTTTGAGTTCAGCTGGAGGTACAGGGGAGGGAGTGGCCGCCTCTTGTCACAAGCAGTGTCAGGCCCATGTAACTTTATTTTCAGTGAAGGCAATTTGCCAACTTCTTAGCTAAACGTGGTTTAATCTTTGCAGCTTTTTGAAGTTTTTCTGATAAAATATTCACAAATAGGGGCAATCACCTTGTTTCTATACTGTTCCAACATGTACTTTAGAAATAGTTCTGCCTTCCAAGAGCTGGATGTTTCTTGTGAAAAGAGAAACTAGTAAGCCAACAGAACAGCCTAGATGTCCATTTGTTTGGTTGAGACAGTAAATGCTGAAAGTGTAAAATTATCTTGTAAAAACCATTTTTTCCCCAGACTCGCTGGCCGGTTACCTGTTTGCTTTGCTGTGTTCTGTGTCGGCAATGGCTGCTGGTTTCCAACAGGAGAGCTTGATGGCTGAGCAAATTTGTGCCCCACAGAACAACAGCTAAGTGTCCGGGACACTGACGGGAGGTTGCTGTGTGCTCTGAGGTAGGTTCCTATTTTGCTAAAGCAAACATCTAAATGCTTCCTGCCTGTTGCCTGCTGCCTGCTGCTTGCACCCTGAGTGCCTCAGGGTCATTTTAAATCTTCATAGCATCAGCCTCTGCGGGCTTCCAGGGTCTGGCCTGGGAGCTCCAAGGAAGGCGTCAGGGTATGGTGTTTCTGACAAAGGAAGAAAAAGGAAGAACTCTCTGGGTGAATTTCCCTCTGAAATGGGGGTCCCCTTCCTCCCTAGCCCTCAGGGTTTTGCTACTGCTTCCCTGCTCCTGTCCCTGGTCCGTTCCCCCCTCTTACCACCCCCTTTTCGTACACCCGGTGGGACCTTCTGAGGGGCGGTAATGAGCCCTGATGCTGGGAGGGCTGGGCACCTGAGGTCACACGGAGCATGACCGGCCATCTGCTGGGTCCCAGTGACAACAGTGAGAAAGACCAGGCAGGGAGGTGGGTGAAGGAAGTGGCAGAAAGACCTGGAAAGCCACCTGGCCTTCTTCACAAGGATCCTCCAGTACTGAGCCCGGGTGCTGACACCCTGGAGCCAGGTACCACGTCCTTGTGGTGCGTACGCAGGAGGGCACAGCAGGGAGGTGTTGCTGGGGTGACACCATGCTGGGCAAGATGCTGCCCGAGACCTCCAGGATGGAGTGTGGCAGTGGGGAAGGAGGCCCCAGACTGGGGTGGCGTGAGGGCAAGACAGTCCTCTGTTGTCCTCAAGGGGTGCCGGTCTGGGCAGGAGGAAGCTCAAGGCTCAGCGTGTCCCACCCAGCTCTGTCCCCTTTGGACTAGTGGGCTCCTGGGGTGGGCAGCCTTAGGGAGGGTGGCAGGTCACTGGCCAGGGCTGGAGGAGAACTGTCTGGCCAGGCTAAAAATACCAGTGCAAATGCAACAGGTGCTGGTCAGAGGCACTTCTCGTGACAGGCTGGGCTTCCCTGATGACCTTACCTTGTTCCCCACAGGGAGCCCTTGCTGGCTGAGACTTGGCCCTGATTTCCCATAACCCTGCTGGGCACCATCCTCCCCTCCTGTCTGTTCTCTGCCCAATCCCCTGAGGGCAGAGCCAGGTAGTGGCCGTGCTTGCTCTCCTGCTTACGGTGCCCCCGCCCCCGCCCCCACCCCCACCCCGTGTCTTGTTGGAGATGGTCCCGCAGCACGTGGCCAGTGGATCAGAAGGCCAGCAGGAGGGCAGGTGTGGCAGCTGGCCAGGCAGGCTGAGAAGCTGGGGCACAGACAGAAGACCTGCCACCCTGGCCGCAGGTTGACTGCAGGGTTGGTTCATGGGACTGGGGTCCTTTCCTGCCCGTTTATGTTGGTGCAGGGCCAGTTTCTGCGCCCTGCAGATGGGGAGCCCCCTGCTACCAGGGCTCTCTCATTGGGCTTGTCTGCCCACACTTGTTCGGGTTTCTGGTTGCCTGGACTAGATCAGCAGGGACACGTGGGAAGGAATGGTGAGGGCAGCTCAGTTCTACCCACGCGCCACAACTGGTTCCAGGTGGGCTCCCACAGGGCAGAGGGCGTGCGGGTCTGGCTGAGGTCAGCGGCTTGGCGGGGTGGGGGATGGGGCCTGTGCCCTCAGGGTGGTGCTGCCCCTCGGTCACCAGGCCACTGGCTCAGGCCACGCTGCTCTGCCTGAGTCAGGCTTTTGTGGCAGCTGCTGATGGAGAGGCTCCAGGCAGGAGGCCGAGGCCATGTGTGGACGGCCCACCACACCTGACTGCCAGGGTGGCAGCCCTCAGGACCCTCTCTTGTCTGGGGCTCGCTGGCACTGAAGAGCCGCAGGCCTTGTGCGGCCTTCTGCCATGGCCATTCTTGCTGCGGCAGGAAGGACAAAGAGGCCCTTGGGGCTGGAGCTGCGGTGTCCTCAGGCCGCGGCGCCCGATCTTCCCAGGGTCCAGAGACCAGGAGGGCAGCTGAGAGGTGGCAGTGGAGGGAGGCCGTGCAGGCGAACGAGCAGTGAGGAGTGTCTCCGAGGAGACCCGCCATCCAGTTGGGAAAGCTTGTCCTTCGTGAGCATCCGTGCCTGTCTGGAACCCCTGGAGGTCCTGGGCAGGCGAGGAAGTAGTCGCAGGCACCTGCCCGGGAGGGAAGGGATTTGCACGAGTGGTTCGCAGTGCTGAGGGTGTGAAGGCTCATGTGGACGCTCAGGCTGGTCCCGGACCAAGAGCTGAGCCCTGTGGGCACTGCCCCACCTCCGCCCATCCTGTGCTGGGCTTGGGCCTCTTGGTGGGGGTGGGCAGAGGGTGGACGACAGATGACCTGTGGGCTCAGGCTCTTGCCGCTGTTTGGTGGGTGAGTTGGGGGCAAAGCCCCGCTGCTGCTCACCTGCAGTCTCTGCTGCACCCGTGTATGTGCTGAGCTGGCCTGGCCTGGGCTGAGTGTCGGGGTTGGGGTGGGGCAGGGCCCAGGTGGACGAGTGACATGTGGTTTTCCTCCCTTGTTGCTGGCCAAGCCCTGGGCCTCACAGGGCCACTGGGCATTAACAGGGTCTGGCTGTACCCCGGCCGGTCTCAGGGTCTCCCTCTCGCCCACAGCTCTGTAGCCAGACTGTGGGTTCACCCCCAGCCATGCCCCAGGCAGGTTGCTTCCCTAGCGCCAGGGTCCAGATGCACCTGCAGAGCCTGCGTCCCTGTGCAGGCTCAGTCTCCGAAGCTGGAGCAGGACTGCTCTCATGCCCCAGAGCCAGGGAGCCTCTTCAGTTTCTGTGGATTTTCCCTCTTAGCTGTTTCTGATCTATTCACGTTGTTAAAAACCTTCACTGAGGAACCACATGATACAGAGAGGTATGGGTTGTAAGTGATCCAAGTTTGCAAAGGGAACCTGTGTGTCACCAGTACCCAGATCAGGAAATGGCACGTTTCCCGTCGAAGCCCACCATGGCTGCCTCTGCTGCCGTCCCCCGACTCCGGAGCCCTGGGCTCACCTGTGCTGTGTGAGCTTTTCTGTAAATGGAGTAGATAGTTGCTTTCCTTCAACATCCTCTGTGAGCTTCACCACATGTGGGACTGTGGTTTGGATTCCCTTGGAGGTAAATCACTTGTCACAACCCAGATCACCTCTGAGCAAAGCCGGCACAGGCACTGCTGTGCACAGTGCACACCTGGAGCCGCTGAGCCACGGTTCTCCAGGGCGGGCCCAGCAGTGGGGCCCAGAGTGACCGCGCAGCACTGGCCACTGGCCTGCAGCCGTGGGCAGCGTCAGGCCCCACATGTTAGCTGTTGGCGGCACCTGTTCCAGCCTTTGTCTGCTCTCTGTTGGGCTGTCAGCCTTATGTGTGGGATCTGCGGCGCCCTCTACAAACTCTGGGCACAGGGCCTTTGTGGGGCATCCTCCCAGGCATTGCTGCCTTTCCAGTCTTAAATTCAGTGCATCCCAGTTTATCAATTGTCTGCAGAAAGAAAGCGCTTTTTCTGGAAAGTTTTATTGTCTTACCTTTCGCATTGCTCTCTGCAATCCAAATCCACTCATTTCTATGCAGCTACATATTGGTGGCTTACTGCATGCCAACCACCCAGACCCAGATCTGCTAGCACCAGCCCAGCCTCCGCCTAGCCCAACCTTCCCACCAGGGCTTATCCCCTGGTTCCCTGGGGGCCCAGTGTCCTCTCACCAGGATCACCCAACACCTCTGTTCCAGCTCACCACAGGGCAGGGGCTCCTAGCCATGGGAGGGGCCTTTCCAAAGAGGTGTCCCATCCTTCCTCCAGGATGGACTGCCTCTGTCTTTGCAGCTGGTCTCCCTCGCTGCTGGCCGTGGCCATGTGGGCCCCCTCCTGTCTCTAGCACAATGTGCTCTCCTCCCCACCTCCCTCCCCCCTCATCCTGTCCCATTCGGCTCTCCCTGGCAGCCCTCTTGGAACCGGTGCAAACCTGTGCTGCCTTCTTGATGTGGCCTGAGGGTGCCCTCTGCCTGCAGGTCCTGGCCGCCATGGAACCAGACCCCCAGGCCGGCGTGCAGGTGGGCATGCGTGTGGTGCGTGGCGTGGACTGGAAGTGGGGCCAGCAGGACGGCGGCGAGGGCGGTGTGGGCACGGTGGTGGAGCTCGGCCGCCACGGAAGCCCTTCCACCCCGGATCGCACGGTGGTCGTGCAGTGGGACCACGGGACCCGCACCAACTACCGCGCAGGCTACCAGGGCGCGCACGACCTGCTGCTCTATGACAACGCCCAGATCGGTGCGGTGTGCGGGCCGGGGGGCGGGGCGGGGGCGGGGCCGCGCCGGCACCCCCTGATCCTGCCCACCCCCAGGCGTCCGCCACCCCAACATCATCTGTGACTGCTGCAAGAAGCACGGGCTGCGGGGCATGCGCTGGAAGTGCCGCGTCTGCTTCGACTACGACCTGTGCACGCAGTGCTACATGCACAACAAGCACGACCTGGCCCACGCCTTCGAGCGCTACGAGACGGCGCACTCGCGCCCGTGAGTCCCCCCCCCCCCCCCCCCCCCCCCGTCTCCACGAGTGGGCGGGGCCTGCCTGCGGGCTCACGTCCCGGCCACACCGGCCAGACCACTCCCCAGGGTACAGGTTAAGTCCTTCCTGAGCCATTTCCTCTAAGAGTGGCCAGGGGCACGGTCACGCCAGTGGCCTGGGTGCTGACACCAGCCCCCACCCCTTGCAGCAGAGGCCGCCTTGTCCACGGAGCAGACATGCAGGGGTTGGTGCTGTGGATGGGTCGTCTGTCTGGCCCGCTTGTAGAGCCAGGCTCTGCAGTGGCGCCCCAGTGCCGCCGTGGCCAGGGCGCTGAGGGCCGCCTGTGCGGGGTGTGCAGCCAGCAGCTGCTGTGGGGGTGCTTTTGGCCTGGCTGAGGGGCTCCTTTGCTGTGGTCGGTGGAGGGGAGTCAGACTGGGGAAGAATCCACTGGGCCAGGATGGGCACCCAGAGGCACACACCTGCTCTCGCCTCCTTGACACTCCCTGTGTGCTCCACATCCCAGCTGCCCACTGGCCGGGGTGGGAGCTGGTCTCAGCTGTCTGGGTGCCTCTGACCAAGTCTGCATTCTTCCTCCCACCCCACGTGCTGAGCCCTGCACCGAGCTCCAGAGACAGCTCCCACAGGGCCCTCAGCTCACCAGGAGGCAACAGATGTGGTGTGACCGCACCAGAGGCCGTGCTGTGACGGGGGCCTGGGGTCCCGCTCCAGCCTGGTGTCAGAGAAGGTCCCTGGGAGGGATGCAGTCAGCAGAGTCAGTCTGGGCCCAGAGGGTGAGGGGCATCGACCTGCTGTGCCAGCTGTCCCAGGGGAGAGCTGGGAGCTGGGGCCCCGGCTGCAGCCTCCGGGAGCGGGAGCAAGAATAGAGGAGCATGGAGGGCCTGCACCATCGCACCACCCTCATGGCCCGGGACTCACTCTCTTTTGCAGGGTCACACTGAGTCCCCGCCAGGGCCTCCCAAGGATCCCATTAAGGGGCATCTTCCAGGGGGCGAAGGTGGTTCGGGGCCCCGACTGGGAATGGGGTTCCCAGGACGGTGAGTGGGAGGCCCGGGTCGGGGGTGGGGCATGGCTGCCGCCAGGGGTGGCTCACCCTCGAGCATGGGCTGAGCCTGCTGGCGGGGCCCTGTCTCCCAGGAGGGGAAGGGAAGTCAGGACGAGTGGTGGACATCCGTGGCTGGGATGTTGAGACGGGCCGGAGCGTGGCCAGCGTGACGTGGGCCGACGGCACCACCAATGTGTACCGCGTGGGCCACAAGGGCAAGGTGGACCTCAAGTGTGTGGGTGAGGCGGCCGGCGGCTTCTACTACAGGGAGCATCTCCCGAGGCTCGGTACGGGTGGGCCCCACCAACACCCCCCAGCTGCCCTCTGCTGTGGCTGAGCCTCGGGGGCACCACTGGGTAGACAGGGGCATGGAGGGGTAGCCCCTGAGCTGGGCCCACCGCCTTGCCCCCAGGCAAGCCCGCAGAGCTGCAGCGCCGGGTGAGTGCTGACGGCCAGCCCTTCCAGCCTGGGGACAAGGTTAAGTGTCTGCTGGACACAGACATTCTGAGGGACATGCAGGAAGGCCACGGCGGCTGGAACCCCAGGATGGCAGAGGTGAGCCCCCTCACCCGCTGAGCCCCCTGTGCCCTCCCTCCCCGCCTTCTCTGGACCCCCAGCCCTCCTGCTCCACCAGCCACAGCCTCCACGACCCGCCACAGTTTATCGGACAGACGGGCACCGTGCACCGCATCACGGACCGCGGGGACGTGCGTGTGCAGTTCCGCCACAAGACCCGCTGGACCTTCCACCCTGGGGCTCTCACCAAGGTGCATGGGGGCTGGGCTGAGTCCCTCCGCCCACTTCTGTGCCCCCTGCCCAGCCTTGAAGGAAGAAGGGAGGGCCTAACGGGGTCCAGAGACGATTAGTTCTATGGGGAGGGGACCCAGGTGTCAGAACGTGCAAGGCGTGACACTGGAAGTTGGGCAAGCAGAGGAAGCCACTGCAGCCTCAAAGGCAGGAGGTGGTGTGGTTGGGCTGATTTTCTAGAATACTCCCTGTGGGTGCACCAAGAAAGGTGGGAAGGCCGCTTAGGACGGGGTGGACACTGGGCTCAGGGCAGTGGGGATGGGGTGGGTGTGGGGAGACGGTTTCTTGGACGGGCAATGCAGGAGAGGGGAGGCAGGCAGGCGGCAGAGCATCCACTGATGGGCCCTGGGTCAGAGAACAGGCCCCTCGAGGGGGTGTGCCCGGCTCAGCTCTGGAACTGGGACACCTGCGGGCCTTCAGGAAAGGGGTATGGTAGGGTCACAGGACAGGGTTTGTACAGTGAGTTCTGTGCAGGTGAGGGCAAGCTGTGGAGGAAGTTGCTTGGAAAGGCTTGGTGGGAGGAGGAACAGGCTCAATCCTGGGCACTGCCCTTCCCGAACCAGGCTAGTCTGGTCCTGGCCATGCCCCTCCCCCATCAGTGTGCGGGGAAAGGGCACCCTGGCTTCTGTCGGGCGGATGCTGCCCAGGTCCCCGTTGCCTCATCCAGCCCACTCCTCTGATCACGCTTTCCAGCAGGGGTGGGGTCCTGTTCAGGCCTGTCCTGTGGAGCTGGATGGGGGCACCCTTACCTGCCAGAGCCCCTCACGTGCCTTTCTCTCACTCAGCACAACTCCTTCTGGGTGGGCGACGTGGTGCGGGTCATTGACCTTGACACAGTGAAGCGGCTGCAGGCCGGGCATGGCGAGTGGACAGATGATATGGCCCCAGTGAGTCCCCCACCCCCACGTTTGCCTCCCTCTCCCACCCTAGACCTGCCTGTGACCCCGCCCTCTTACCCCCCTCAGGCTCTGGGCCGCATCGGGAAGGTGGTGAAGGTTTTCGGAGACGGAAACCTGCGTGTGGCAGTCAGCGGTCAGCTGTGGACCTTCAGCCCCTGCTGTCTGGTGGCCTACCGGCCCGAGGAGGATGCCAACCTAGATGTGGCTGAGCGCGCCAGGGAGAACAAAAGTGAGGGTGGCTGGCTGTGTGGCTGGTGGGAGGCGGGGCTGCCCCGCCACCTCTTAATCTCAGCCCCGCCTCCCCAGGCTCCCTGAGCCTCGTTCTGGACAAGCTTCGAGCCCAGAAGAGTGACCTGGAGCACCCAGGGAGGCTGGTGGTGGAGGTGGCCCTGGGCAATGTGGCCCGGGCTCTGGACCTGCTGCGGAGGCACCCAGAGCAGGCGAGCTCCTGAGGCCCTGCTTCTTCTCAGGCCCGGCCAGCCCCTGGGAGGGGTGGGGGCCCAGGGGCTAACCTGCTGCTGCCTCTCCCGGCAGGTGGACACCAAGAACCAGGGCAGGACTGCCCTGCAGGTGGCGGCCTACCTCGGCCAGGTAGAGCTGGTACGACTGCTGCTGCAGGCGCGGGCAGGCGTGGACCTGGCAGATGATGAAGGCAACACGGCACTGCACTATGCAGCCCTGGGGTGAGGCCCGGGGCAGAGCACAGTAGGCTGGGCCTGCAGGTCTAGAGGGTGGACACAGCTCCTCTCCCACTTCCTCTTTCTCCAGGAACCAGCCAGAGGCCACTCTGGTGCTCCTGAGCTCAGGTTGCGGGGCTAACGCCCTTAATGGCACCCGGAGCTCAGCACTGCACGTGGCCGTGCAGAGGGGCTTCCTGGAGGTGGTGAGGGTCCTGTGTGAGCGTGGCTGTGACGTCAACTTGCCTGTGAGTGCTGGGTCCCCTGGCCCTGTCCCTGGGGTCAAGGAGACAGTGACCTTCCCGCCAAGTGACTGCTGGTCCACCACCGACAGGATGCTCACGCCAACACTCCCCTGCACTGCGCCATCTCGGCGGGCAGTGCCGCCAGTGGCATCGTGGAGGTCCTCACTGAGGTGCCAGGCATTGACATCACTGCCACTAACAGCCAAGGCTTCACTCTCTTGCACCACGCGTCCCTCAAAGGCCACACGCTGTGAGTGTAGGGTGGGCACGGGCTCCTGCCGTGCTGCCAGGCCACTCCAGGGTCGCCCCTGACCCGACGTGTCTCGCTGCTCCCGCAGAGCTGTCAAGAAGATCCTGGCACGGGCCCGGCAGCTGGTGGATGCCCAGAAAGAGGACGGATTCACGGCACTGCACCTGGCTGCCCTCAACAACCACTGGGAGGTGGCCCAGGTTCTCATCAGAGAGGTGCAGGCACGGGGTCCTGGGCCAGCCCAGGGACTGGGGAGTCAGGGCCCACTGGGGTCCCGGGGCTGAGCCTGTGCCCACCGCCCTCCCCAGGGCCGCTGTGATGTGAATGTTCGCAACCGGAAGCTCCAGTCCCCACTGCACCTGGCCGTGCAGCAGGCCCATGTAGGGCTGGTGCCGCTGCTGGTGGACGCGGGCTGCAGTGTCAATGCCGAAGATGAGGAGGGGGATACGGCGCTGCACGTGGCACTGCAGCGTCATCAGCTGCTGCCCCTGGTGGCTGATGGGGCCGGGGGGGACCCGGGGCCCTTGCAGCTGCTGTCCAGGGTGAGGAAGTGTGACTCTGGGTGCTGGAGAGGGCTATGGCGTCTGGCTGCAGGCTTGGGTAGGGTCTGACTTCTGTCCACCTGCACCTTCAGGGATGGTCCAGGGAGCCAGGCCCTCTCAGGGTGGTGCAGCCTGGGCCACGGTGGTTTGCTGGAGGCATCTTCTCATATCTTGGTCACCACGGTGTGGCCAGTGTTCCTGAGTGTGTGGTCCTGTCTGGCCTGGGGAAGGAGGTGGGGCCCAATGGGGTTGGGCCGCGGTATGTGCAGAGATAGTGTCAGGACTCAGTCCCTACCCCCGGAGCTGCCTGGCCAGGGCCTTTTATCTCCCTGTCTATGGTCAGCGGCCTGGACAGGGAGGGGTGCCCAGGCCTGTGCAGCCCAGTGCCAACCGGGGCTCCTTTCAGGCCAGCGTTTCTGCCGTGCCCACCCTCACCAGCGTCTGTCCTACCACCCAGCTGCAGGCCTCAGGCCTTCCTGGCAACGTGGAGCTGACGGCAGGTGCGGCAGTCGCCTGCTTCCTGGCGCTGGAAGGCGCTGACTTGAGCTACGCTAACCACCGCGGCCGGAGCCCGCTGGACTTGGCCACCGAGGGTCGGGTGCTCAAAGCCCTGCAGGGATGTGCCCAGCGCTTCCGGTGAGCCCGGTGGGCGGGGCGGGGCGGGGCCAGGCCAGGCCAGGCCGGCGGCCCAGGGCCCTTTTAAGCTCCTCCTCCCACCGCAGTGAGCGGCAGGCAGGCGGCGGCGGGGTTGCGGCCCAGGGCCCAAGGCTGGTGATCAGCGCCCCCAACACCGTGACCAACCTGCACGTGCCGGCGCCGTCGGGCCCCGAGGCCGCCGAGTGCTTGGTGTGCTCGGAGCTGGCACTGCTGGTGCTGTTCTCGCCGTGCCAGCACCGCACGGTGTGCGAGGGTGAGTGCCAAAGCTTGGCAGGCGGGGCCTGGGTGCGGGCGGGGCAGCCCTGCTCAACTGCGCTCCCCCGCAGAGTGCTCGCGGAGGATGAAGAAGTGCATCAGGTGCCAGGTGGTCATCATCAAGAAGCTGCGTCCAGGTGGGGCTCCGCTCCAGTCCCGGCCCGCCCCGCCCCCAGGCGCCCGCCCCGCCCGCGGCTCACGGCTCCGCCCCCTACTAGTGTCTCTCACCCCTACTCGCGGCTCTACGCTGCGGCCACGGCCCGTCAACCCTTCCCGCAGATGGCACGGAGGTGGTCAGCGCGGCCCCCGCACCCGGCCCGCCGAGGCAGCTGGTGGAGGAGCTGCAGAGCCGCTACCGGCAGATGGAGGAGCGCATCACCTGCCCCATCTGTATCGACAGCCACATCCGCCTCGTGTTCCAGTGCGGCCACGGCGCGTGCGCGCCCTGCGGCGCTGCGCTTAGCGCCTGCCCCATTTGCCGCCAGCCCATCCGCGACCGCATCCAGATCTTCGTGTAGCCCCCGCCCCCGCCGGGTCCGCCTCGTCCCGGGGCCACGCCCTGCGGCCGCCTTTGCACACCCCTATCCAGTGTTTTATAAAAAGATCCACTGACTTTGCGCCTGGTTGCCTGCCTGGGGTGGGGCCGCGCGGGTCCCCTACCCGGGGCTGTCTTGACCCACCCCTTAACTCGGCTTGCCCAGCTCTGGGCTCTGCGCTTTGGCTGAAGGTTCTGCTCTTTTTCCCAGGGCTCATGGATCCAGAGTCCTGCCCGGACCCCGGCCTCAGAGCCAGAAAGAATGGGGTCCAGGCTCGCGTGTCTGTCTTCCTGAAGGTCTGGGTGGGCCGAAAGTCTAACAGCGCCTCCTCCTTGCTCTTGGAGGTGGCTGTGGAGACAGGCTTTGGCCAAAGCAGGACCTGGTCTCGTGGCAGGCTGTGAGGTCCTGGCTAAGTGGAGAGTGAGGCCAAGCAGCTGTTTCAGGCCAGGCGCCCCCTCCAGGGTCTCCGGACTGCTGAGCGCGGGGAGGCAGAGCAGGGACCTGGGAAGAGGGCAGGGCACAGGGCGGAGAGGATCGGTTTATTGGCACAAATGTTTGGCCACGAAGTGGGGCGCAGTTCTCGTCTTGGTCCAGTGGCCGGGCGCTTTCCAAGAACCACCCGAAATGCTCTCCCGGAGCCTCCTGGCTGTCTGCCAGACACTTGGCGCTGACCCTGCTGGCCTGGCGCACCACTGTCACTCTGGGCTCAAGGCCTGGATGGAGAGCGGGGAGGGCCAGCATCCCCGGCCTCGTCTGTCCTGGCGCCTCCCTCTCGGCTCAATACCCCGGCCCCCACCCCGTCTCCCCTGCCCCGAGTCCGCTCTGCCCTGGTGGGCCTCTCAGTGCTCACAGCCCAGAGGCACCCTTGCCAACATCCCACCTGGCTTGGCTCCTCTGCCCCGTGGAGCCTGAGGGCCGTCCCGTCGAGTCATCCGCCTCAAGACACCAGTTCCCCCAGCCCCCACCAGGACCGTTCAGACTTCGGCACCCCCTCCACAGGGATAGCCGAGTGGGGATTCCTGGCTCTGACAGCTGTCGCGCCCCGCACTTAGAGCCCTTCCCTCTCGCCCCCCACGGGGTCCCTCCGCTGGCACTTGCAGGCCCCCCTCCCCCCTGGTGCTTCAAGCCTTGCCTCTGCTGGCGTCAGCCCCTCGCCTCCCTCTTCCTCAGCCGGGTACTCTCTTGCCACGTCCCCTCCCGCCGCGTCCCTCCCCTCTCGCAGGGTCCCTGGCAGGCCAGTGCCTGCCAGGGAACGTGTCCTGAGCTGGCCAGGATGGAGGTGCCACTCCCTGGTCTCCTCCTATGTCCGGTGGTTGAGGGGGTTCCATTTGGGGGAAAAGCCGCCAAGTCATTCAGCCCCCAGCGAGTTTGGGGACCCCAGCTAATTACCCCTTCATAAGCCTGTGCCCTTGGCTTCTGTCCATTCCCTGGCGTCCGGGGGCCCTCATCACCCCCCCCCAAGTGACCCCGCCCAGCAGGCCCTGCCCAGGCCACTGCCACCGACCCACAGGCCCAGGTCCCCGCGCGCGCCCGCGGCTGGAGGGGGCGGGTGCTCCCAACAGCAGGCAGCCAGCTGGTTCCCTTAAGGGCCGGGCGTGTCCCCCTCCCCCCAGAGCTGTAACCCGAGCCTCCATAGCGCCTCCCCGCTGCCCCGAGCCCCGACAGCGAGTCCGCAGGCGCCATGGGCCGCGGGGCCTGCGTCCCCTCGGAGGCGTCGGGGACCGGCGACCGGCCCCGCCGGCTCGGAGCCGTGCTGGGCGCGCTGTGCCTCCTCCCCGCGCTCGTGCTGCTGACCCGGCCGGGGGTCCCGGCGGCCCGGCCCGCGGCGAGCGCAGCGCAGGTGAGAGTGGGCTCGGGAAACGGGCGGGTCCAGCCCGGCTCCGCGGCCCAGGTGTTGGCGAGGTCGTGTGTCCGCTGGTGGGGCGGGGGGAGCGGGCAGCATCTGCCTCCAACCCCGCCCACTCTGACCTGGCCTGTTTTTAGTAACCTTTTTTTCCTGGTTAAAGTAACCCCGCTCCGGGTATTACACCAGAAAATGTCAGCGCTGCCGGGAGTGTGCGGCCCCCACCCCATTTCCTTCCAGTCCCTTTTCCTGGCATCTTCGGGCTTGGGGCCAGCCCCTGCTGCCTCCCCAATGGGCACTTGCTTCCCTTGAAGGGAGATGCTGCGCCCCACCCCGCGGGTGTCCCAGCCCCCGCGAGCCTTGGTCCACTGCACCCCCAGGCGCCTCGCAGACGCCGCTACACCCTGACCCCCGCCAGGCTGCGTTGGGACCACTTTAACCTCACGTACAGGTGCGACCCTGGCCCTGGGGGGATGGGGTGCGATGCAGCCTAGCCACAACCCCTGACCTGGACTCCCCTCCCTCCCCTCCAGGATCCTCTCCTTCCCAAGGAACCTGCTGAGCCCCAGCGAGACCCGGCGGGGCCTGGCCGCCGCCTTCCGCATGTGGAGTGACGTGTCCCCCTTCAGCTTCCGCGAGGTGGCCCCCGAGCAGCCCAGCGACCTACGCATAGGTGGGCACCGTGCCCCTGCCCCCGCCCAGCCACGAGGCCCCCTCTCAGCCCCATGCTCCCCCAGGCTTCTACCCGGTCAACCACACGGACTGCCTGGTCTCCCCGCTGCACCACTGCTTCGACGGCCCCACGGGCGAGCTGGCCCACGCCTTCTTCCCCCCGCACGGCGGAATCCACTTTGACGACAGCGAGTACTGGGTCCTGGGCCCCACGCGCTACAGCTGGAAGAAAGGTGACGGCCGGCCTGGCCTCCTGTGGGGGCCCTCACACCACGATGGGCATGGGGGTGGGTCTTGGGGGTCGTGGCTGCAGTGGGGCTCAAGCATGCAGGGAGGGGAAGGCTGTGAGGAGGCCTGGAGGCCTGGGTTCCTGGAGCCTGAAGCCCCCCCACCCCCACACCGCCGGAGCTGGAGCTGCATTCCTGGGGGCCAGCTCACCGCCTCGCTGGCCTGGAACATTCTTATCTTCCCATGGCTGCGCCGAGGGAGGCTCCCTGCCCTGCCGCAGATGTGCGGGCCGCGGGGAGTAAGGCCGGCGGGCGGAGGGAGGAGGGCTGGGCCGGGGTCCGAGGCGCTGACCGGCAGGGCCTGCAGGCGTGTGGCTCACCGACCTGGTGCACGTGGCGGCCCACGAGATCGGCCACGCGCTGGGCCTGATGCACTCTCAGCACGGCCGGGCGCTCATGCACCTCAACGCCACGCTGCGCGGCTGGAAGGCTCTGTCACAGGACGAGCTGTGGGGGCTGCACCGGCTCTACGGTCAGTGCCCCGGGCCAGGGGGCGGGCGGGCGGGCTGGGGGCCGGGCAGGCCCTGACTCGGCCGCCGTCCTGCAGGCTGCCTGGACCGGCTGTTCGTGTGCGCGTCCTGGGCGCGGAGGGGCTTCTGCGACGCCCGCCAGCGGCTCATGAAGAGGCTGTGCCCCAGCAGCTGTGACTTCTGCTACGGTGAGGGCAGTCGGGTGCCCGCCCCGACCCGGTCTGCGCCGTGGGCCAGGCACTGAGGCGGCCTCTCCCCCCGCCCAAGCAGAGTTCCCCTTCCCCACGGTGGCCGCCACCGCCCCGCCCCCCAGGACCAAAACCCGGCTGGTGCCGGAGGGTAGGAACGTGACCTTCCGCTGTGGCCAGAAGATCCTCCATAAGAAAGGCAAAGTGTAGTGAGTGACCCCCCCCCACCGGGGCGCCCAAGGGTGGGCGGCGGGGGCGGGGACGGGACCCTGCCCAGCGCTCCACCTCCCCACAGCTGGTACAAGGACCAGGAGCCCCTGGAGTTCTCCTACCCCGGCTACCTGGCGCTGGGCGAGGCGCACCTGAGCATCATCGCCAACGCTGTCAACGAGGGCACCTACACCTGCGTGGTGCGCCGGCGGCAGCGCGTGCTCAGCACCTACTCCTGGCGAGTCCGCGTGCGGAGCTGAGGCCCCTCCGGCAGGCTGAGGCTGCTGATAAAGCCCTTTCTCTCTGACGTCTCCGCGCCCTTTCTTGGGAGGGTGGGTGGCCGGTCTTGCGCCCACGGAGCAGGGAGCCTGAGGCCAGGACACCCCGACTTCCCTGCATAGTTCCTTGCGGGGAGAACACAGGCCCCGGAGACAGGCCAGGAAGGGCTTCTGCAGACGGAGCCTGCAAGCGGGTCCGCTGAGGCCCAGAATGAGGCAGGAAGCTGAGCCAGGGTGGGGGCTGCTATGGCTGCCTGGCCTCCCCGAGCACAGCAGGTCAGGGGTTGGGGGACGCCCTCAGCAGGAGGAGGGGACCAGGCTGGGGACCCCAACAGAAGGGACTAGCTTGGTGTGGGCAGTGGCAAGGGTCCCCTCTGTAGAAGCGACACCCTGTCCCGCCAGACCAGGAGCTGAAGGACTTGCTGGTGGCAGGAGCCGGGCCCACGTGGGATCAGAGGCCCCCCCTTGCTCCCACCTCCCCTCCCAGGCAGCACTAGCCCAGGACCCGGTGCAGGGCCAGTGGCTGAAAGAAGGACATTCCAGATCTTTCCTCCAAGAGTATTTTACTACATCTTAAAACGTGTAACCACCTTGTACAAAAAACCCACTGTGGCTGAGCACGCCACGCCCAGCTCCGGGGGCCTGGGGGAGGGAAGGAGGCCTGGCAACTGCAGCCTGAACGGTACAGAGTAAAACCCCCACAGCTCAGTCCCCAGTCGCGGCCAGCACCGGACCGGCCTGGCCCCCAGCAGTCACCGTGGTTGTGTGCGAGGGAGTACGGACGCCCGCCCTCTCCTTGCAGGGAAGGTCCAATACCTCTGAAAAAATACAGCCTTTCCTCCCACAACAAGGAAAATGTGATTTAATTCTACAAATTTACAAGCCTAGATGAAATAAAAACAAAATGCGGAGACCCAACAGGACCAGCAGTCTGACTTGAGGCTGGCAGCCGCCGCGTCCAGTCAGGGCAGGACCTAGGTGGACCCAGATGCCGCCTCCAACGTCTGCCCTGGTCCCAGCTGGGCCGTCGGTCGGCACTCCCCAGGGTGGGTCTGGCGTCCACTCTGAAGCTCAGAACTTCAGGCTGAACCCTGGGCCGGCGGCTGAGGCACCCTGGTTGGTGGTGGTGAGGTGGAAACCCGTCTCCTTCAGGTCGTCGTCACCCTGCAGAGACAGCGGCAGCGTGGGGCCCTGGCTGGGCCAGCCCCACCTCAGGGACCCCCCGAGCCTTCCCGCCCCGGCCAGCCTGCCCCTCACCAGCTGGCTGTAGCCCAGGCCTCCCTCCGGGGGCCGCGGGCTGGTGCCTCGCTTCACCCTCTGCTGTTCACTCTTGGCCGGCCACGTGGGGAACATGGAGGGGTCGATGGGGAGGGGGGTCTCTCGGAAATATTCGTGCTTGAGGCCGTCCTCTGCGTTGACCCTCCGCCCAGGGAAGTAGGTCAGGAACCTGGGAGAACAAGGGCAGTTGGGGCCACCGCGGGGTGGGGCTGGGGGAGGGCCCAGGGACAGGCGACCCCCGCCCACACGCACTTGTTCATGAGGTCGAAGCCCTGGTCTGAGAGCAGGGCCCCGAAACGCTTGCGGAGATTGTTATATGGGTACTCGGTGAAGGTCATCTTCTTGACGGCAGGGAGGTCATTGTAGCCAGGCCAGATTTTCTCACTGGGGGTCCCCAGGTCCTAAAAGAGGGGGATGTCTCAAACAGCCAGGCCCGGCAGGGAGGGGTAGTGGCCTGCAGCGCCCCCACACGGCCTAGTGGGCACCTGCAGGCGGTGCCCCAGACCCACCTTGAACACTTTGTTGATCTGATCGATTTCCGACTTCCCAGGAAACAGTGGCTTCTGAGTCAGCAGCTCCCCAAAGATGCAGCCCACCGACCACATGTCCACGGCCGTGGAGTACTCCTGAGAGACCAGGGTGCACTCAGGGGGCTGGCAGGTCGCCCGGGCCCAGGGCTGGTTCCTGCTCACCCACACTCACCTTGGCGCCCAGCAGCAGCTCTGGGGCGCGGTACCACAGGGTCACAACAACTGGGGTGTAGGCCTTCAGAGGAGACCCGTACTCCCGTGCCAGCCCGAAGTCCCCCACCTTCAGGGATAAACGGTGGGCTGCAGCTGGGAGCTGGGCCCTCTGAGCTGGCCTGGGGGCGCTGGCCGAGGATGGGGGCCAGGCAGGGGGCGGGCTCACCTCGAGGGCGGGGGCCGGGCGGGGGCGTGGGCTCATCTCGAGGACGGGGGCCGGGCGGGGGCGTGGGCTCACCTCGAGGGCGGGGGCCGGGCGGGGGCGTGGGCTCACCTTGAGGATGCCTGCGTGGCTCAGCAGCAGGTTGGATGTCTTGAGGTCGCGGTGCAGGATCCAGTTGTCGTGCAGGTGCTTCACGCCGCGCAGCAGCTGGATCATCAGGGTCTTCACCTCCCCTGCACGGAGACAGGTCAGCAAGGGCCGGCCCCGTGGGTCACTCAACACCCCAGCAGCCACCAGGCGTCCCAGCCCAGGGCACGGGTACTCTCGCCCACATGGTACAAAGGGTCAGAGTCGGAGGTCACGCTCCTTCTGCCCCAGGGACGTCACCAGTGGCCCGGGGGAGGGACACCCCTTGGGGTCGGGGTCAGGGCCACACTGTAGGACTAAGGCCTGCAGGAGGCCCACCTGGCAGAAACGGCTGCTTCATGGTCTCCATGAGGCTCTTGAGGTCGTGTTCCACGTAGTTCATCACGATGTAGATCTTGTCCATGTTGCTGCCCACGACTATTTCCTGGGAAACAACCGCGGGCCCGGTGACACCGGCGCCCAGGCCAGCCTGCTGCCTGGCTCCCCGGCTCCCCCTGACACCCGGAGCCCAGCCCTCACCCTGACAGTGACGATGTTGGGGTGCTGTGCCTTGAGGATGGTGTTGATCTCCCGCAGTGACGTGATGGGGAAGCCCTCCTTCTCCTTCTCCATCTTCAGCCGCTTCAGAGCCACGATCTCATCTGAAGAAAGCAGTTTAAAGACAAGTACTGAGAAACACCCTCCCACCAACACTCTTCTGTTCACCACTGTCTCCCTCCGTGGTCACAGACAGCAAACCTCGACACCCCAAATGGCATCCACGGCACTCAGGGTCCCCAACGGGCTCTCTGATTCTTCAGAGCCTGGCCGCAGGGCTGGGAGAGCGCCAACCCACGGCTCACACACCTGCTCAGGTGCCGGCACTCAAGACCGATGCCCTGGTGGCTCTCAGGCCCGGCCAGGTGGACTCCACACCGTCTGGGGAGTGAGTGGCCTGAGGTTGCAACCGAGCAGCAGAGTCTGATGGCCAGGCTGACCTGTGACCTCCGGAGGTACCAAGAGGTCGGTGGCTCAGGTGTGCGCCAGTCAGGTAAGGCCAAGCTGACGCCCAGCACCAGGGGAGGGGCAACTTCTAGGATAGTAGGGAACTGTGTCCCATGACCTTAACACTGGAGGTGCCAGGGCCCAGGACGGCCCCAGCTGAGATCTCAGCCCCCACCAGCTGGCCACGACACAGGCAGGACACCCCACCTCCCTCCTGGAGCTGGTGTGGGGGCCTGAGGGGCTGGCTGGGACTCTGGACCACCCAGTTCCTGCCCCACGCGCCCCCCCCCCCAACAAGGGACCACCTCGGGACTCAACCCACCTGTTTTCTTGTCCTTAGCTCTGTACACCACCCCATAAGTGCCTTCTTCAATCCTGTTCAGGCACTGGAACTCCTCCACACTCCGACAGCCCTGGGAGGAAGCACCAGCGTGGGGGCGCAGCAGCCGGGGTCACATCCCACAGCCAACCCCCACCACGAGGTCTCGGGAGGGCCCAGAGGGTGCGTGGACGGTGGGCCAGGAGCAGCTCTGCTCTCCAGCCGCTGCTTCCTTCAGTCAGCACGTGCCCTTTATCCTGAAATACACCCAACGTGGACAAAAGCCAGCGCGGGCACCCCCCCAGGCACTCATCCTGAGACGGCGCCAGCGCAGGAGGGCCTGTGGCGCACCCTGCCTGCTGCACGACTCCTGCCCAGTCCCTCCCAGCCGCTCCCCAGCAGGGCACGGGCCGACTCCCACCACTGCCCTACGACCCCCACATGGCGACAGGGCAACGGACGGCAGCTGCCCACTCAGCCCAGGCTGAGTAGAAGTGACTGCATGCCCGGCCACTGCCAGTCTCCCTGCCTCCTGTGCGTGCAGCCCCTCGTGGGCGTCCTGGCTGCGCTCACAGGAGCTGTCCTCCCACCCATGCAGCTCGACAAGAGGCCAGACTATGATCACAGACACGCAGAGGGCGGCGGCCCCATCCGTGACCAACACAGCACAGCCAGGCTAGCGGTGGGCAGGTGCCTGACCTGCAGGGCGGGCAGGTACTTGGGCAGCTCCTGCTTGAGCTCAATGGGCGACAAGGCCGGCGAGTCGGGCACGAACTCTCCTTCGGTGAGGGCACTGCTGTGTGGGGTGCCCTCACCCGCCTCCTCTTCCCCTTCTTCACTCTCCCCAGAATCCCGGTCAAATCGTGACTCTGGAACTTCAAGAGTGAAACCCATCATGGAACCAGGAACCAGCAAGTGTCACAACCAAGTCCTGTTCTGAGGAAACAGTGAGCCCATGAAGGAGCCACATGGGGGGGCACCCCAAGAGCCACACATGGGCTCTGCGACCCACCACCCGGGACAGACGGCATAGCATCTCAGGCCTGCCCAGAACTCATCACTACTGGCCCGGCGTACAGCTGGCTGCCTGCAGAGGCCACACCAGCCCCAGGCCAGGGAGGGCCCTGCGGTCAGAGCTGAGCTGGCAGATCCCTCCGTGTCCAAGCCCAGCAGCCCCCAGGATGGCATGCGGTCAGCATTGTTCCTCTAAGGGATGCCAGCTACCAAGGCACAAGTGCCAAGCATGGGGCAGAGTCTTGGGACCACCAGCATGGGTGCTCGCCGCGGCCTCTGGGGCAGCATGTCCTCGGACAGTAGTCCCCGCCCAGCCATGCTCACTGAGCACGCAGGCCTCGTACCGACGAGGACGTGGTTCTCGCCCTCTCGCTCCTCATCTTCGCTCATTTCCTCCTCACTCACTTCTTCTGCAAGAGACACAGGCAGCAGCTTAGACCCCACAAGCAGAAGCACCTCCGGTGGTCAACCCTGGGGTGCCACGTGTGTCCCAGAGCAGGCGCTTTCAACTGGGAAGTGTTTTTACTCAGACTTCAAACTGTTTTCTGTGGTTTCCAGGCTCCCATGAGATTGAGGGGCCTCGCTCTCACCTGCCGACTGTGCAGATGCGTCCTCGGAGTTGCTCCCCGTCTCCTCCTCCTCCTCCTCCTCTTCTTCTTCCTCCTCCTCCTCCTCCTCCGACTCCTCACTGCTGCTCCCCTCCTCCTCCTCCTCCTCCTCCTCCTCCTCCTCCGAACCAGACCCCGACTCTGCTGTGGGAAGAGAACCCAGGTGGCCCGGCGGCCTCCCTCCCTCCGGCGGCAGCAGTGCAGCGGGGCCCGGCAAGGGCGGTTACCCGACGAGGACTCGGCCGAGCTGGTCTTCCTCTCACTGTCGCTAACGTCCTGCAGGTCAGACAGCAGGTCTCTCTCTTCCGTCTTCTCTTCTTTTACTGATGAAACAAACCACTGAAGGTGAACGTGGGGACATGTTGTCAAGCAAACATCAGATGGTGCTTTTCACACAAATCTGACGCCAGTTTGTCTGAAAACAGCGCCTCCGCAGGCCTGGAGGTGGGAGACGCCTCTTCAGGGACAAGTGACAGCGTTTCAGCAAGAAACTGACTTCCCACAGATCCGCACGGCGCGGCCCCCGTGCCTCGGCCTGTTCAGTGTGGCAAGGAGGTAGCACGGCTCTGCGCTCATGCTCCCCCGTGAAGACCGGCCATGACACTCACCGGGCTTCCGGCCTTCCCCCAGCTCGAAGCGCTCGCGAGGCGGCCGGAGGGGGCTCCGGCTCCAGTGGCTGGCCTTCACTTTGTCGCCATAGTCCTCCCTCAGGGCTCGGTGATGTGCAGACCCTGCACACACACAGCAGGACAGAGACGGCGCTGCCTTTCCAGGACCCCTTGTGCCCCCCGCTGCCTGTACACTTCCAACGGCGCTGGGCTGGGCCGGGTAGCTGCCCCGAGCGCCCTGGGCCCTCAGACTGCCATCCACTGGTCAAAGAGGAAGGCCAAGAACCTGCCGCTTCCAGCTGGGCCCGATCGCCAGCAGGCCGGGCGCCCTCACCTTCCCTCCGGGCCTCCCGCTCCTTGCGCCGCTCCTCCGCCCGCCGCTCCCGCTCCTTCTGCTCCCGCTGCTCCTTCTGCTGCTCCCGCAGCTTGCGCTCGCGCTCCCGCTTCCTCTCCAGCTGCTCCAGGCGGTCCCTGGAACAAGCACACACTGACTTTCCCCAGAACGTAAGTTGTCTCCTGTGCTCCCCACACTCCTGCTTCAACTTATAAACTCCAAAGGGCTTTTAAGAGCAGGCTGTGGGTGTCCACGTGTCCTGGGAGCCCAGATCCTGAAGAGCCACGCCGGAGACAGTGAAGTAGGGGGACAAGGCAGCTCCGCCTGTGAGGCACAAAAACCCCACCGGCTCCAGGCACCTGTTAGGTAGTTCTACCAGACTCCGCAAGAATTTCCCCAAGGACACCTGAGAGCAGAGTTTAAATCCCCTTAGAGGGAGGTACATTTTCTTGGGCTACAAAGGGGTGGGAATGCCCACTTGGGGAAGGTGGGGCAGGGGAGCCGCAGACAGGCCAGCCGGCCTGCCCTCCTCCCCGGAGCCCCGGGCACACCCCCCCCCCAGCTCAGCCCTCTTGGGGACAGATAGGCAGAAGGCGGTGAGGTGTCGTGCTGGGGACAGGCAATCTCAGGGACCGGAATGGGTGGCCAGGCAGCCGACGAATAAACACTCAACCCAGTCAACTCTTCAGTCCCCGAAGAGGTAAGGCCAGATGCGACCTGAAAAGCTGACACGCTGGAACATAAGGACCGTCACACACACAGAAACGAGCACAAGCTTCGGTGAGAGGGCCAGGGCTGAGCCAGCACTGACCACGTGGACGTCACCACCTCAGGGGCCAGACCACGACTCCTGGGGTCCATGCGCTGTTTGCCTATGAGTTCACACTACCCCCAAATACAAGTGGACATGTAACTTGCCTAAGAAACTCAACTAGTGCATGTGATTCCTCGTGACTTGCTGCGTCACAAGCCAGTTTCAGAACGTTCCCATCACCCACTGACCACGCTGCCGCCAGAAGCGACCACCCCCTCACCCCTAAGCTTTCTGGCCACTCTGCGTCTCCCGGATGTTTCTTCTACTTGCTTTGGGTCAAGTCTGCTTTCCTTTTATTCCTGGTTTCTTCGGGTAAAAGGTTAGGTTACTGACTTGACAACTTCCCTGTCTGGTTTCGGGGCTTGAAGCCAAGCGCGCCACACTAAGTACAGCTGCAGCCCGGCCCCAGGGCCCGACGCACCGTCTTTGTTCTCATTTAGTTCAAAGTGTGTTTCTTCCCTGAAGTGTCTTCACTGGGCCATGGGTTATTCAGAGGCGGGCTGCTGGATCCCAGACACTAAAGGATTTCCCTGGGTTTCCTCCTGTTGCCAATTTTTAATTTAATTCTTCTGTGGAAGAGGGCCTACTTTTTGTATCTCAACTTTTCTTTTTAATTTTAAGGGAGTA
The DNA here is from genome assembly GCF_036321535.1 of Camelus dromedarius. NCBI lineage: Eukaryota > Metazoa > Chordata > Mammalia > Artiodactyla > Camelidae > Camelus > Camelus dromedarius. Next base: position 70,372,682 of record NC_087449.1, on the reverse strand, counting down.
ATTAGGTTTATTTGCTTATTCAAATGGAGGTGCTGGGGATTGAACCCAACTTCATGCATGCTGGGCACATGCTCTTCCACTGAGCTATCCCCTCCCCCTCAACTCTTTTAAGTGAGACTTGTCACATGGTCTGGCACAGCTCTCTGCTGAGAGGCATCCCAGGGCCCTGGCGCGACACATGTGCTGCGTGCGCCGGACAGCGAGACTGACCTGGCTGGTAGGACTTCCCAAACTTCCTGCACCCTCGCTGATTCTCTCTGGTTGTTCCACGGACAATTGGTGCGGGGAACTGGCGGTTCCAGCTATAATCCAACTGCTTCTCCACTCAGTCCTGTCAGCTCTTGCTTCAGAGACGTCTGGGCTCCACTGCCAGGTGCATGGACACTGCTCACTGTTGGACCTTCCTGCTCTACCTTCTTGCTCTCTTGAAGGCCTCTGCTCTTAGCATCTGTCGTGACGTTTGTTTTGTCTGACATTAGCATAGCCACTCAAGCCCTCTCGCAGCGTTTCCATCCTTTCTTCCAAACTTTCTTGTCTGTGGCTCTAAGATGTCCCTCTCCAGATGGCACAGACGGGATCTTGCTCTTCTGACAAGCTCTCCCTTGTCTGGGGCACCCAGACTGTTTCACATTTAATACAATTATGGATGTGGCTGAATTTTTCTTTCTCTTTGTTTTCTGTTTTTGTCCCTTTGTTTCTCCCTGTTTTTGGTTTAAATAAGGATTCTTAGTATACCATTCTAACCCCTCTGTGGACTATTTTTACAAGTTATTTTCCTAGAGGTTGCTCTAGAGATCACATGACGCATCTTAACAGGTTAATTCTGGGAAAACGCAGAAACTGCCCCACAGAGCCCCTCCTACCCCCTCGGTGCCGTCTACACACACGGCCTCATGGTGCATTCATAACGACTGTCCTCATGCACTCGTGTCTCTCGTAGAGGACAAGACGTGAGAAGAGTCAGTCACAGACTCTGTGTCAGCCTGCACTTCAGCCGTCCCCGAGCTGCCTCTTCCCATGGTGTCACTTCATTCAGCCCAAACGTCTTCCTGGGTATTTCTTGGAAGGCGGGCTTTGCTGACGGTGAGTCCCTGTCTGTTCATACAGGAAGGTCTTTATTTGCCCACTCCTGGAGAGCAGTTTTGCTGAACACAGAATTCCTGGGGGGCAGGCTCCCTGCCCTCTGACCCCGTTGTTCCTAAGAAGCCCCCACCAACAGCACTGGGCCCCTATGCCAGCCCTTCGCTGCTCCTTTCTCGAATTTCTCACTGGGTTTCACCCGTCTGACCATGATGTGACTCTTTACTTACCCTACTTGAGGCTCACTGAGCTTCCTGGATACGGAGATAAACGTCTTTCATCAAAGTTGGGAAGTTGCGACTGTTACTTTAAAAAAGCCTCAGTGCCCCTGGCTCTCCTCCCCCAAGACGGCTGTCACACCGCTGCTGGTACAGTGGGGGCTGCCCCCCAGGTCTGGAGGCTCTGTTCACTCTTCAGTCTTTTTTTCTCTCTGTTCTTCACAATGCATAATTTCCATTCCTCCACCTTCAAGTTCCTTGCTTCCAGGTCTTTGCTAAATCCGGAACACAGTTTTTACTGATGCGTTTCTTCCTTAACACCTCCTTATTTCTTTATATGGCTCAGAACTTTGTTAGAAATGGGACGTTTCAGATGACGTACTGCAGCAGCTCTGCAGCCTGATCTCCCTCCCAGTTGCTCCTATCGGCCTAGGAGCCTGTGGGGCTGGGGCTGTGAACTCGTGCTTCCCTTGAGAAGGGGTCACTGCTGTACTTTATCGTGTGCTGCTTTTTATTTTCATGCTTGGCTTTCTTGGGGTCACCACTGTGTCTGCACCACTGTGAGACCAGACCACACCGGACAGAGGACAGCCCAGCAATGTTTCATGCATGAGCAGCGAACCTGGGCCTGTGACAGCTCTGATGGCCTCGCTGTGGTCTCAGACCTCTGCCTCTTGGCCTCATCTCACACATGCCCTGTGTCCTGAGAACCAAGGCTCCTCTTCCACCTCCTTTACATACCCAGCTGTTCCATCCTCGCTGCTGAGAATGCTGGCACCTGCTTTTCCTTCCTTGCAGCAGCCCAGCTCCCAAACTCTCTGGAAACAAACTCAGCACACAGAGGTGGCCTTAGCATTCATACCTGAGCCACGGAGAAGCGACCTGGGGCTAAACAGATGTCCCCTCCTGGGAATCCGAGCCCTGCAGACCAAGGCCCAGCTCCTGGGCCATTTCACGGCCTTTCAGATTTCCCTTGTTACTTCTCCTCTTTGTCTGGGGGAGCCACAGTCTACTTCCGCCGTGACCCCAGAGAATCTAAGCACACACCCATCAGCCTCCCTGGACAAGACCCCCTAAAACAGGCCTGTGCAGAGGAGGCACACAGTAAATACCTGGTGAGTGAACGGACGGCAGCACCCCACACCACTCACTGTGTCAGAACCTACATATGGGGACTGCAGCTCCAAGGCACGCCCCAAGGACCTGAGAGCAGCACTGGTCCCCCTCCCACGGGGCGGCCCCTCCCAACCCGATGCGCTGGGCTCAGCGGTGCGGACAGCGCCTCACCTCCCCCGCCACCCGCCACCACGTGTAGGAAGACCCTCTCCCTACCCTCTCCTCCCCACCGCTGCCCGCCCAGCCCAACCTTCATCCCTCACATCGCAACTCCGCCGGGACCCAAGCTGCCTCCGGTGTCACCGTGCCCGCAGTCCCACCTCACACGCTGACACAGGTCTCTGCCGTGAGTCGGGCCCCGCCAGTCCGGCTCCTGAGCAGCCCTGACCAGCCTCCACCTGGAGGACAGAGACACGGATCTCCTCCCTTCCTGAATCTCTCTCCATCGACTCACATTCACTCGTCTTCAAGATGCAGAGAACTCGGCTGCTTCAGGACACGTGTGGCTAGCCCCCCCACCCCCCCCCCACCACCGGCGCCCGTGCTCACCTCTCCCTCCGGGAGTGCTCCCGCGCCAGCTCCCGCCTCTTCTGCCGCTCCCACTCCCGCCGCGCCTTGTCCTGCTCCTCGCGGTGCCGCTTGCGGCGCTCGTGCTCCCTTTCCTTCTCCTTCGCCCTGGCGTGCTTCCCTGCAGAGACACGGGCTCGCGCTAGGGCACTCAGCCTCCAGAAACCCAACTCAGAAATGCCCAGTGAGAAGAGAAATACCTAAGTAATGGCTTGGAGACAGTCATGACTTCATGTTAGAAACAAAAGAAGTGAAGACCCTGTACGGTAAGCCCCCAATTAAGAAAAAAAAAATGTGATAATCACTGAGTAGAACTGTGATTTTCAGCTTCTCCTTCTAAACTCTCTCCTGAATAAACTAATTAGACTATTAATTTCATAATTTTAAAAAATCATCATTCATAAAGAATACAGGACAATGCTTAGCTCTTTTCAGTGGGTTTCTATATCACGTTATAAGCCAAGTCAACCAACCGCATTTACCTGTGAGATTTACCTCAGGCCCCAGGTCCAGTTTCCCCAACACACCCACGGAGCTCTTTATCCTGGTCTGAGATCAAACCCATTACTTGGACTTTACCAAGCACCTGTTTCTTAAAGCAATTGAGCACTGAAGAGTGTGTTTTCCCTTGTTGAATTAAGACAATTTTCTACGTAGACAAACTACCCCAAAACGATGTAATGAGGGGAAAACACACCAGAAGGAAAATGAAATGCCTACTCAGAATGACCTACAATAAATTCATGCTTTCAGCTAAAATTTCATTCTCTTCTCTTTCAACTGTGCCAGATTATGAAAACAGAAACAGACCACATTTCAATATAACAGGAAAGAAAACAAATGCTCTGTACCCCCTTCTGCTGAATGACTACGGTGCCTCCGTTTCTCTTTTCTCTTTTCGTCTTTCCTGTGGTGAGCTTTCTCCTTTCGAGACATTTGCTGGGGTGGTTTGATAGCCAAAGAATCATCCTCCTCTCCTCTGAAACAAGACACCACAGCATCACATCATGCTTGAGAAAGTCAGGCTGGGAGCATGTGGCTATGGTGAAGCTTCTCGAACCCGCAGAAACAAAGGCTCAGATGTGAATAAAGTTGAGTCTCAACCGTCATTTAAAAGAATTTGTTAATTATGAAACATAAGCCCAAACTGTATGTTAGACACAGATTCAGAGGAAAAGTGCATGTGGGGAATCAGTGATACATGGAACTGAAATCTCTGAGGAACCATAGGCTGTGATAGGCAGGTTCATCATCATGATGGTGGTGACAGTTTTACAGGTAATTATACAAAACCGGATCAAACAACACACTTCAATATGTGCAGTTTGTTATTTATACCTCAATAAAGTTGTTAAAGAAGGTCCCACCATTTTAATCAAACTTAATGATCTCAAAAGGTCATTCAACAACAATCTTCAAATACTACATAACCAAAACCTTGGGAGAATTCACACCCTGATGCCTTTTTGCCTTAATTTCTGGTTAGGTTGTTTTTAATTGCTTGACGATGGACACAGGAGGAAACAAGTGAGGAGACAACACGGCCCAGGACACATGGACCTCAGCAGGGACACTTCTGTGCCAAGGCCTGGCTCAGGTATCTTTCACAAGTACTTTGGTTTATCTGTACAAAATTTTAGGCAGTCATCATTTTATAAACACCACAAACATTCAGCAAAATCATTTTAAAGCACCATGTACATGGTGCAGACGTGACTGAAGAATAAGCACAAAGAAAGGAACACACTCAGTCCTTTCATGACAGGGGTGAGGCGATAACCGGCCCTGCACAGGATCTCATTCTGACTGTGAGGTAAACCACAGATCACGACTACAAACTTCTAAAGTAACACTGAGAGGGACCAGCCAGTACCACAACCCTGCAGTGGGGCCCCAGCCACCTCTCAGAGGAGCCCAGCATGCCTCTCCTCACCTGTCTTCCATGGAGTCCTCTCTTCTGTAGGGTGAGTTCCTTATTGTTATCTCCATGCGGTGGTCCCTCAGCTCCCCTTCCTCAAGGGAATCCCGCTTGGAATCCCGGTCATCAGACTAAGAAGTAAGGAGAAAGTAATTTTCCTCACAGATAAGCATATTTTTAATGATACTCAAACCTTGCAAACATCCAAAAACAAACTTTCACATACACTTTGAATGGACCGATGTTATAAAATACAGAAACCTTTCATTCAAATTCCATTACATCAGAATTATAGCTCTGTTACCCAGAACTTGAGAAATTTAAAGCCATTATACATGGCAAAGTATGTTAGATTCTATGCCAAGTATGTTAGTTCTTTATATGAGCCAAAACTGAGCCTAAAAGCATACCTTACACACCAAATACTTTGCACTGTCTCACAAGGTACTTATAAAAGACATAAAATGTTAACATTAACCTCAAGGCAACGTCCTATTATACTAAAAATACTTGGAAATGGCATCATGAACAGGATGAAGAAATGAGAAAAATCAGTCCAACTGTGCTAATGATTTTAGACCCAAAGTACTTGATTCTCCATACAGACACGATCATCTGCATGCAGCTTTAGTATGTTATCCATCCGTCTTCAACGTAAACTGAGTATCCCAAGGTTTCTGTTAATTTTTGAAACAGATTTTGGGCTCACCTGAAACATTTGGAAGTACAAAAGAACTTCACCGAAGAAGCGTTGTTCTAATGGAAAAACGAGGGTAAAAAAATTAAATCTCCTTATAAAAACCCACTTACTTAAAAAACAGGGCTTACGTTTTTTAAGCGTTTTATCTCTGCTTTCTCCTCTTGTTCCTTCCGTCGTTTCTTCTCCTGGAGAATTTCATCTAAAGTTTTCACTTTCCAAGAGTCCTTTTCATCACCCATTTGAGTTAAAACACTGCAAAAAGAAAAAGAATTCAAACTGCGTCAGGACACAGCGCCACAGTTTGATGCTATGCTGTCTCCAAACACTTCGGCCGCGTCACTTCTGAGCGCTTCAGTACAAAGCGTCGTTACGAGCGATGGGCTCTGAAAATTGACCGCTTGGACTCAAGTCTCTTTCCTGTCATTCCCGTCCGTCCGACCTAGGCCAAGGCACTTCGGCTCAGGTACCACTCCGTAACGGCCAAGACCACCACCTGATGGCAGCATCGTCTGGGGATAAAGTGAGACCATGCGGGTAGAGCTCGGAGCTCAGCACCTGGCACTCCCCTAGTACTGTTTCTGCCATCAGCGGGATTCACTATAAGTACCACTTGGGCTGCGTGAGCCCCTCGCCCGCCTGACGGCTGCGGCCGCATCGCAGGACACGAGGGCCGGCGGTGGGGGGCGCTCTGTGGGCGCTCCCGAAGAGCGGGCCGCACTTTCCCGGTCTCTGGGTTCAGTCGCGCTAACCGGGGTTCGGCCCCGCAAGGGGACTTGGGGAGTGTCTGGGCTCGCCGCCCCCTCAACTCAACCCCGAGTTCCGCGCGGGGCGAGATGGGACGCGGAAGCGGGGAGTGTCGCCCGGCCCGCGCGCGAGGCCCGCCGGGATCCGAGAGCTCGGGTGAGCCGGCCGCGCCCCCCGGCCGCCCGCCCCGCCGCCGCCGCCGCCGCCGCCGCCGCTTACCCCTGCGCCGCCGCCGCCGCCGCCGGTCTCGGAGCCTGAGGAGAAACAGCGCCCGGCGCGCGCCAGGAGTGTCGTCACTTCCTGCGTCGGCGCGGGATGATGACGAAACAGGGCAGCCCGCGGCCGCCGCCTGTTCCGGACTGGAGCGGAGCGCTTGGCTCGCGCCTTGCGTCACCACCCGGATCGACGCTTACGGGTGACGACATCCGGCGCGCCGGGTTGGGGCGAATCCTGGTGGGGAGCCCCGCCCCGCCCCCCGCCCCCCGCCCCCCGCCCGCCTCCCCTGCCGCCGCCGCCCTCGTCCCTCGGAGCCTGAGGACGTCGGGGACCCCCGGGGCCGGTCCCGCGCCGCCGCCCTCCAGTCCCCGCCTCGGGCTTCTCCCCGGTTGCTGGCCTGTGGCCCAGGGGAGCCCTGCGCCGAGAAAGGACCCCAGTGATGCTGCGGTTGACTCAGTTTTCCGAAAAGGAAAAGAAAGTCTTGTCCCCGCAGCCACGCATCTGGCTGAAGCTTCTGCAAAGCCGGGCAGGGCGCGTTCACAGGCGGTTCCTCACGCTTGGCGCTTCCTCACATTTGCCTGCAAAGGTTTTAAAGACCCGAGCTCCCAAGGTTCCGCCTCAAACATGCTGAGGGTCGTGGAATGAGGAAGGCCTCTTCCCTAGCTCAGGTTTTCTGGGACCTTTGTGGTTTTAAGTGATCACAGAAAATTGGTAATCCAACAATCTGAATCTCTGAAAAGAGAATGGAAGATAAACGTTCACTCACATCTGCTGGACCTGAAATGGGAAATGTGTGGGCCCAACGGGCGTCCTTCAAAATCCAACGAGCCCTACCTACCCTCCATTCCTGGGCTCTCAGATGTCCGTCCCGTAACAGATAAAGGGATACACACTTTACCGGGTGTGTTTGCACTAACAAAGTCCTAGGTCATGCCCCATCTAACAGCTCAGGCTGGCTTGTTTCAGCCCACTTTGTCAGTCAGAAACAGACCCACCGCCCTTCTCGGACCCTAAACTTACCTCACAACCACTCAGAGCCTTGTGCACAAGTTGATCAGGGACCTTGTAACCCAGCCTTATAAAACACTCCAACAGCTGGCCCGCAGCGTTCACACAGGTACCTCTCGCCCATGTGGCCTACTGTTTTCTGTGGCAGTGTAACCCAATAAACACTATTCTCATTCTTCATCTTTGCTAAATTCTTTAACCACCCAAGTGCCTCTAGCCCACCTTGTCTCTCACCAAAATGTAGAATGTGACAATAATCAGGGCACAAAAAGGGTGCATGGAATTGGAATTTTTTTTCTCCCCCTGGAAGGAAACGTTTATCCAAGCTCTTGTTTTACTTCCTGAGTTCTTGGTAACGGGAAAAAAACTTTCATTTTTTTTTTTTTTAAACTCCATGCTGAAAATGGGTGAAGGCAGTAAGCAACCACCTTGTAGGGGAGAGGGTATGGCTTAAGTAATACGGTGTGTGCTTAGCATGCATGAGGTCCTGGGTTCAATCCTGAGTACCTCCTCTAAGAATAAATAAGTAAACCTAATTGTCTCCTTTGACCAAAAAAAAACAAAAACAAAAACAAACCCCACGTTGGTTCATTTTAGTAACGCAGATACTTAAGAATTAAACAAGGAAGAAAACAAAGAAGTACACATTTAACATTTATTTTACTTTTGTGGAACAAGAGTCTTAGATAGTTGCTACTATGGTGGCCTATTAGACAAAAATACGAGGCGGCGTTCACAGGATTAACTGCACAGCATCAGTGTATTACCACAGAAGTGACAGTGCCTCGCTAAGTTAACAACCACCTTCTAGAAAGAATTGGGTTAATCACATAAATACTGAAATAGGTGAAACACAGAACACTACAAACACTTAGTACAATGTGATTTTTAGTTCTCCACAGGCTCACGTGGTATGAAGCAAATATAATCCAGTTATGCAGACAATTACTGACGTAATTTTCAAGTCACCCTGACTGTGGCCCTCCTCAACGCAGTGCCCCCCACCCCGGCAGGTTCAGACTCTGCTCACACACCTGTGGTCGAGAAAGGGCGCATCAGCTGAACGTGTTTCCCTCCAATGAAAACTGAAAAACAACAACTCTGCCAATTAGAACAGCTTCCAGCTCAGTCTGGATATCTAGGCATGGATCCAACAGCCAGCCAACTCAGAATCAGAGCTCTCAGGAGAACCAGGAGAAATACTTCAGGGACAGCAAACGTGAAGGTTTTATACTCTGAGCTGCAGGGTGAGGAGCCACCAACGGTCAGCACAGCCTCACAACTCTGCTCTTGGCTCCTCAGCTGGGACAGAGAAACAGGCAGATGCATCAGGGGAGCTGGGACATCAGTTATAAACCCAGAAAACAAAGTGGCCCCAACCAGGACAGACATGTATTTTGGAAAAGAGCAGAGCCCTCAGTGCAAACGCTCGAAGGCAGAGAGGAGAGGGTTTCTATCTGCAATGACATCCTTGTTTAATTTTTCAACCCAGGGAAAAGGGAAAACATGTTCATGCCTCAGGAAGCACCTCACTGGGACAGACAGAAGACGTGGTGCATGGCTGTGACCCCCACTGGACCGGCTGTAAGTGCCCACCCACAGGACAGGACCACAACAGGAAGCAAGCCCACTGGTTTCGGGAAAAGTACTTCAAGTGCAGGCTGCAAGCATGGCTTCGCTTGGCCAATCTTCTCTGTGCACGCCTTCACTGTTTGAATCACCATGGGGCTCCCCCCCACCCCCTGCAAATTAAAGACACATTTTGGATTGTGCAAGTCTTCCCAGCTTTCCAAGGCATATTATTCTAATGTTGATACACAGGAAATTAGGACTATGGGGATTTAAAAAAATAAAGCTTTCTATGCCACTCAGTAGCGGACATTCCCCTGAAAGTCGGAGATTTCAACATCTTAAGTATTGATGTAAGTGAGCAGATACCAGACAGGAAGGCTGGTTCAAGTGTTTGTCCACAGAGGCACCAACAGTCACCACGGACACAGGAGGAACTGACCTGACATAACACACACCTAGTTGGCTGGAACACGCATGTCTGTAACAGTTCACGGAAAAGGACACATAAAACTGGGACAAAGTTATTTAAAAACCATGTCGTGTCTGTACAGTCTTTACACGAGTGGCCAGGCCGGGCTGCGGGTTCTGACTCGGAGCAGGGCGTCCTGGAAATGCCCACCACGTGGACTGAGGGGTGGAGACAGTGGACGGAATGCGCCTACAGCCCTGCTCTGTCGCCCTCCCACCCAGGATGAGGAAAAGTGTCAAAAGCAGTTGTGTGAGAAACTGCCTCATTTGCTAATAATTTGGAGAAATCTTTGTTTCTGGTCTAAAAATTTAGAAAATCAAAACAGACTGAAAGCCACTTGTGAAAGCAGGTCCACAGGAGGTGCAGAGCTGGGCCCCCATTGTGCTCAGACAGGTGGCCGTGCCTCTGAGCCCACCCGGATGAGCGTGCGGCAGGCGACCGCAGACCTGTCCCCCTGCTCCCAGCACACAGGCTGCAGCTGGCGTGGCGGACACATTCTGATGGCGCAGGCAGGCAGGAGCCCCGTGGAAGTGGTGCTTTTACCCTGGTCCTCATGGTCAGTGCCCCAGCCCACCAGCCCAGGCACCTTCGAAGGATCCTCTTCAGTTTTGCTTTTTGAAGCAGGAAGAGAGGAAAGGGAACAGACTGGGAAAGTCACACGACACACACCTGCACGGCGAGGCTGAGCTCGTCCTGCAGGTGGTCACACACCCACCGGCCCTCTGGCCCAGGTCGGCGTCGTAAGAAGGTGGTTTGTAGTTTAAAAGGCTTCATTTAAATTCATCATCAGGACAGACTTCTTACAGAAGGCAGGACTTAATGAGACGTAATTATTGCTCTTTGTTTCTAAGAGATTAATCTCCAGGAGGAGCTGTTTTATATTTTCCAATTGAGAAGCCAACTGGAAAACCAGAGACCCGCTGACGGGAGCCAGGGCCTGGGCAGCAGGGAGTCGGTGAGTCTAGGGAACAACTGGTGCCTTACGCTCCTTGTCTCCCCGAACCTGCCCCTGTCCCCAAGGCAGGTCCGAGACAGCAGGCAGCAGCCCGACCCCCGAGCCAGACTGCATCAGGCCAGCCCTGGGGCTCCGGCTCTGAAGCAAGCGAAGACGCGAGGAGCCTCAGACCGACACGGGGCTCGCCTGGCGGGGCCGGGGGTTCGGAGCGTGGCCACCCGCTCACGCAACGCACCTGGGCACTCCCTGTGCCTGCGTCTCCTTCGTCAGAAACCATGCCGCCACCTGAGAGGCGGCCTAACGAGCCCTGCGAGCGCCCCGGCATGTCCCGCTCCCCTCTCATGGGGAAAACCGCGCACCCTCGGTGAGGGGACGCAGGCAAGGCTCCTGGCAGCTGAGTGGAGAAAGGTGCTCCCCAGAACCCTCCGAACACCTGCTGCACAGTCCAGACCAACAAAGGGGATGCCGGCATCTCCCCACCCCCAACTAAACACCGCAGGCCGGAAGTCTCACGGGGGTCTCTGGCCCGCACCCCAGCCACAGGTGCGGGGAGGACCCTCGGGAGGCGGGGCTTCAGTGCAGCACAGACCCCCAAAGGGGCAGGGCACCCTCCCCTTGCCTGAGCGACCTTCCCCAAGTGGTCCTGCTGTGGGCAGCTCTGCCTTGGGAGGGAGGGTGGGGAGGCAAGGGCCCAATTCCCCTGCGCAGGAGCAGGACCCCGGTTTCCACACCCCATCTGCCCCTCCACTGCCTGGCTGCTATGGCCTCTGTGGCCAGGCAGTGGGTGTCTCAGCCTTCAGTCCTGGCACAGTGGACCCCTGAGGCTGGCGGGAGAAAGTTTCACACAGCGTGGCAATGGCTCAGTGGCAGTGGTGGTCTCGGCCCTAGAAGGCTGGCATCTGGACCCCAAGGCCAGTTCTGACCAAAAACCCAAGACAAGAACAGGGAAGGCTGCACACCCCTGCCCCCCCCCCCAGGACCCATGGAGCCTGGGGTCCCCACAGCAGCCTCCTGAGAGGAGGGGCGCCGTGGCACGTGGGGCCTGGAGCTCAGGGGTGTGGCCTGGGGTCCTGGGGGAGCAGCGGCTCGGCGTCGTCCCCGGGGGCCTGGGTAGCGGCCGCCGCCAGACTCTGCATGGCCTCCCGCTGCTGCTGCTTGGCCTTGTTGTAGAGCAGGACACCGGCCGTCACCAGCACCGTGCCCACTGCTGACAGGCTGGTGACTCTGTTGCCAAACACGATGACGCTGAGCCAGATGGACAGGGCATGCTTGACGGTGCTAGCAACGCTGCGGGAGAGGAGGGCGTGTGGGTGGCGGGCACCCCATCCCCAAGCCCGGACTGTGCTCAGGGCGGACGCTGGCCAGAGGAGCAGGGAAACAGTGAAGGGCCCGCGCCCTCTTCAGGGGCTCATTTCACCTTACGTGGCTTCATGATTATTTTGACTGAAACAGTTTTCCATAAAATACAGACATTATGACCTTTTACCCCTAAAAGCTCCAGCCTGGTCTCTACAGAAAGAGGAAGTTCCCCCCACTGTCCTGGAGGAAAGCAGACCCCGTAGGGGACCGTGTTGAGTGGAAACAGGCTGTCCAGTCCCTGTGGGGACTGTGAGAAGATGAAGGGAGACCCAGAGCCCCCGGCTCTTCCTGGGATCACAATAAACTTGGGTTTTCTCATCTCCTGCCTCTTCCCAACTTCCTACAATGAGTAATTACTGCTCTTACAATGTGGATAAAACCCCAAAAAAGCTATTTTCTTTAAAAAGAATTGGTTTTCTGTTTTCTGTATTTTTTTGCACTGTCACTAACAATCACTGAAGAACAAAGTTTCAGGCACATGTGGAACTAATTCCGGGCCTCACACTGACATGGGGAGCCCGGCAGTGCCCACTGTGGGCTTCCAGTGCCCTTGGCAATCAGGCTGCTCGGGCGCCAGACACGGGATGGCGGGGGCCAGGCGGATGGCATTGGCTCCGTGGAGGGAGGGGCACCGGCTGCCTGGGGACTGAGGCCGGCTTGATGCCTCCTCCCTGCTGCCTTCAGCTTGGGATGGTTCTGAAGCTGAAGGACAAAGGCCTGCTGACCCACGGCGGGGCCTGCTGGCCACGTCTCCTCGCTCCTCCCTATTTGTCACCAAAAGCGCCCCAGTCGTGCGATCACGCTTCGTTAAATCCGTCCCGCTGCAGAAGGGGGAAGGCACTAAGGAGGCCTTCAGCTCACCTCTCCGTTTCAGAGCCAGGCTGTCCAATGGGGAGCCGATGGCCACATGCGGCTGCTCTAGTCTGGGCCGATGACAGTCATACAGGAGTAAGTCAGGCACCTCATCTCAGGTGCTCAGCAGCCACATGTGTCCTGTCCTGGACACCTGTCACGCTGGGTGACTCCACTGACAGTGTTATTCCGCACGGAAACACACTGGAACCTCCCCCAACAGCCCACCGTGTACAGAGCCCGCACTCCACTGTACTTCAAGTGGCACCGACACAGGACGCCGTGGTAATTACAACGCGTGACCACAGCAGTCAGTACGTCTGTGATTCTGCAACCACAAATACCTTCCATGCAAATGTCTAGATTTCAAGGTGCCCCCTGCGAACAACCTGGACACAGCTGAGCCCCGGAGAGCTGCCGTCCTCACCTGAAGGTCACGGGGGAGATCCTCCCCATGAGGGCGTACGCGGTGACACTCTGCAGGTGGAAGAGGAGGCCATCTGTCAGCAGCAGCAGCGCCACGTCCTGGTTGTAAGTGAAGCTCTTCCCACTCCTCCCGACCACGGGCAGGTCCTGGCACAGCGACAGAGACACTTGTGCCACCTCCTCAACCCACCGCCCCGAGCCCCACGCCACGCGCGTCCAGGGTGCCTGCAGCCCCCGGCAGCAGTTATCAGCACCCTAAACCTGCAGACACGCGGACAGTAAGCACGTGATGATGGCCAGCTGTCGTCAGGGAGACGCCAGCAAAGCTACACTGAGGTTCCACCCACACCCATGGGAGGGGCTCCTGCCCAGAAAAAACAGCGACCTAGGAAGTGAGCAGCACGGCGAGGAGGCGGAGAAGGCAGGACCTCGTGCACTGCTGGTGCGGTGAACGCCACAGCTGCGGTCGCTCCTCAAAGAATTGCACAATTGCCGTGAGATCCAGCAGCCCAACTTGAGGGTAAAGGGGGAAGAAATGAAAACAGGGCCTTGAAAAAATACTTGTACAGCAGCCCCGGAGGGAGCAACCCAGCTGTCCATCCACAGGTGGCAGATGAACAAAATGCGCTCCATTCACACAATGGAGCATTGCTCAGCCCTAAAAAGGAAGGAGATTCTGAACGGCTACCACACATGGATGAACCTTGAGGACACTGCGCTCAGTGAAATAAGCCGTCACAACAGGCCACTGTGTGGCCCCACTTCTGTGAGGTCCCCGGAGGAGTCAAAATCCTACAAACAGCAAGTAGGGGGAGGGGGCCCGAGGATGGGGGGGTGAGGAACTCAGAACACACCTCCCCCAGACATGCCACTTTGCCATAAGGACTATTTTGAGCTAAAGGCACTTAGAAAACAGCAGGAGCAGGAAGAGGCCCTTCTCCTTCCCAGGAGCAGGTCCCCTACGGAGACGCCCTCCCTGAACCAGGTGGAGGCGGGACTCAGGCGACCTTGCTACCATCCCCCGTCATCCTTCAGCCACCCTGTGTCGCAGTCACTTGCCCACTAACGCCTTGGTTCTGCCACTCACTTGGAACTCCACTTCCTCCCTTGTCATGTAAAGCTTGTATGAAATAACTCCATGTGCTTATAACCTGTTAGGTCAGTTTAATTCTGAGGCCCAGCCAGAGAGTCTAGGAGCAGAGAGGTAAGTCTGGAGGAGCTGGTGTTTCTTAGGGAGAGTTTGGGTTTGAGATGATGACAGTGTTGTGGTGATGGCTACACAACGTGAACATAATTGATGTGCATTTAAAAAAAGTTAGAGTGGACAATATTGTATACTTTCTATCACAATAAAAAGGATTTCGGACGTACGTATTCTTTCAAACAACCATTCCAGGAATGTAACCCAGAGAAACACCCTCTCCTGCTAAAGACATGACAGTGACAGTGACTACCAGGTGGCCACGCCTGTGGACGGGCAGGGATGGATCAGGATGGAGCCTCACATGGGCAGGGCCGTAGGACAGGACAACCCAGGTCTGCACAGACACGGGCCTGTGCTTTCATAAGACGGTGGACTCACACTACACTTGTGAGGGCGTGCGTGTGTCTGTGGCCCCCAGACTCGTTGGGAAGCAGCCGCTGGGAGGGGCCGGGGACAGGCTTCCCTGGTTCCACATACTTCTGCCCTGTTAACTGCTCTGCAGTGGGCACATGATATTTTTAAATAATACTAGTAACCAAATATAAGCAAGCCTAAAAATCCCCACACAAAAACTCCAGGGCACCCTGTGCCTAGCTCAGCCCCTGTGGGCGCCCTGCTGCACTCCGTGTGGTCTCCTGCTCCCAGAGGCCTCGCTGCCTCTGTACAGAGCTCAGCAGAGCCCGACCACAATGGGGACTGGCGCCCCAGGGCCTGGGCCGTCTGCTCCAGAAGCACTGAGGACGCACCCCAGACTCACCATGAAGAAGACCCAAGCAGGGACCAGCATGGCCACGGCTGCCGCACTGGTGTAGAACTGCAGCTCCGCGGCCCTGTGGGGTGTCAGGGTGGGAGGACAGCGCCTGAGCCTCTCCGTGGGGGGGCCGGCCCAACCCACCCCCAGCACGGGGTCCCCATGGGCAAGTGGGGCATGTAGGGTTTTCCTCCAGGCACCCAAGCCACAGGGGAGGGGGTCGGGGGCCCGGGACACCCTAGTGTCCATCGGGCAGAGTCCGCACTTGGTGGCGATACTTACGACAACCTGTATTTGTCCCCGCTGAGGAGCTTTTTGGAAAAAACATTTTGCAAACTAGAATAAAGAAAAGAAGAAGTTATGAGAAGTTCATATGGCACCTCACAGGGATGGGGTGCTGTGTCCTTCCTCGGCAGCCACACAGCAGCACCCGGGGCCAGGCTGGGTGTCTCTGAGCATCACCTGAGGGGCACCACACCCACCACCAGGGGCTGAGGACGCGCCTGGGGTCATCCTGCTCTGCACAGACGCCCTCTTGGAGCCAAGGGCTCCCTTGAACCCCAGTGGCCACAGGACCCGATGTGTGGGCCCAGGAAGACCCTGGGAAGAAACAGGGATAGAACTCCTAGCAAGAAGGCCGCAGCGGCCAGTGAGAAAACAGCTGGTGCCCAGCTCACCAGGGGCCAGAGGGCGGCACTTGGACTAATGACACCACAGGAGCCTGGGTGCAGGAGGCTGTTTTGTGTTCGTGCAAAAGCTCAGTCGAGTACAAGGTCTGACGGAAGCTCTTGCAACAGGACTGAAACCAGGGCAACGAGCCTGCCGGGGCACTGCAGGCCCGCCCTTCTTCTTCTAGGAATTATGCCGCAGCGGTCAGAGGCTCAGAGGGGGACTGCGTGCAGACGTTCCCTGAGGACTGAAGTGAAGAGACCACAGGGTCTGAGCGTCTGCAACGGGGACGGAGAGGCCTCCCCTCCCGGCCGGCAGGGGTGGTGGGTAGAGGCTGGCATGGGGCTAACAGGCGAGATGTCAACTATGATGTGAGCTGTGTTTCCGGGAGCTACAAACACGGAGAGGAAGGCTGGAGGAAACACAGCAAAGTGTTAGAGGCAGTTACAGAGCACCTGTAACTCCCATTTTGCTGTGGCATTCAGAGCCTCCAGGAGGGGCTGTGCTGCTCGGGGAGCAGCAGGGGTAAAGTCTCGGACAAACTCCCGGAAGCCATGTTGCTGCTGCTTCCTCAATTTTCAGGAGTTGGGGCTGGACAGGGGTGGTTCAGGAGGAGCAGGCTGTGCTGAGGCGTCAACTTGGGCGTCCCTCAACAGCTCAGCCCCGTCCCAGACCCAGCAAAGCCACCTTCGGAGTGTGGTGTCCGTCCCTCTCCTGGCAGACGGGCCACCGGGCCAGCAGAGGGGGCACAGAACCCCGGCCTGCCCCCTGTGCCCGCCACTTGTGCACACAGGCGGGGCTGCGGTCACCCTCCTCCGGCATCTCAGCATCCTAGCTCACGTACCCCTAGAGCCTGCATGTCCTCACACTGCCTCGTTCCCCGAGGAGAGTGATCTCACTGCTCTGCTGCCAAGAAGGAGGCATTCAGTCCCATTCCCCCCAACCGCGGGAGCACGCTGAGCGGGTTCGCACCAACACCCACAGGGGGCGCGGGCTCCCAGGACTCACCAGTCCATGATGTTGGTGGACAGGGCGGCCGAAAACCCCAGGACATTGAAGCTTATCTCGGTGGCCGTGCAGAGTGCCAGCCCGCCCATGACAGGAATGAGGGACAGGTTGACCAGCAGCCCTGCGGAGGGAGCAGACGGGATGTGCTGGAATGGCCCACCCAGCGGGGCCGGCGTCCCTCCCCTCAGGAAAGCTGTGCACATTCAATTTCGTTCAAGATCAAACACCCAACGGATTCTTCTCGTTGGAGGGACAACACAGCAAGACAAAGTCCACGTCTGCAAATATCTCCTGTCACCCTCCCCAAAGCCAGGTGCCCGCGAGGCTCTGTGGGGCCTGGGCGGGACCCAGCCCCGTCCTGCTCCTACACAGCACCTTGGCCAGATCCGCACTTGCAAAACAAGGAGGTGAAGGGTGGCGTCGGGGCAACGCCGCTGAGAAGGGAGGGTGGGGACCCCCCACCCTCAGTGCACCCACCCCTCCTGCCTTCATTCTGAAATCTGACCAACAGCCGTGACAGGAACGGTGGAAAGTCCATTCAATGCAGCAGAAAACCATTCACTTTGGAAATAGGGCACGAGCCTCCTCTGGCACCTCGACCTCGATTTCAGGCACAGTAGTTCCTCTATCTTGAAATCAGAGTGGACGAGGGGAGGAGCCTCCATGTTTAGCAGAAAGGAGCAGGAGCACAGCCCTCAGACGATCGGGGAGCTCACGAGGCCGCGCTGGCCGCCCCCTCCCCCCACCAGGACAGGGCTGTCCACACAACAGACACAGGCCCACGCGGTCCCGAGGCCGAGCCCTCAACCAAGGCAGGCGCCCTTCCGAGATCTCCTGGGGGGTCTCTGCCGGATGGCGGCCCGGCCACGGGAGCCAGAGTACAGCTCCACCCTGCAGGAAGGGCCTGCTGTCCCCGCCAGGAGCCTGTCTTGGGGTGGCACTGGCAGATTCAGGGTCTTGGGTGAAGCCCAGGCCTGGCAAGGCCACTCTGCCCAGACTCCGGCCGCTGCTCCATGAGAGAAACACCGCTGTGCGGCGGGGGAGCGTGGGGCCTCCTCTGGGAGCCCAGCTTTGAAACCTTGGCCTCTCGGGTCCTGGTACCTCAGTCACTCCCCAATGCCTCCCCGACAGGTTTCTCTTTGCTAAATTCTATCAAGGTTTTTCTAATTGTTCTCAGCAAGAGAGCTGGTTTCCTGCAAGCTGGAACCCAAGCCATGAGGTTTTTAAGTCACTGGAAATAAGTCCTTCTCGTGTGGTTAAGCTTGACCTGCAGTCAGGCTTGCCAGTTTGTGGCGTGCACGATTTTCAGGACTTGGTTTTATGCTTCAATTTGTCTTTGTTTTACCACCACCTAAACTTTTGTGCGGCTCCAAAGTCATGTCTGCGAGAAGCCCAGCTGTGCCCCGTTCCCTCTGTTTTCTGCTCCCTGAGGTGGGGGCTGCCCTGTTCTAACATCTGGTCATTTCTTAGTTGAAGCAAACAGGCCAAGCCAGCAGGCTGCGTGCCCAATCCTGCACTGCACCCGTTTACAGCACAATGCAGGGTGGGCCGCTTTGTATGAGGCTGGCAGGAAGGACAGGGACGTGGGCTTCGCTGGAAAGGCCCGCTGCCCCAGGCTGGAGATTTCTCATTCACCCTGTGTGCTGAGCCTGGGCGGGGCGGGGGCCACAGGAGCACAGCTGAGAGCAGGAAGGGGCTGAGGGGGGCTGGGGAGTTGGGGCTGGGCGCCCTCGTCGTCGGACGCCACCTCGCTTGGCTGCCCTCCTGGGAAGGATGGTCGCCCCTGCTGGTCACTTCCCCACCCGGCCCCTACCGCCTCCCCTGACCTCCAGACTGAGGACGACCAGGAGAAGGGGATGGCGGGGCAGCGGGAAGCTGGGCTCCAGGGCATCGCCGTGGAGCCGGGCAGGGAGGGCTGCTCACCGGTGTATTCCCCCAAGATCATCCGCGACATGATCACGGTGAAGATGGGAGCTGAGCTCTTCACCGTCTCCGCAAATGACACCGCCACGTTCTTCAAGCTGACCAGGCCCAAGACCACTGTGGCAAACCTGAAGGTATCACAGGATGGTCCGCGTGTTTGCAGCTACGGGACAGACTCTCCAGGAGTCAGCCTGGTGGGTGGGCACGTCCGACCCCTGCCCTCCTCCCGCCAGCTCAGGGGACACACGCCCGGGGTCACCTATCACGTCCGCTGGCTGGCTGCCCACTCAGTGATGGGAAAGACATTTCTTATGTAAAAAACTTAGACATGCAACCAAAGACGTCAGCTTCGTACCTCATCAGACCCACAAAGAGCATGATCATGATGAAGTTGGGTGGGTAAGAGAGCCGGGTTTTGTGCTGATACAAGCAGCAGGGAACGAATATCTTAACGCAGCCGATTAGTGTGGTCGAGAGCATCTGCACGGCCCCTGGGGAGAGACGAGGTGCCGGTGAGCAGAGCCTCGCCCCCACCCGGCCCCCCCGCAAGGACACGGGGCCTCCCTGGGCCTCCCCGGTTACCGAGCATGCTGGGCTCCCCTTCCAGCAGCGACAGGATGTACTTGTTGAGGAACAGGGTGCAGAAGCTGAAGAAAAACCAGAGCGTGAGGTAGAGCAGGGCCCGGGCGCCCCACACGCCCAGGTCCGACTCGATGACAGTGGTCTCCGTGACGGTGACCGTGAGCACCTGCTCGTCGGGGCCGCCAGTGCTCTGGCCGAATGCAATCTTCTCGTTCCGGTGGCCGAACACGGAGCCCCAGGCCAGAAGTGGCCGCCCCACTGGCTTCTCCCCAGGGCCCAGGGCCGGCTCCCCCGGTGCAGTGGGTTTCACTGGCACCGACATGAGGCTGCAGCCAACAGCGTTGTCTCAGGGACGGCGGGCGGCTCTGGGTGGGCACGGGCTGAAGCGGGAAGAAAGGATGGGCGTTGTGTCTAGCAGCATCTTAATGTCCTCAAAGCTTTAATCACCCACTTAACGAAACTATGAATCACAAATACGGAATTTTGGCCTCATTCTCAGGCCCGTGGGTCAGTCCGCTGCCCTAAAGGAGCAGGTAGGCTGGATTCTCTGACTTCTCTGCCACCAAGTTCTTAAGACCCAAGCCCCCTCTGTCTCTTTTTCTCCCACACACCTGAGCCTCTTGCAGATCCCACCAACTGTTTCTAAAGTATCCGAGGGCCCTCTCCTCCCACGGCTGCTCAGCTCAGCCAAGGCCTGGGGTCTGTGCCCCCGATCCCCAAAGCTGTCACAGGTGCTGTGTACCGTCCCGTCCACCTGGGACCAGCCAGAGTCCCTCCCCACATGGGTTCGTCCTGACACTTCACATGCTCAGCTCTCCTACCCCTCATCCGACCTCTTAAGCTCTCATTCAGCATTTCGGGTTGTCCTCCACAGGAGGACTGACCTGCCCCATCAGAGACTCGGGGTTTCTGTCCTTCGTCAGGTCTTGAATTCCGATCACTGTGTCTTTCCTGCTCTATCTGGTACCACTGCAAACTGGCCTGTTTCTCTCCAATCCCTTCCTTCCATCTTCTGTCTCAGTCTCTGACAGTTCACCCCCCAGGACCTGACACTGCAGTCCTGCAGTCGTGGTCCTCCTGGAGGGCTAGCTGACTCTGCTCCCACACAGACCCTGAGCCGAGGGTCCTTCCTGGAGTGGAGGCATGGGGCTGCTTCTGCCAGGTTCCCCGGGGGTGTCATCGGCTCAGCAACAACTTTCCAGACAAACCCACGCCTGCCTGGTGATCAGGCCTGCGGCTACGACTTCTCAAGTGAGACCCGCCCCACCCAAGATCACAAGCTCCGTCAGACCCAGTCTCTCCCTTGTGCAGCTGGGCCAGCACAGCAAGTTCTCTTTGAGCAGCAAGTCTGACAACACCCAGAGATGCTGGACAGACTTAGACCTGGAGGAACTCAGACACTGCCGGTGGGGCGCAGACCGGGACAGCACTTCGGGAAATCATCTGGTTCCATCTTGGCACAGAAACCTCTGCACACCCCACAGACCAGCAGCTCCGACCTCGAACTCCCCCCAGAAGTCCTGCATGAGACGTGCACACAGACATCGAGACAGGCCTGCTCGTCGTGACAGCTGGGAAACACCCTCAGCGACCACAAGAGAAGGAACAGAAATCCTGGGCTTTTCACAGCATGCGAAGTGGGCCAGCAGCGAGAACGAGGTGCAGGGCAGCACACAGCTGAGTGACGGCCGGGTCCTCTCCACACGATGACAGGCAACCCCACGACACAACACTTACCACTGGGCAAGAGCTGGGGTTGAAATCCTGAGCTGAAGGCCGCCCCCGGGAGTGGTGAAGACCCTCAGAGGTGGTGTGGGGCGTCACATGTGAAGGCCGGGAGGGGCTGGGGGTCAGGCAGTCCCAGCCGGGCAGGTCCTCTGCACCCAGTCCCGCCGGGGTCACAGCTGCCCCCTGACTCCAGCTCCTGTGTTTCCACCGCCTGGTCCCCTTCGCCCCCGTAATTCAGGTTGCTCTCTGGAGAGGCAGTTCCTGTTCTGTAAAAGACCAAAGGTCAGCGGGCCTGGTCTGACAACAAAAAACCGACCTGAAGAGCTAGCAGCCAACCTCCCCCAAGTCTGCCTGGAAACGGGGTGGGATGAACCTGGGCGAGCCCTGTGACCCCCAGGTCACTGGCGACAAAGGCTTGAGTGGCCTCCCTCACCGATTACAGCACACACAGCAAGAACTGCTAAGCAGCCTTTCCCGCCCAGCAGGGAGCAGGTGGCTCAGGAGGCCAGGGTTGGCCCCCACCTTTTCTCCTGACCAGAGCTGTCCTCAGAAGAGGGTGCACGTGTAGGACTGAAGGGAAACCAGGTCAGAGACACGTTACAAGAGACACATCTCTGACGTCTTTACCATGTGCAGGTGCCGCACCATGTGCCACGGCCTGACCTGGCCCAGCCGCCACCAGCCCCGCAGCAAGGGCTTGGGACCAGCTGGGAGCAGGCCTGGTTCTGAAATGAGGGCTGCCGGGACCAACGTGGCATATTTGCCACTGAAGTAAAGTTTGGGGGCAAGTCAGTGAAAATAAAGATGCCAACTTCTCCCCATCCAGCCGCGCAGACTCCTGAATTCCAGGGCCCATCAGCCTGAGGCTGAGAGTCCCTGCTCTAAAACATGCAACCCACGATGTTCTCAAATGCCCGGTGAGGTGCAGACAGTCAGTACTTTCAGGTAAAATGCACTGGATGTCTACAGGTTCCACACGTTGCAATTCAGAAGTGGCCCCTCTGGGATTTATCCTAAAGAAACGATTTGACAAAGGCCCACACTTGTACATACAAGGATGTTCAAAAGCTCGGTTTTTAAGACTGAGAAACTGACACTAGCCAAGTGTCCAAAAGGCATTTGTGATAAACTCTGTCACATAATGGGACAGTGGGTCACAATTAAGAGAATACACAGTGGCCCTACAAGTCTTGATAGAAAATACATTTGCCGTAGACTAAGTGAGAGCAGGATGACAAGGCCTCCGCACGACGTGTTCTGGTTTAAAAAGTACAAGCAGTTCGGAACACAGGCCAAGTTACGGACGTGTTCAGCTCGGGGACGCAGAGACTCGGGCCATTCTAATTTGGCTTCTCTCCATTTTTTAATTTGTCTGTATTGAAAATGGATTTCTTTAATGTAAAAACTGTCCTATTTTCTCTCCTAATGTCCCTTTTCATGGTGTCTAATACTGTTTCATTCTGCTTTAAAACGTTACTTGCAAGTTTAAAGATTTGTGATAAAGTACGTCGCACTAAAAACACACACATGAAACCACTTTAAGCCAATGAACAAAGAATCAGCCTCTAAATAGAGGCTACTTCTTTCTTTGACAGCAGCGGGGGGTGAGCAAGGTTTTCAAAGGCTTTAGAGCCTGAGCCCACAAGAGGAAACTGCCCCGACGGTCACAGGCCCCATAAAACCTGTCAAAGAAAAGTCACCCGAGGACTAGCATGAAGTGGTAGCTCTGGGCCTGCCTGGGAGTTTCCCAACCCAATTTACAAAATAGCAATCCGCTAGAACCAGCGGCTGGCAGGATGTCAGCCATTACATAAAATTTCCAGTTTTATAAAATTCTGGGCAGAAAAACACCAACTGCAATGAACCTGCAGGCGACCGGAGCACACGGAGCATCTTTACCTGGTTCCTTCCGGGACAGCTGCACCTGCCGAAACGGAGCCGTGCCCACCTCGGGGGCAGAACCCCCGAGGCCGTGTCCCTCGCCCCGCGACCCCGCGAGGCCTCTGATCCTGCACCGCAGCCCAGGCGCCGCGGCCCCGCCCATCCCGGGGACCCCAGCCTCCGCCCCCGCCCCACCTGTGTCCCGCCCGCCCCGCCGCAGGAGCCGGGCGGACCCAGGGCGGGAGCGCAGCGCCAACCCGAGGCCTGGGGTCCGAGCGGAAGAGCGCCCCGCGGCCGCGCCGTCGGGCCTGCGAGGCGGGGCCCGGGGACGCCATGTGGTGGACACATCACAGGAAAGGGCCGGGGCGTGACAGGCAGCAAGGGACCGTCCTACCCGGAGGCCGCGGGGCCTCCGGAAGAACGGCCTAGGACGACAGGGCCGCGCGCGAGCCGAGGCCCTGCGGTGGCCGGCCGGCAGAGGGGTCCGCGAGCCGGGGATGGGTGGGAGGAGGCTGGGGGCCGACGGGCTTCGGCCCGGACGCGAAAAGCGACCCCCGGAGACAGCCCGCCCCGCTGGCTCTATTCAGCGCTCCCGGCGCGAACCGGCCACCCACCGAGGAGCCCCGGGCCAGACGCCGCGCGGCCGGGCAGCCTGAGGGACGTGGACCCGGCCCCGGCCCCGGCCCGGCCCTGGAGGCCGGTCACCCGGGGCCCGCCTCCACACGGCAACCCGCCCACGTCCCGGCGAGAGCGGCTCCGGGAACCAGCGGGGTGCGGGCAGGCCCGGGGTGGGCGGGCCGGGAGCAGAGGCAGGGCTAAAGGGCGGAAGTGCCGCCACGCCCGGAAGTCATGGGCCGGAAGTGACGCGACAAACGGCGGCGACTCCTCGCTGTCCCGCGGGGGACGTCTCTCACTCTGGGCTTCTTGGTCGCCGCTCGTTCACCCTCCGAGCCGTACCACCGCGGCCCAGGTGGAGGGGGGTGCTGCTGGGCGATTTCCCCCGCGGTCGTTCCCTGAGGGCCATACCACCGTGGCCAGTCGGGGGTGGCGCCGCTGGGTGACTCCCCCCACGGTCGTCCCCTTGGCACCCTCCGGGCGGGGCGGTCAGTCCGCAGAGGCGCCGACCCGTAAGCCCTGTCCTCCGAGTTTTGGTTTCTAGGGGCAGAAGTTCCAGCCCCACCACCCCTACTTCAGGCGAGGTCAAAGGGAGTGTACTGGTGAGGTAACTAGCATCAGAGGAGCTCCAGGCGCCGCAGGATGCCGAGGTCACGCCCCCGACGGAGGCGCCGATTGGTCGAGCCGTGGAAAGCCCCGCCCGTGGGCGTGGCTTAGGCCCACATGGGCGCCGGGCTGCCGGCGCGTGGTCGCACCTGTGTCCACCGAGCATCTGCCCAGCTGGGCTCTACGCTCCGCTTACTCTTTAACGTAATTTTCAGGAGCGAGGATATGGCAAATGGAGTCTTCTTGAAGGTTACTTTTTTGGTCATTCTTTAACAATTTTTTTCACATTGTTTTAAAATTAATGAAGTTTCTCCTTCAGATCTTGGCCTGAGTCGTTAATGATATACCCACCTCTGGGCGACCGGGGCGGGGCTGCGAGCTGCAGGCAGAAGGCTTTCCTTGGGATCCTCCAGAGGGCGTGGCGGGAGGAAGAGCAGGGAAGACTCCAGGAGCGGGTCAGGGGCCTGGGTCTGAAATGAAAGCAGCAAAAGTGAAATTCATGTTTACTTATGTACTTACCTCAGGACGTAATATGATGGCGTCTTCATCATCCGTAAATTGAGTGTTCAGGATGCCTTCATAAACCTGAGCAGACTTTACAGGGTAGATTTTTCTACTTTGCACAAAACCCTGAGATGCTTGATGACTGCCCAGCGGTCCTGGTTGTCGGTGGTCAGTGAGGTACTTATAGTCAAACAATTTCAACAGCAAATTCATAAAAACGATCAAAAATTTTATAGCGGAGTCTTTCTTACATTTAATCTGGGAGGGTGCGTAACAATTTTGAAATGATGTCAGGAGATCCTGGGTACCTTCCCCTCCTGGACACGGAGGACAGGGTCCTCTGCACCCTGGGCTTCCAGCCCCTGCCTGAGGAACCCTTTGCTCCATGGTGATCTTTCTAGAGTTTGTATCCTTCCCCTTTGTCTGTGTCCTGTTAGCAAATGTTCACTTAAAACAAAATAGCCAGTTACTTTACCAGCAAAATGGGTTTATTTGACAGTAGCAAAGAATTGCAGTTCAGAACATGCAACTATGGCAACTACATGAAAGTCTAAGAAAGCAGAGGAGGGGAAACTCTTTTGTAGAGGAGAAGTTGTTAAAAAACAAAAGGCCATTGCAGGAAATGGGGAGTTCTAAGCACAGTGGCTTTTCATTGACTGAATTGTGATGATCCCGTGTTGGCTGAGCTGTTGCCAGGCAGGGAGAAAATCTTCCTTCCTCCTGCTGGTGGTCCTAAAGCAGTGTGCCTCTTGCCACAGATGCAAGGCACTCTCCTCCTGTTGGGATCTCTACTGAGGTCAAGGGGTACATGTGTGAGAGCTTCCACTTCTGCCTTCCTGACTCCATTTTAGATGAGGTTTCCTTTTATTAATTTCCACACAGTTCTTGTCCCTAATATTCACAGGAGACTTTGCTTTGCTGCCTATGAAGGTAGCATGTTCAGGAGGGGAAGGTGCCCAGGCTGTCCTGACATCATTTCAAAATTGTTATGCACTCTCCCAGAATTCCACCATCAGGCCACACCTGACCTTTGGTCTCAGGGATACCACAAGTGGATCTGTGTGATTTTACCTACATTTGCTGGAATTCTGACTTCTTCCTGTGACTGGATTCCAAGAAGCAGAATGTTGGGGTCAGCTTCAAATGTGGTCATTTGCTAATGTGCACACCCGAGATTCAGGTTTAGACACAAATCCAGTAGGAAGTAGTTCTTGTGAAGGCACCCCTCCCAACTGGCTCCCTAAAACCTCCAGCACGGCCTCCACCCAGCCCAGCCCAGCTCCCTCCACGACATGCTGGCCTCTGCTGACCTCCAGGCCTGATCAGTGCTGGGCCCCCTTCCCAACAACTCTCTCCTTCAGTGTTTGGATGATGTTTAAATGGCAATTTTCCTCAGGGCAGAAAGGAAAGCGTCAATGCAGGTTCTGCTTTGCTGCCTTCAGGGGTCCCTCCCAGACCCCTAGGCCCTGTGTGTCCCCCTCCCCCTGGCCGCCTCTCCCTGCCCTCCTCTCACAGGTTCAGTCTAAGACTGGGCCTTGGTCTGACAGTGATGGTTCCAGTGGGGTGGGATGGTGAGGCCTGCAGGCCCAGAGGATCCCAAGTTCCCAGGGGAAGGCGAGGACAGCAGAGGGGTGTGGACGTGGGCCTGGGAGCCCACAAAGCCCAGTGGACAAGATCTGGGTCATGATCTCGCGGGTGGGAAGAAGGGTGGAGGGGACCTGCCTTGTACCTCCGGACCTACTGCCAGTATCATCAGAAAGCACTGACCAGCACTGTGTCGCTCCCTGGGTGCTTGGTCCCTGACTCCTGACCACAGTCCCTCGACGCACCAGGGAGAAGCCCTGCCAAACCCACGTTCAACTTCCTGCACGCTAAGGCCCGGGGGTCTTTATCTTTTAAGCAATCACCATCTCTCAAAGCTCGCGTCTTGCTGTGCTCTTTAGCACCGCCGCCTGCCGCCTGCCCTCCCAATTAGCACGAGCAGACTTCTGCAAGGAAGACAGAGGTGTGGTCAGTGAGGGGCCGGTGGACTGTCAGGGCAGGAGGAGGGGGAGGCTCCAGGCCTGGGGTCTACGTAGGCCACTGGGTGCCCAAGTCACTGGGAGCTGCGCCTGCTCCAGGCTTCTGTGTGCGTGTCATCGCAGACCTGAGTGTGTGGGCCTTCAGACCCAGTCAGGGGGCAGTGCCCGGAGGAGGGGAGCCACACCATTAGGTGGGGCCGGGTGGGGTTTGCTGGACAGTTCCAGCTGGCCTCAGCTTCCTTCCACCAGGTACCTTGGCCAACCCTGGGCCCCTGGCCACACAGAGAGCCAAGGCCTCCTGTTTCCAGAACAACACAGGGTCTTCCTTAGTGTCCTTCCCAGGCTCTAGGTCCAGCCAGGACACTCAAGTGGCAGCTGGGCCCCCGGCCCTGTGGGTGATACCTCTTCCATTGAGAACGTCCCAGGTCTCCCGGCCATCACCTCTGCCAGCTGTCCCCAAGGTGCCAGTGCCTGCCCAGTGTGGGGGCCACACCTGCAGTTCCCTCATCCAGTCCCATTTAGAGGTGGGGGCAGCGACAGCCGCTGGAGCTTCTGTGATGTGTCCTGACCAGCAGGTGGGGAAACAGGCCATGGGAGTGTGCAGCCAAAGTCGCTCAGGCCGTGTTGCCTTGGCCTGAGCTCAGCCTTTGGACCCCATCCCCAGACCAGGAGCAGGCCCCCTCCCTGGCATAACCCCTGTCCTGGGCTGACTCTGCCCACCCCAACCTTGGCAGGACCCTGGTAGGGGCACCTGCAGTCTCTGTCGGTGGGGCTCAGCCTCTGAACTCCACGGGGTGGGGACAATGCCAGGGAGGGCACCTGAAAGCTCCTCCCAGGGGCTGGGGCCAAAGGTCACGGAAGCAAAAGTGCAGGGTTAGGGAGCAGCCCCTTTGCCACTTCAGGCCAGTGTCTGAGGAGAGTCCTGGGGATGGGGACAGAGGGGCCGCGCTGGTCTCACTGTGCTCACAGGAGGCCAGGGCTGAGGTCTGGCCATGCCTGTCCCCCGTGCTCCTGCACCCCGATTGACACCTGGATGGACCAGCAGGGCAGGAGGGCCTGTGGGAGGGGCACTGGCCCACAGGGCTACTTGTCCCCAGGGTGCAGGGTCCCGCCCTCCCCCCTCCCTGCCCCCACCTCACCTCTTCCCACGGAATCCTCAGTGTTTCCAGGCTTAGCTGGAGCTCTGGCCTGAATCTCTCTGGGTGAAAGGGGACTTGTTCCCACCTCCTCCCATGTCGTCGTCACCCTCACCTATCTTCTCTTGGCTCCTCCAACAGACCCTCCCCTATCCCTCCCCATCCCCCCCACCCCATCCCTGCTCCAGCTTCGCACCTGCTCTCCCCAACCTGGCAGTCTTCCCGGTCCCTGGGGCCCAGAGACTCCCAGGGGTGGGACCCTCGGGGCAAGACACAGAAGTGGGCCTGAGAGAGAAGGGAGGCCAGCCGGGCGGGGCACCCACCACTGAGGCCTGGGGAGTGGTTTGGCCTCCGCGCTGCTGGGACGCAGGCCAGGAAAAGCCAGGTTTCTGAGGCCACTGCCCTGAAGACTGGAAGTTTCGAGGGGCCTGAGGCCTGAGCCCACAGAAATGTCCTAGTGTCCTGGTCAGAAGGTGTCTTGGGGTCCCTGTCCTGTGGCCTCTGTGTCCCCTGCTCCCCATCCCCTTTGATGTGCTCCACATAGCCCAGGTCAAGGTTCAGAGATCAACAGCCTTTGCCAAACAGTTGGGACCCCATGGGCAGTGACTAAGCCTAGCAGTGAGCTCACCCTGCGGGCCCAGGGCTCCCGGCCAGCCGGGCCGGGCCGGGCGGGCTCCCCCTCAGGGAGGCCTCTGCTCCCAGCACAGGGCCCAGACTGGGGTCCGCGCACGGCTCAGGCCGAGCCTCAGCCGCAGGAGAGCGCTCCGGCACCTGCCCCACCCTGCTGCCTGTGCACACCGACTGTGCACACACGCGCTTCCCGGCAGAACTGTGGGCCACCAGGCCCCGCGGCAGAGGGAGCAGCAGCCACTGAGACACCTGGGCAGGAAGGGGCGGCACCCCCACGTGTGACTCGATTGGAGACTCACCCAGAGAACCAACCATGTACACCTGCTTCTAACAGGCAGGGCAGGGACAGCTCCACCACCCGGCCCTGGCCCCGGGTGTCCACTCACGTCTAACCTGTGGGGGGCTGGGCATGTCTGGTTCCTCTCAGCACCCAGGGACCCTGGTGGGTGTCAGGGCTGCCCGCAGCAGGTGCCCAGGGTGGTTGTTCAGGCCTTGGTCCATGGGGCTGTGTCGGGGTCGTCTGCAACACCTGCTCTGGCTGCTGGCAAAGACTTGCCCCAAACCCACCCAGACTAGAGGGAGGCCCAGGAGCGGAGAGGGAGCAGGGGAGGAGGGAGGCGGGAGCTCCACAGCCCTCCCACCACCAGGATCCAGCTGCTCCCACAGGGCAGCCTGGGTCCAGGCCTCTGGCTCCTCCCTGCTGGACTGGCCCCGAAGCCCCAGCCAGGCCCCCTCGGAGACGACACCTGTCCAACCCCAGGGCTGGCGGCGCAGACAGTGAGGCTGGACAGGATGAGACTGGGGGCTGCGGGAGCAGGACCCCCGCCCACCACGGCCAAGGGTGGGGTCAGTGCATCTGGGTTCCCGAGGCCCGAGCCCACGCCCTTCAGCGTCTTGGTGTTAATTACAGAGACCCAAATAAAGTTGTCACTCAATTAACTCAGCTTTTTAAACAAGTCTGTTTATTGAAAGGATCTGAAAATAGTAGTAAGTCTTTCAACATTTAACAAATTTTCAAGATATTAACAATATGAAACACTAAGAATTTACTTCAAAAAATCCAGTTTCCTAGATGGTTCCACATCACGCTTTAGGCCTTGGTTAACACCTGCTTTACTGTCTGAACGAGGGGCCCGAGGCCTCCCTTCCGGACCTAAATCCGGGAATGTCGGCCCCTCTGCCGGCAGGAGGCCAGCCGAGCCTGGGGCTCACAGGCAGCTGGGGCGGACAGCACTGGACAGACACCCACACGGACGTCAGACTCATCCAGATGCATGGCCCCGGACGCCCTTCTCTCAGCAAGTGGCCTCCAACAGGGCGACACGCAGACCCCGCCTGTCACTCCAGAAGTGAGTCCAAGAGAGGACAGGCGTCCGCCCTTCCGCTCTCACCAATTTAACAGGTGAAAATGCAACTCAGAGACAAGTCAAGTTACTCCAAAACAGAGGCCGTATTATTTGGAGGCCCGTCAGGACAGTAACCAGGGGCCAAGGCCACGTGCACCCTGAGCCGGGTCCCCCCAGACTCCACACAGCCCCAGGGGTGCACACGCCCCACGCCAGCCGAGGGAGGCGCGAGGGCTGGAATGGCGGGGGCTCCCCTGCAACCAAGACCCGTGGGGGAAGCAAGAGCAGGTCAACATGAAACGTCACCACCAGCACCTTCCTGACCTTGTCCCCATGTCTCCGCAGTCACCCGGCTCTCATGGATAGCCAGCCACGCGGGCGGGACAGGATGGTCCCAGC
Source organism: Camelus dromedarius (assembly GCF_036321535.1). Taxonomy (NCBI): domain Eukaryota; kingdom Metazoa; phylum Chordata; class Mammalia; order Artiodactyla; family Camelidae; genus Camelus; species Camelus dromedarius. The sequence continues at coordinate 70,342,479 of NC_087449.1, read as the reverse complement.
ACATAGGACACAGTGCAGACAGTGGAACGCAGCTCCACTTCACGACAGTGCAAACCCTCTTTCCTCTGAAATCTCAGTGTGTACAACAAAATCTGTATGTGAGCACTTTCACAAAGTGTAAGAGAATCTCTAAAAAGTAGACACAGGATTGAAAACGTCTTCCCGGGCGCGGACGTGCCCTGCTTCACGAGGAATGTGTGCCGTCTGACCCTCCCCCAGAGACTGCCGGGCCCAGCCAGCACCTGTCACACGTGGTGGTGGGGGGGGAGCAGACAAGGCCTTGGGACCAAGGTAGGAGGGTCTGGGCAGGCTCAGTGCAGACCCCGAGGGGATGGAGGGGACCCATCCACCCCACGAACCACCCACCAACTGCTCTTCACAGAAGTGACCCTCTGGTGGCTTGAGGGGAAAGTCGTGGTGGGTAAAGGAAGATTTTGGCTATGAGACATTTATTTTCAATAGCAAAGGACAGGCCATCCATTCTGATCCCCTCTGAATTTCAATAGACTGATTTATGGAAGTTTTCTGACAGGGAATTACAAAGAGCCCACCCGGCTCGGCCGTCCCTGCCCAGAGACGGGCTCTGACCGAACCAGGGTGGGTGCGCACAGGCTGACCTCAGAGCCCCAGCCGCTGCTCGCTTGCTTGCTTAGAAATGCAGAAAAGAAGTCAGATTTAAAACATTAAAAACGGCTGATCTGGTCGACAGAAGGCAGGTTCTAGGCCCTTCCTCTGGCCACAGGCAGGGCGATGTGGCACCTGCTTGGGCACTGGGCAGGGGCCTGCTCGCGGAGCGCATGTTCAGGCTGGCCCGTCCCGGGCGGGACAGAGCGCAGGCCTAGCTTCCTGCCCCCTGCTCTCCGTCCTCCTCCCCGTCTTCGTCTTCCGTGAAGTGGGCCTGTTTCTTCCGCACGTTCCAGTGCAGACACTGTGCCAGGCTCTCAAACCAGTCGCTCACAGGGTCCCGGACGCAGATGGAGGGGAGCGGGTAGCAAGAGGTAGTGATGCTGATGCTGAGGGAGGGGACAGGACGACACGGCCCCTCCAGCGCCCGCCGCCACCTTGCTCTGCCCGCCCACTGGCTGCGAAGCCTGGCCCTGGGTCCTCTAGTGTGTGTGTGGGGGTGTCGGGGTGGGCAACTTGCCACTTTCCAGTCTGGCCCTGAGGACAACCAGAGGCTGGCGGCTCAGTGGTAACCCCCAGGACAGAACACAGACCCCCTCAGCCCACCCAGGTCCATGCAGGGACCCCAAGGGGTGGGGCTGCTGGAGAACGAGGGCACAGGTCTGCGATGTGCTCACACGAGGCTGGGACGGGCCCTCCAGGCTCTCGGTGACAGTGCTCTGCCTACAGGCCCCCGCCCCTCATGCCCTGCCCTAGCTCCATGGCCCACACACCTGTCTCCATGGCGGATCTCTTGTCTCTTGCGTCCATCAAAGGACACCCACGCGGTGTTCCTTGCTTCTGGTGACAGCATGATCTGAAGGGTCAAGCGGGACAGGTATGGGCTCACCTGCGTGCAGCTGAATGCCTCGGAACCAACCTTGGGGCGGCACTGTCCAGGAGGGGCCCACCAGGTGCCCAGGTCAGCTCCAGGCTATGAGAGCACTAACTCCCGTTGGGCTGACACCAGCCCTGGGTGTGGAGGAAGGATGTCCGTCCAGGCCCAGAGTTCCCAACTATCTACCCTCTGCTGGGGACACGGGGCTGGCATCTGGCTCTAGGCCTCCGAGCTCTCTGTGTCCCGCCAAGGCTCGCACCAGGGACCCGCGCGTCTGCGGCGCCTGGCATGGGCAACACCAGGGTAGAGAAGAGAGAGATGTGGCCAAGCAGTGGGGGCCAGTCAGCTGCCAGGATGGGGCCCTGGGGGGGACATGCCGGGCAGTGTCACTCCTCACCCCGCCCCCACCCAACACAGATGGCCCCACCCACTCAGGTCAGAAGCCCTGCTTGAGGGGCCAGCTCAGCTTTCAGTGCCCCACTGCCCCCCACTCCACTGTCTCAGCAGCAAGTGCCAGGTGCACAGAGACCAGGACAGCACTGAGGGTCCCAGCCAAGGCCCCAGCCCACAGGGTGGAGGGTGTGCTGTGACCTTGAGCTCGACGCCTGCAGGGACTACGATGGGCCGGAAGGACAGCGAGTGCGGGCAGATGGGGGTGATCATGATAGCTGGGACGTTGGGGTGGATCATGGAGGCACCAGCCGCAGCCGCATATGCTGTGCTGCCCGTCGGGGTGGAGACGATCACACCTGAAGGACAGGCTGCAGGGTCACTCTTGTGGTCACTCTCGCGGTCACTCTGATGCAGCGCCCCCATCCCCAGGGCAGGCCTGATGCCCACCTACCATCGCCCTGCACTGTGGTGATGAGGTGCCCATCCAGGTAGACGTCCACGTTGGACAGGTAGGAGGAGGGGCCTCTGTCGATCACGACCTCGTTCAGGACCTGGGGTGAGGCCACTGCAGACTAAGGGGCCGGGCGGCACCTCCCCAGTGGGCCTGCCCCCGACCTCAGCACCCGTGCTGGTCCTGGGCTCTCTGTAAACCCTGAAAGGGGGGGCCGGGGGCAGGGGGCGGGGCCCGGAGTCCAGGGGGGACGCGCCCTCTGACCTGGTACTGCATGACCTGCTTCCCGACCTCCGCGTCCAGGGCCGCGGCCAGCACCCCATTCTCGCTGATCCCGTTGGGGATGGCCACCTTCTTCCCCCTCAGCTCCTTCACGACCCTGACCTTCAGCCGGCTCCGAAGAACGACAGCTGCGTTCCCTGGGGGCCGGCAGGGGCCACGCCAGGGAGGTCAGCAGGGCTGGGCAGTGGTGCCACAGGAAGAGAGCCCCCCTTTCTTCTCCCACATTGAGAGCAACACTGTGCCTTCTGCAAAGACTAACCCGCGCACAGTACTGGACGTGGACGGCAGCATGGCCTGTGGCAGCTCGGGCTTCTCACAGTTAGCAGAAACGTCCGAACCACTCAGAATCTAGAAATCTCTGAGTCCGGAGACATTTCAGCGCTGCTCTCTCTGCATCATCAAACCCCCAGCCAAGAAGGAAGGCAGCCCCGTGCACTCCAGCACACTGCGACTCACCCTGGATCACCTGGGAGACCTGGGACTGGAAGCTCTCGAAGCCGAAGGGGGTCAGGAAGCCCAGGGAGCCCAGGTGGAACGCCATGACCGGGGGCACGCTGCCCTGCGGGCCGGCGCGGCAGGTCACTCAGCGGGCCAGCTCCGCCAATGGCCACCCGCGCTACCCCAGCACTGAGGCACCTGCGCCCCGACAGTCCTGGGCAGGGGGCGGGGCTGACTCGGGAGGTCCGCGGGACGTTGGGGCAGGGCAGGAGGAACAGCAGGGTGAGAGCTGACAGGGCTAACTGGGCCCCTGGCCCTGAGGGCAGGAAGGAGGTGGCAAGGGCGGGATGAGCAGAACTGCTCTGACACATGGAGACCACGCCCAGGGGTTCTGGGAAGGCGGCAGGCCGGACAGAGACGGACAGCAGGCAGGTGAGGACCTGCAGGCAGCGGAGGGCGGCGGCTGCGAGGAGGCGGGGCGCCCCCGAGACCCCCTCACTCCTGTTCTTTCCCAGGGGCTAACTCTGCGGCATTCCAGCCTTGCCGGTTCACACCACACCTGGTGCCGAGGCCCCGGTCCACACTGCCTGCCGGGCCTGAGCCCCGTGCCCCGAACCCCCAGATGGCACGCCCACTTCCAGGCCGCTCTCTGGGGCCACCGTGCCTGAGCGACTTGCACACCTCGGCCAGGTCTCCCCAGGGCTCCTGCCTTGCTGAGAGTAGGGGTGGGTTCCGAATGACCCCACCGCCTCCTGTGCTGACCCTCACTGTCCGTGGCCTCCACAGGGCCCCCCCCCACGCCCTAGACAGTCAGCCTGTAGCTAAACCCTTGCCCACCCCCAGGACAGTCTCCCCACCACTGCCGTCTTCCCAGCCCAGCCCAGGCCTGGCCGCCGTTCTCTGGACGAGGCGGACGTGCCTGGCCTGCCACAGCCCCCAGGTGCTCAGACAGCAGGCGCAGCCCTTGCTGTCGCTTGTCAACTTGCTCTGCTGCCAACTGAAGAAATTCAGAGCAGGGACCTCCTCCCTGCTCCTCACGCGGCGCCAGGACCACCACCTGGAGACCCACCTGGAAGAGCGAGGAGGCGTAAAGCAGGGTCCCATCTCCTCCCAGGCAGATGATGAAGTCGATCTGATTAGAAATGTCATCATAATCTAGAAAATACAACAGCAGACACCAGAACAGCGTCAAGCAGCCCCAACCTGCACAGCCACCCACGCCAGGCAGGAGGCTCCCGCCAGGCTGGGAGCGCCCGGGGGACGACTTGCCTTCCCTGAAGGTGCAGAACCTCCTCTTCACTGGCCCGAAGCGGTCGTCGTTCACGATGGCTGGGTCCTCCAGCACCTTCTTCTCCACGTACACGACCATGTTGTTCTCCTGGGAGGGACAGGCCAGTGACACCGGGTCAGAGGGTGCTGGTCCCCTGCGAAGCTGCCTCTTAGCATTTTACGACAAGAGGGGAGCGAGCCCTCTGTTGTGGCCGGCAAACTGCCGTCTGCCTGCTCACGTTGTGTTTCTAGGGTCCCAGAGGCTCTGTGGTGCTCGGGTACAGACGCTGCGCTCCTGGAGGGAGTCTCCTGCCTCTACAGCGCTGGAGTCAGAGCCTCGGAGCTGGGCTAGGAGCCGGCTGCGTCCCGTGACCCCCCAGGTGGGCCCCACCACCCACCTCCATCAGGTGCACACAGAGCTCCTTGAACGGCTGGAGCAGGCTGGCGTCCCGGATCTTCTTGATGACCAGGACGCTCTTCGGGGGCTTGTTCCACGTCAGCCGCTGGCTGGCAGGGTCCTGGATGTGCCTTGGAGAGGAAAGGAACGTGCACCGTCTCAGCCCCGTGCGAGCGCTGCGCCATGGTGTGAGCGACTCAGCCGCCCCCGAACTTCTGTGGCAAGCAAGCTCCCGTTCACAAGTCAGCAGCAGGGCCCGGGGCAGCGAGACCCCGCGTGGCCACCACGGCGGGAGCGACACCTCATGCCTGTCCCAAGCACAGGAAGCATAGCGCCGAGCGACCCTGGTGTGAAATCGGGTCTCTGGGCAGCCACGCTGTGTCCCTGCAGGTTCCTCTGTCACAAACGCACCCTCTTGGGCATCCAACGTGGGGAGGCTGGGAGGGGGGCAGTATACAGGAAATTTCTGGACCTTCCCCTCCCAACACAAAACTGCTCAATAATTTTTATTAAAAAAAAAAAAAAAGGGCCTCCCTGAAAACAAAAGCCCACATCCCGTGGCACTCTGTGGCTGACGTGGTCTGTGGGCAGCAGGTCGTCCCTGAGGGGCAGGGGTGTCCCCTCCCCCAAGGCCAGGCCCCCCAGTATGACTCTGACAGCTGTGCGCATCCTGGGAGACGCCCCGCCGGCCGCGGATGAGCTGGCACATGTGTGGAGAGGCGGACGGAGGGGCCGGCTCCGCGGTTAGCACGCACCTCAGCCTGTTGGGAAACAGTCCTGCAAAGGGCAGTGTGGCCGGCGGAGACTCCCTTCTGGACTCAAGCTCCCCAGTCGGCCTAGGGCCAGCGCCTCCCTGAACACCCACCGGCCTGCAAGCAACTTCCAAAACCACCACTCAAACCATGAAGGAGCGGCGGGCATCCAGCTGCTGCTGACTGCCCAGCACTCACCCCTTCCAGACGTTTCTGCGAGGGGGGCGGCGCTCAGGCCCCTTCAGGTCACACTCGTGCTCAGGGGGCTGGGGCCGCCCGCTCAGCATTGCAGTTCTGCTCAGCCAAGGCGGGGAGGGCAGCACAAAGCAGCCCCCAGACCCACCCGCACCGGCACCACAAACTCACTTCTAATCCTCAAAACTGAAAACAAAACCTGGAGTAAAGTGACTTGTTCCAGGTTCCACAAAAGGACGGGGCCGAAAGTGCCTCCTCAAATCAAGTCACACAAACCAAGCTGGAGTCGACCTTCTTATCGTTTACACCGTCCTCCAGTCTGACCACCACTCAAATCAGAGTCCTCAGGGTCCCCTGGAGCAGCAAAGAGCTTGGACTCGGCCACCCCGCTCCACGGAGGCTGGCCACAAGCTCTGCCCAGAGCTGCCGGGAGGTCAGGACACGCCCCAGGCAGCCCCAGGCGGACACTGGGCCGCGGAACCGGCTTGGCCCTGGGGGAGGAGCTCACAGGACGGGCGGGCCCTCAGACTTTGCCCCTCTGCCTGGCTCGTGGCCCCTCCAGCCCTGAGACTCTTCTGTGCCCAGCCAGAGCCACCAGGTGCCATCGGCTTGGTCTTGGGCACCCACTGGTCACTCGATGTCCTGTTGGGTTACTGCAAGCACAGACGCGGACCCCTCCTTGGCACAGAGGCTCTGGGCGGCAGACAGGAGGGCAGGGACGCCTGACTGCTCAGCAGGGGACCCATCTGAGTCGCCACCGCGTCGGCCGAAGGCGTCAGATACTGGCAATTCCACACGTTTCAACATAAGAGGAAATACGTGTTCACGGTAAATTGTAAACAATAAAGTAGGAAGTCAGTCTCTTGTAATCAACTCCTCTACAACGTTTACTTCTGAACTTCGGGGGAGAAGGCAGGTTGAGCACACGGGAACCCTGTCCCGTCAGCCAGTGTTGGGAAGTGGCGAGGACGAGGCAGGGACACAGAGTCCCGGCCTCTCAGGGACGACAGCCATGCAGGCAGTGCCGGCAGACACAGCTGCTCACCCCTCAGCCCCAGAGGCACTTCTGAGGGAACTGCCCCTCTGCTGGGAGCACCCCACCCAACCCAATTCAGATGTGGCCGAGACCCCAGCCAAGGCTCATGGGGCCCCAACACCCCCGTCTGCCCCAGTGACTGTGGGCTGAGCTGGGACCAGATGACGCTGATCGAGGCTGGACGGTGAGGGGCCACCCAGGGCGGCGCTTAAGCTGACAGGAGCGGCAAGGATGGGGCAGCACCGCCGAGAGCAGCAGCTGCAGGGAGGGGTGAGGCTGGGTGTGGACCTGGTTACCAGTGTGGCCGCTGTGCAGAGCGCAGAGCGCGGGCGCCGGGGGCCGCCGTGGACAGGCAGGGGTCTGCGGACGGAGGGGACCCACCCGCATAGGCAGCAGTAACTACACCATGGCCAGCACCCAGAACGGGCAGAGGCACTAGGACCAGTTACTCAGGTGCCTGGGCCGCGCTCGGGGTCGCTGGGATTCACACACCACAGCACCAGGCGGCCCGGGGGGTGCGGGCAGCACTGCCGTCTCCTGCGCTGCCCGCAGACTGGCAGACGGCCAACAGAGCAAGGACCCCGAAAGGTTAGTCCCAGAAGCACACCTGAGCCAGGGGGGGAGTAGAGCTCAGTGGTAGAGTGTGTGCCTAGCATGCGCGAGGTCCTAGGTTCAGCGCCCGGTGCCTCCATTAAAAATAAATAAATAAATAAAATCTAATTACCTCCTCCCTGAAATTAAAAAAGTTAAAAAGTACACCTGAGCCCTGGGCCCCGACCCGTTCAGAATGTGAAGGAGGGGCCACCGCCAGGCTCCACCCAGGCCTGGGGCTTGAGGCAAGACTGCCTCAGCTGGGTCCCACGGCGCCAGCTCAGCCAGGCTAGCATCCTCTCCCACGAGGCAGACCCGGCGGAGCAGTGCAGAGAGTCTGCAGCTCTCTGGGACCATCAAACACCAGGTGGCAGACGCCACACTGAGGGAGAAGGGTGAGTGTTAAAGCGTCCAGTGAAATAACCCCACCTTCTTAGTTTTCACATAGTGTCTCACCTGGCCCCAGGTGGCCAGGGCCCCGCGTCTCGGAAACGCAGAGCTTACAAGCGCTGCACCTGTGAGGCGGGTTATCTCACAAACAACTCAGATGTTCAAAAACCCTAATTAACGCCTCTGCTTTTTAATAATTAAGACAAACACTTGAGCCTTCAAATGTGTTACTATGAAATATGTCATCTTCCCCTAGAATTTTTACTGTGAAAAGCGGAAGTAACTCTAAATATCTTACCCAAAGCCCTGCCGTGCCCATGGAGCAGACCCCCATTCACTTTCTCAAAGGTGCTGGAGGCCCTGAGCTCAGCGGGAGTCAGTGAAGTTGCCTCATGACCTCTGGTGGACTCAGAAGCCACGTGACACATGACTTCCCATTCCAAGTGTCAGAACCTCCCACAGCACAGCGATCCCAGGACAAGCCCCAGAAGACTTACATGATGGTCTGGGGGTTCTGCAGCACGCAGGCCTTTGGTCCAAAAGTGGTCACTGGGCACGGCCCGTGCAGAGAGCGGGTCCTCCTGTGGGGAGAGGGCACGCAGTGCAAGCTGTCAGACGGGGGCACAGACTGTCGGACTGGCACCAGTAACGCCGTCATCTGCCCACCATCCAAATGCAGGTCCTGGTGACTCCATCCTGACCCGCAGAGCGGCCCAGGAGTGCCACATGCCGTCCACGCAGCGGCAGAAGGAGCGCAGCCTGGGGTACATCCAGAAACACTCCTTAGAACAAGGACCCTAAGCCAGAGCAGGTGCCCGGGGCCCAGCCCAGAAACAGGGAGCACACCCCCGGGAATAGCCTGGGAATCGGAATTCTTGTCTTGGCAAGTCAATCTGAGGGCAAGTCCTTGGGTCAATACTTGAGAATTAAGACCTTAGCAATCATCCCTAAGTATCTAAATTAAAATTCTAACAGAAATGCTCACTCTGAGTTGCACGTATGGCCCAACATTTCCAATAATTAAGAGTGACGCAGCCACAATCAAATCACACCACAAAGGGTGCTGTGGCCAGCACGTGTCAGGGGGCCCCGCTCGGTGGCCCCGTCCTCTCCTTGAGGACCTAGCACCACCCTGGCAGGGGCCACGGGAACGATGTGGACACTATCCGTCCCCCAGTGGCAGGGTGGTGGTTTGTCACCCCCACACAAAATGTCAGTTCCAATGGCCTTTTTCTGCACCAAAAACACCGGCACAAAGAGGGCCAAATGGAGACAGCAAACTTGCTTTTGTCTCTACCTGCCTATCTCACGGTTCAGCAAAATCTTCAAATCCCAATGCAGACAAAACAGGTTTTCTACTGTCTTGTGAAGGGCAGTCACCCCCAGGAGAGTCACGGGGTCAGGTCAAGGCCCCTCTTGTGGGCTCTTGAGAATCTGCAGGAACTGGGGCCTTTGGGAACTGAAAGATCTTTGGAAATGCCATTCAGAGCAAATTACTCCAAGTCGGCATTTACATACAACCCTCGAGACCAGCTTCGGCTGGGCCCGCCCATCCCACCCTCATAGACGCAAGGCCACCTCTGACCTGCTGCCACCACGCCGGGTTCAACATGCCCTGAAAGGGGCATAAGCGCCAAATCCTGCAGAGGCCACCCTGGGCCGACTGCCGGGACCCCGCAGCAGCACGCCTCACCTACCCCCACCCGGGGGGCAAGGGGCGCGGCCTCCACGCACCAAGCCCCCCATGGCCCCTACAGACGGACGCCCGGGCCCACACGCGAGGCGGCGCGGTTCCGACAATTCAGATGTTCAATGCCCCAGAGGCGGGCACCCGGCTCCCACAGGGTGAGTGAGCACTGCTCCTTCTGGAGCCTTAGTGATGCCAACACCAGGCGGCCACACTCAGCCCAATGCCAGCCCTTCACCAGGTGGACCAGATGGCGGCACCTGCGGGCACCACCCACACAGCTCACCCGTCCCAAGTGAGAGGGGAGGAGTGTCCTCTGCGGGGGTGCCCTCTGGGGGGAAGGTAACCTCCGGGGGGGGGTGTCCTTTGAGGGAGGTGCTCTCTGGCGGGGTGTCGCAGCGAGCGCACCCCTTTCCCACATGTGTGAGCGCCAACACAGGCACCAGAGGCCTCGTACCTGAACTCCCTGGTGCTCGCCAGGGCGGGCGAGGCCGACAGGCTGCGGGACTTGGCCCGCCCCCGGATGGGGTGGCCGAGCCCCCAGTCCTCATCCCCATGGCATGCGGAGCAGCGGTAGGAGGCCGCGTCTGCACTCAGCTCCTTACTCTCGTTGACTTTTTCTTGTTCCATTTCCGTGGCTGATGAATGAGGACTTCGGCCTGAGAAGTCCGGGTGCCTTAATGTAATAAAGTAAACAAGGTAAATATGTACACACAAAATAGTGGACACACGCATGCGCCTGCTGTCAGGAAAGACGGCTGAAGGCAACTCGCTAAAAGGACTTTCAAAATGGTCTGTGCCAATGAACATATGTATGTTCACGTGTAACTGAAAAACTGTGCTCTACCCTGGAATTTGACACAACATTGTAAAATGACTACGACTCACTAAAAAAGTGTTAAAAAAAAAAAAAAAGAAAATGGTCTGTTTCCCCCTCAAGACACTTAAGGACTCAGGAATCCACCTGTGGTTTTTAGCAACGAGTAGAGCTGAAAGTCCAAGCGTAAGAGAAGACGGTCACAGCTTACCTGGGAGGGAGGAGTCACAGCCGGGCGGTCTCAGATACCTCTCGGGCAGAAACTCCGCGTGAGTGTGCCTGGTGAGACCGGCCGGCGGCACGCGCCACCTCCCAGCCTTAACATGAAGCAGGAAGAGACAGAAGCACAAGCAAAGCAACCCTCCCACCACCTGGGACGGTCTGAACTCGTCCCGACCAGCTCGGGGCCAAGAAGGGCATCCAACCCAACACGACAGTCCCCGGCAAGGTCAGAACAATGTGAGCGTGAGACCCAAGTCTGGCCCCTCACCCCTGCCCACTGAGCAGTGCTGACATCGCTGAGGTATGAGAGTAACGAGCTAAGGTTTAAGTCGCACGTGAAAGCGGAGCAGCGTTTGGAGAAAAACGACAGTCGCTGAACCAGCTCAGACTGAGGGTTAAAGAACTACACTCACTGAAAAACTCGGACCAAAAGGTCACTTCCCAGGAAAACGGCCGACTAACAAGAGGGACGGCAGTGCCGCTCCCTCCTCAGGAGGCGAGCAGAGTGGGCCTCCTCGCAGGGAGACCCAGCAGGGCGACCTCACCACCTCGACAGGGAAGGGAACAGGGCCGTCCCGGCAGAGCCTGCAGCACACGCGGGACGCAGACCCAGCACTAGAGGGGCCACGGGGGAGGCAGGGGGAGGCCTGAAGGAACGTGTGGGAACCACAGACAAGCTGCGGCCTCAAGACCAGGTCACAGTGATGGCGTCCCTGAACCCCCCCTCCCCCCGGCCGCACTTTACAATCACCTAAGGAGCTTTGGAAAAGACTGATTCCTGAGCTTGACCCAGACCAAAGGCACCAGTGGCTTTCAAAGCCCATGAGGCAATTGCGGGTTTAGCCAGGGATGACGGGGCTGCCCCAGTGGGTCAACACCCTCCTAGCTCGGGAAACACCGACGTTTCGTCCAAATAGATGAAAAGTTAAAATGAAAACCAGAACCTACAAAGACTTGTCTGATATAACCAGTCCTACCTGACTCTGTCCCTGAGGCCACAGCCAGTGCAACAAGGCAAGAAGCTGAAAAACAGCACACAGACAGAGGAGGAGCAGGGAGGACCACTTGCGGGTGACAGGTCTGGCTGCGCAGAAAATAATGTGGAGCCGACAAGAGCGACTGTCACAAGTGAGTTTATCGGGAAGGTTGCAGGAGACTAAGTGAACATACAACAATCAGCTGTGTTTCCACACTAGCAACGGCAGTAAGAAACTGACGTTTAAAACCCCATCTACAGTAGCATGAAGTCCAGCACATGCAAGGGTACAGCTGGAACGCAGCGCCTCCTCCCAGCCGTGAGGCGGGCAAGTCTGGTGTGCGACGGGCCCCGCGACAGCCTCAGAGGACAGAACCGACGTGTGTATCTGGAAGGTGCTGACAGAGCGGACCGTGAAGTTTCTCACAGGAAAACAAACCTCTAACTACATGCAGGGACAGACGCCAACCAGGCTTACTCTGGTAATCATTCCACAACGTTTGAAAAACAGAATCCCAGCGTTTCATGTAAATAATACGTAACTAACATTGTGTGTCAACTGTACCTCAATAAGAAGTGTAAGCCCTGTACACTGAGACGGCCAAACACTGCCGGCAGAGCTTAGAGGAAACAAGTAAATGGAAACACGTCCACGTTTGCAGACGGGAGGACACAGTGTTGCTAAGGTCTTAGTGCTCCCCAGAGTGACCGGCAGATTCTACCCAAACCCAGCAAACAAAATCCTGCCCTTTCGATAGGAAATGACAAGCTGATTCTAAAATGAACGTGGAAATTTAAAGGACCTAGAATAGCTAAAAAAAAAAAAAAGACTGAAAAAACAATGTTGGAGGACTAACACTACCTGATTTCGTGACTTGTCGTGAAGCTACAGTAACCAGATGAGGTGGCGCCCATGTGAAGGTCAACACAAGGTCGAGGGAGCTGAAACCTCGCACACGTTCAGTCGGTGGGTTTTCAACAGAGGGGTCTCACCGGGGAGGGCGACCTTTCCAAACAGCTCCAGGAAGACTCGACAGCCACGTCTGAAAGAATGAAGCTAAACTCTTTTCTCACATGAGATGCAAAGAGCAACTCAAAATGGATTACAGACCTAAGTGTAAGGCTCAAAACCATAAAACTTTTAGAAGAAAGCACTGGAGAAAATCTCAGCGGCCTTGGGTTTGGTGAGTCTTAAATGGGACACACAGAACACAGACTTCAGAACTCGACAAACTGAACTTCAGTACAATTAAAATCTTTCACTCTTCGTAAGACACTTAAGAAAATGAAATTACAAGCGGTAGACCAACAAAACACATTTACTAAATGTATGTGTGACAAAGGAATTGCTTCCAGAAAATATGAAGATTTCTTAAAACCTGGTAAGAAAACAACCCAGCTAAAACATGGGCAAAGACCCCACGTTCGGCAAACAGGCAGGCGGAGAGGCGCCCCGCAGCGCGCCACGAGGGGACGCCAGCTCACAGCACGGCGGGCCCCCACCCCACCAGGGCAGCCGGCGCCAGTTCCCCCAGAGCCAGTCTGCAAGTTTAATGCGGTTTCTATAAAGACCCCAGCCAGCTTTCTTGTAAGTAGGGACACGCTTACTCTAAAACGTGTATGGGAGGGAAAGGAGAGCGAAGACGGTGTGTGAGAAGCCGGATGAGGGGCGAGTCCCCTCTGAGACGCGATCGTGGCGGCGGGGCGGGGGCCAGAAGCAGAGCCACGCAGACACAGCCCACTGCCTCTGGCAGGTGGGCACAGGCAAGTCAAGGAAGGCAGGAGCATCCTTCCAAGGGCAGTGCTGGACCCGCTTCGCCCCCAGGCAAGAAGGGAACTTGGCCTCACCTTCACACCTGAGGCAAAAAGTAACTTAAAATGGGTCGAAATGGCTTAAGTTAAACATAAGACAAACTATAACTTTTTTTAATCCTTTTGTTTTTTGTTCAGGAGGGGACATAATGAGGTTATTTATCTATTTATTTATAAATAACGGAGGCACTGGGGACTGAACCCAGGACCTTGTGCATGCTAAGCACACGCTCTACCACCGAGCTACACCCTCCCCCTCCAAACATAAACTATAACTTTTATTAGAAAACAGGAGAAAGTTTTGGGTACCTATGACTAAAGAGAATGTTTTGTACATGATATAAAAAGCACAGTTTGTAAGAGATTTTAAAAAATCGATAAACTAGGCTTCGTTGAAATTAGAGATGTGCTCTGTGGAAGACCCTGTTAAGAGGATAAACAGCAAGCTACAGACTGGGAGAAAATGTTTTCAAACTAGTTATCCAACAGAGGATTTGTATCTGTAACATATAAAGAACTCTCAAAATGCAACAGTGAAAAGCCAAACCGTCTGACTGTTAGAAGAGGAGCTGACCGCAGAGGATGTGCGGAGACGAGCGGGAGGAGGCTCCACGCCACCCCCACCCCAGAAGGGGATTAAAATCCCAACGTGGCGTCCCTGCACACATCAGAACGGCTCAAACAATTAAACGCTAGAGAGGCTGCCGGGAAGCGCCCGGACTCCCACACTCCAGAAAGGTCCTACAGTTTCTTACGCACAGCCCAGCCACTGCATTTATCCCAGAGAAATAACTGCTGTTCACAGAAAAACCTGCACATGAACGCTCACAGCTTTGCAACAGCCCAAAACTGCAGAGGGCGCAAACGTCTCCCAGCTGGTGAACGGGGCAGCGAACTGCGACTGGTCCCACAACAAAGCGGCACCCACAGCAGGCGGGGCGCTCTCAGGGCCTCCGTGCAAACCAGGCCAGTCCCAGGCGGTAACGTAACGAACGCTCCCATGTATACAACCTTCTCCCAATGACAAAATTAGGGAGAGGCGGAGAGCGGTGGTTGCCAGCAGTGTGAGGAGGCCTGGGGTGGGGGCTCCTTGGCACAAGGGGACAGCTGCGAGCCTGCACTGTGGTGGGGGTCATACAGATGTGCACAGGGTGACACTGGAGAGGAGCACACACATGTGGAAACTGCTTTAGTCTGAGGAAGGGGTGCATGTGGTGGCGGGACTCTTCCAATGCTGGCTTCCGGGGTTCTGTATTACCGCACACTCGCCCCGGAGGTAACACTCGGGGTTTGGGGCACAGGGGTTTCTCTATCACTTTAACAACTTTCTGTGAGTCCATAATTATTTCAAAGCAAACAATTAATTTTTAAAAAAAGAATAAACCAATCAAAATCACAAAAAGCAAATGTATTTAAAAATTGTCTATTACAAATTATCCAGGAGCTGTCAATCTTTAGTTACAAAGACTAATTTAATGACTAAGTAGTAAAGTAACTTACAAAAACATCACATTAAATATTAAAAACCAGCTTTTAAAATTTATCTCCACAGCATATTTTTTGACTATGGCAAATCAGGACGCACATTTAATTGAAGTTTATTTGCTATGTCGACTGCTTTAAAAGGATGAAATTCTAACTCCATCCAAGTTCATTAAAGTTCCCGACAGCACTAGTCTAGTTGTGAAAACCTTCTGCATTGGGGGGTTTTATGAGTACAAAAGCGCTGAAGCGTTCTAATGAAGCATTCAGAGATAAACACCTGCCCAAAGGGGCAGTGAGACACGGTGGCGCCAGGAGGTAAAATATAAACATAACACTATGACGTCCAGTGCGAGCTCTCAACAGGTATTTGGGGAAAAATGGAAAGAAAAAGGAAAGTTCATTTGGTGACGGATATGGAACTGTTCAACGTGACTTCTTAACACTGAGTTGAAACAAAGTACCTTGTAAATCTCCCTTCTCCTCTCGCATCAATAAATGATGCGAAATGCCAGCAAGGATGTGATAAAACCAGGCGCACACACCGGCAGCTTCTGAACCGAGGGAGACCTTTTGGAAAGTTCTACGGCAAGTGCACCAAAAGCCAGACTGGGGGCCATATAAAGGAACAGCGCTAGAGACCAAAGTGGGCTGTGGCTGCCGCCCCTCCTTGGGCAGACAGGAAAACAGGGTCTGCGCAGTTCTGAACGAAGCCAGGTAACACCCTGTCTGGCTGCACACCGCACACCTCCAGGCCACCTTCACCAACTTCCCCTGAATGCTTTCCACCAACTGTCTAAACACCTGTTTGCCTGTTCCCACCTGTTAAACTCAGGAGCAGGCAGTCCACTGTGAGTCAGGAGATACTGCAAATGGTCAGCGAGCAGCACAGACCACAGCGGGGGAATCCTGCAGTTTACAGGCTGGCCTAGTGCCTGTCAACAGGTGTGAAGCCCGGCAGACACGGAGTGCGCCACGGGCTCCGACGGCTGTAACATCCCTGCCCATAGGGAAGCCCTGATTCCAGGTAAAGGTGTGCGGACACCAAACCCCACAAAGAACCACCTGCCCCTTCCTTCTGCAGCTTAAACGGTCCTTTGCTCAGGCGCTGATCAGGCGGCCGGCGGTTTCCGGATTTGCTTACGGGGCCCCTCCCCTCCCGGCTACCTCCCCAGGGAGGCCCTCGATCACCGCAAGTTCAGGGAGGACAACCAGGAGCACCGGAGGCCCCTCCAGGGAGCCTGTGTCCGCGCCTCCCGGCGCCCGTCCCTGTCCCTGTCCCTGTCCGCAGTCCCCGCGGGAGCAAAGGTCATGGCCGGAGGACTCTGGGCGAGGCCGCAGCGGAGGACCGGGAGCGAGTCCGCGCAGGGCGCCGTCCAGGACGTGAAAACGACAGGGCTCCGGCCCGGGGCGCACCCACGACGGGCCGGTCCCCCGACGCGGACCCGAGTGCGCCAGACAAGGGGGCAAAATGACCAGGGACTTGGACCGGACCCCTGCGAGGCCCCGCCACCGGCTCGGGGGCGTCGGGAATGCGCTTCCGGAGGACGTGGACCCCTAACTGACCGCCCCGCGTGAGGGCCGAACCCTCCAAGCTGCCCCACAGCGCGGACTCGGGGGGCGAGGTCCGGCCGCCCGGACACTTGCAGGGAGGCCCGGGTCGGGGGTCGGCTGGCTGGCCGGCCGGCGCCTCCCGGCGTCCACGCCCGCGCGGTGGGCAGGGCAGCCCTCGGTCCCCCGCCCCCGGCCCTCCGACCCCAGCCAGCCCGCTGGGCCGAGGAGCCGAGCACTCACCGTTCGCGGCCGCGGGCGCCTGCGGGGCCGTTCCCACGCTGGGCCGAGCCCGCGGGCGCCGCCGCCCCGCCGCCACTCGCCGTCGCTAGCCGGCTCCCGGCGCCGCAGCCGCCCCCTGCCCCATGGCCGCCCCCAGAACACGGCCGGCCGCCCCCAGAACACGGCCGCCCGCCCCGCGGCGCCGGCCCGCAGAGCAGCAATGCCGCCACGCCGCCAGTACGCACGCGCGCCCGGCCCGCCCCGCGCACGCGCCCCACCCGCACTAACACCGCGCATGCCCTCGGCGGCCTGCGCATGCGCCCCGCACACGTGGAGGGGGAACCCGCCCCGCCGGGGCTGGGGGCGGGGCGGGGGCGGAGGCCTGGGGGCGGGGCTGGGACGGCCCTGGGGGAAGGGCGAGAGGGCGGGCGCGGGGCCTCGGCCGCCCCCACCCCGGCGGCGGCCCAGAGAGGACGACGCCTGGTCGCCACTCACCCCGCAGCCTCGGAGGCACGGTCACCAGCCTGGCCTCCCCGCCTGGCGCCCTTCCCGCCCTCCCCCTCTCCCACGCGGGCCAGGTGGGCTGACTGCGGCCCCTGCGAGTGGGGACACCGCCCGCCGAGGGCTCCGTAACTGCCAGTGTGTGGCTCTGCTTACAAGGAGTATGTTCTGGGAACCAAAACTCGGTGGGAGCTGCGACAGAACCCCGCCCGTCGGCTGCCGGCCCCGCTGGAGGGAGCGGCCTGACCCGGCCATCGTGGGCCTCGCCCGGCCCATGCAGCCTGGCCGGTCCTAGCACACCGCCTGTCCCCGAGGGGCTCTGGGCCTGGGTCTCAGTGGGGCCCGCCGAGGGTGGGCTGCCAACTGTTCTCCACCCCCGCTCCAGCCCCGCACTGGAGGACCTGGGGAGGAGGGAGGAAGGCGGCCAAGGTGGATCTAAGCACCCCGCCCCGGCCCAGACACCTTGCGTCCTCCCTAGGCGTGCTGAATTGACGGGTTACCCACCACCAGTGCACAGAGTCGTGTCCCAGTCGTGTGCCCCGCTCCTGGGACGCGTCTGTGAATAAGCTGACGCTGGGTCACTGTAGATGAGCCACGGCAACGTGGGGCGGGAGCTCTGTAACCTGCCTGGCTCTCCAAGTACTAGCCGTGTTCTTTTCCACACCCGGGTCTCCTGGACGTACAGCGGAACCCAGCCCCTCTGTGGACTGGGGTCCTCTGCAGCATTCTGGCCTCCAGGTCTCCCCAGCCCCATACCTGCTGTTGACAGTCGTCTTCTCCGGCCAGGACTCCTGGCCCTGTGTTCAGCGACCTGGAACACAGCTGGGCACAGAACAGGGCACGCCTCACTGCTGTCCTGGGATCACAGGGCAATGGGGTCACCAGTGGAAAGGGGGCAAAGATGGTGGGAACTTGGGGGGATTTCTCAAGCTCTGGAACTTCCCCATCTGGTTATTTTGCAAACCCAACCGCTTCCCCAAAGTAACCCCCAGACACACCCACAGAAAAGAGAAGCCTTTGAGCTGCTTTTTTTGTATCTGATCTGTTTTTGGATTTGATCATTAACATAATAATGTTAATGCTTGATCCAGCACTTGGCTACGAGCCAGGCACTGGGCCAGGCCCCAAGAACCTTCCAGAGCAGGGACGGTCTTTGCAGAGAAGGCACCAAGGCAGGAGCGCCTACCTTGTAACTAGCCAAGGTCACACAGCAGGCACCCTTCCTGTGTACCCCTTTCTAAAGTGAATTTGTGCAGGTGTGTGTCTGTAACCCTGGAAATCTGTCCTCTGTGGACCCAGACAGACTTCCAGCAGGAGCGCGTCCCCATTGCAGGAATGAGAAAACAGGCTATGGTTTCCTTCAGCTGAGCCTGATTGTGCAATTCCTCCCAGCAGGCCCTGGGTCCCACCCTGGGGCTCACACCCAGCCCCTGAAGAGCTGACCAGCAAATCACAGAAAGTCCGATGCTGGGAGGAGCACCTTAGGGCATCTGGAAGTTTCCTAGAGATTTTGCTTGGGCTGAGTCCAAAGGCTGAGCTGGGATGAGCCAGGCTATCATGGGGAGAGGGGAGAGCCAGCAGTGGGGACAAAGCCTGGCTGAGGGTGGGGGATGGATGCCAGTCCAGCCAGTGTGGGCTGGGCAAAGGATGGGGGGTCTGCCTGGGGAGGGGCTCAGGGTTCAGGAAAGGTCTCATTCTGGCCAGGCCATGGGCATAAACTCTCCCAGTGCCAGGGCTGCAGAACTCTGTTAATTTGAAATTTGTTTGTTTGTATCCTTTTCCTGAAACACGACTCTATTGTTTAAGCTTTGGACTCCCCCAAACCTGGACCCACATTCTTCTGAGGGTTGAAAGATGGGGGACCCTGCTGGGGGTGGCGGTGGGGAAATGCAGGAAGCAGGGCCATGAAGGGTGGAGTGACAGGGCTGCCAGCTCAGAGACTGATTCAGGCAGGGGGTGCCCCTGGATTTGGGTGGAGGCGGGTCCTGATCCCACTCCTGGGGAAGGAGGACTCAGCTGTGCCTGGCTGAGGGGAACCAAGTGAACCAAGGCTGCCCAGCACCCAAAAGGGGAAGTGGCTAGGACTCGACGAGCCTCCCTGTGGAGGAGCTGAGTGTCCCAGGCTATCCAGAGGTCATCTCGTCCACCCCCCTAGCTCTGGCCTCCAGCCAGCATGCCTTGGACAAGCCGGCCCTTCCTGTCCTGCCTTACGTGGCCCTCCCCAGGGGCCAGTGTCCGGAATTGCGCACTTGGGAGTCTCTGGGATGCCCCCGCCCCCATACTTCTCAGCAGGGTGCTGGGGGAAGGGCACGCCCCCGGGAGGGTGGGGATCCCTGCCGGTGAAGCCCAGTAAGCAGCCCCTGCCCCAGCACCTCGCGCACACGTGGGACTCTGGATCCTCACAAGGTCTCTAGGAGCAGATGATTTTCTTCTTGAGATTTCCACACAGCGAATCTAGAGAAGACAAATAACTTGCCGGACATCACACAGCTAGAATGAGAAGGGGAAGAATTTGGCCTTGGCTCTGGCAAGGACTCCGGCGGGACTCCAGGAGTGGGGACCCACGCGGGGGAGACAGAGCTGGGTGGGGGATAAGGCGAAGAGGTCTGGTGGGCCAGATAGAGTGGTGGGAGAGGAGTCGGGGGAGACAGGTGGGGGTGGGGCAACCCCCCACACATTAGGAGGAGGACCACAGGGGCGGGCAGGAGGCTATGTAGAGGGTCAGGCTTTGGGGATTGTGGGGACAGAAGGAAACCCGTGCCTGGGGAGGCTGGACACAGCGAGGGGACCTGCACACCGTGTGCTGCAGGAAGAAGAGACTGGACCTCGGAGCACAGGTGCCAAGTGCCCGTGGACCTAGAGGTCACTGCAGTTCATGTCCAGCTGCTGAGGGCTCCGTGCTGAGCGTGGACGCCGCACCTGTGACAGGTGTGCCCACCAGAGCTGGCTGGTACCTTGGACACGAGCGGGGGAGGCTGCGGGGGAGGCTGGAGGAAGGAAGGGACAAGGGCTGGTACCTGGAGGGGAGGTGGGGCGAGAGGCAAGACGTCTCCTCCCAGGGGCATCCAGGCTTGTGCCTGGTTTGAAGTCCGAGGTTCACACAGGGCAGCATGGTGCGGAAGACCTTTCGCTCAACACCTCTGCTGGCCGTTCCCAGTGCTCCTGTGGACGCCTACATTCAGTGATCATTTTGCTGAGAAAGTTGACAGTGGTCTTGAGGCCAGCAGACGGGCTTTGTTAGCTCCCCTGGCCCTGGGTGGGGGAGCAGGAGACAGACTGGGTGCCAGGCCTGGGCACTGAAGGAAGCCTGGCTGAGGCCTGTGCCCACCCCCAGGGTGAGCCAACGGCAGGTGTGCCCCCCGCCCCCCAGGACTCGGGCTGCCAGCCCAGGGAGCACCTTCAACTCCCTCTAGCATTTAGCACGACTGCTGGCAGGGTTAAAATTTGCAAAAAACAGATTTACTTCAGAGAGAAGTGGGGGAGGTGGAAGCCAGGCAAACGCACCGTTCAGGCTGTCAGTCACTGGGAGATGCGCTGAGCCCTGGCAGAAACACCCGGGCGCCCCTGCTGAGGTGCTCGTCCTGCTCACCCAACCAGGAAGCAGAGCGCGGGGGCCCCCGCGGCTTTTCCTGGTGACTGGAGACGAGGGTCAGCAGAGTGCTTCCCTTGCTTATGGAGAAGCGCCAGCGTCTGTCTCACCCATGAAAATCACCAAGTGATCTTTCATAACCTTACAGGACATCTAAGACTAAGAAAATTGCGTCCTTCAGCGAGAAGGCAGGGCTGGGGGCCGGGGAGGAGGCTGAGCGAGTCCCCAACAGGCACTCAAGTCTGTCTCGTGTGTGGCTGATGCTCATTTTTTCTGACGATATGTTCTTTTCATTCAGACTCCGGTGAAACACATTTGATCAGAAGGAAAGGAGTCTCTAGATTAACGTCCTCAGTATCTTGGGGAGGGAGGAAGGAAGGGCAGGCCAACTGTGGGGACACAGGCTCAGAGGAGGGGACGGAGAGAGAACAGCCCCTCGGGAGCCCATGGGCAGAGATGAGAAGACATCACCCTGGTGGTGACAGGTGGCCAGGGCTGCCAGGACCCTGCTGCTCTGCAGGTGCATGTGAGGACCTGCCGCCCCGTCCTTGGATTCTCCGTGGTGGGGACAGGTGTGTGGGCAGCTGGGGTGGGCGAGGGCACTGCCCACGCGATCAGGTCACTGGACCTCCCTGGCAGGGCGGCTGCTTCGTACACCAAACGGCCCCACAAACGAGCAGCCACACCAGAGCCCTCATGTCAAACTGCTTTATTACACCTTAAATAACAGCACAGTTGAGCACAGGGTCTATCTTGCGTCCAGCTTCCTTGCAGTACACTGGCTTGAGAATTAAATACAAAAGGTGGAGAGACAGGGTGCAGAGAGCTCTACAGAGGCGCCAACGGGGAGGGGCTTGCCCAGCTCCGCAGGCCCAGGCCGAGCGCGGCCTCGGCACCGGGTGCCGCACACACAGGCTGGGGGAGCCGCTGCTGCTGCTACGGAGCGCGGGCGCGGGAGGAGGCGGCCGCCGGGCCGATGCTGCCGCTCACGCCGGGCCGCGTGCCTGGGGCCTGCTGTTAGAGATGCCGGGCTCGGGGCGGAAGGCCGGTCCCGCGGGAGAGCTGGCGTGCGGCGGTCACAGGGAGGGAGGCCAGGGTCTCCAGTCCCTGCCCGTCCCCCCCACCCGACAGCGGCCGTTTGGAATGGGACTTGTTTTTGAAGAATTAAAGAAAACGGTGACTCATCCCGCAACTCAAGCGTGTGGAGCCGCGACTGCACGGCTTCCGAGGCGCTGTGCGGGAGCAGCAGCAGTGGACGGACCTCGACGGCTATGACTTTAAAGAGGTTATTTCTTAAAAGAAAAAGAACATCTAAGGACTGAGTCCTGTGTGCACTTTTGAGCATTTCTACAGCATGCGATTCTAAGAGTAAACCCACCCAATATGGCAAACGATCAAATTTTTTAAAATTTAACTTAGAAAGTTTGAGATTATTTGCAAAACATTGATTTGTACGCTGTTTCATACACAAGTAACTGACTGACTATCCAAGCACAGGACGGGCTCTCTGGGAAATGGAGGCTCCTGACGGGGAGCGGGGGGCATGGGATAGTGTTGCGCTGTTGTTATAAATTTCCCTCTGACTTCACAAGGAGACCCAAAGTGAGATTAAAAACTGGACCGAGAAGGTAGACAGGGCAGGTCGGGGAAGAAAACAGGGCCTGACTGGTGTTCACTGTCCACCACGTGTTCGAGACCGTCCACAGCGTCATCCTTCTGGGCCAGGTGTGTGCGCAACAATTACGTGACACCAGACGAAAAATTAAAAAACTGGGGACTAGATTTACATTGTTAACAATGTCAGAGAGGCTGCATGAGACGCTCTGTCTCCGGTTAACTACTGAACATAAAGGAATATACTTTAAGAAGGAAATATGAATGTTTGCAAAATCCTGTTACAAACACAATCTGAACTTGAGACTCAGTTACAAGGTGACGCCCGCAGCTGGTTTCGCACGAACGGCACAAACCAGGATCGCAGATCTAGACTTCAGTCCACTAGGAAGAGGGGCGTCTGTCTCACAATTACACTCACGTTACCTTCTGATTAACATTTTTATTATAGTATTTCCTTTTAAATTCATTCAAGACAAAAAAGAAAAGAAAACAGAGACAGTGGTCCCGGCGGGAATGCACGACTTGTTTAGTTTACAGCACAGACTCTTCTCTTAATGGGAATTGTGCTCTTGGTTTCAGCAATAAGTGAAGGGGAGAGATCTTGCCCTTTTGAAGTTCTGGGGGCGGTGCAGGGCGTCCACGTTAGTAGGGGTTGAAACGCCATCACGGACGCTCCAGGTTGGAATGCTCTTCCAGTCACCGCGGCGTCCTCCTGCTGCTTTAAACAGAAAGACAAGAGAGGCTAGTCAGCGTCACTGCTCCTCCCGAGCTCCTTCCATCCGCAGTGGGGCCGCACTCAGGGCGACGGGAACGCTGACCTTCCCACCGCTCCACATGACGACTCGTCAATCAGTCGAGAGACCCTGTGCCCCAGTTTCCTGCATGTCACGAGGGCTGCACACAGGGCGGTTGTTACCTGGCAGGGGCGTCAGTTCCAGATCTTGAGGAAGCTGTCCCAGGACCCCGTTGCCACGGCCATCCCGTCATCGGTCACTCCCAGGCAGCTGACGCGGTTGTCATGTCCCGCCAAGACTCCTGGGGGCCAACGACAGCACTGTCACCTGGCTGAGCGACCGACCACCCAGTGGCCAGGAAAGGTCACCGGGAAGGAGAGGAGGTCTGCTCAGGGGGACGTCAAAGGGAAGCACACCGCGGCCACGGCTGAGGGAGCACAGGCCAGAGTGGAAGAGGGCCTGCCGAGGACGTGGTCCGGGGCCTGTCATCGAGACAGCCTGATGACAAGGAGCAGGCGCAGCGGGAAGGCACGCTCGCGCACCCGCCTGGAGCCTCCAGCACCCACTCCCAAGCACTCCCGGCGGGAGAAAGCTTAACTAAAAGCTGCGACAGAGACCACAACAAAGACACCCCAGCCAGCCCCGATCCAGGTCAGCGCAACGTGGGAGTAAGTCTGCTCCGCACTTGTCTGAGGTGCCCATGCATAGAAGGCTGCTGATGGACACCGAGTGAGGGCCTCTGGGGTGTCACACGGTGACCCCACCCTGGGACGGGGCCTCCTGCTGACACTCAGCGGTCAGGAAAGCTCAGCCAGAACATTCCACGTCTTCTCAGAGCAACATGCGGGCTGGTTTCAGGGAAGCCTAGGGAAGCTCGTCCACCTCCGCACTCATTAGCGTCACAGATGAGGACCGGGACCAGCTCAGCTGGACGGAACGGCGTCCTCTGCTCCTGGCCTCGCCGACCCTGTGGCCCTGAGCCGTGGCATGAGCCTGGCCTGTCAGGGCAGAGGCAGCGGGAGCTGGGGGTGTGATGGGCTGGGAGAGGGCAAGATGGGCTCAGCCCAGAGCAGAGGGAGGCCAGCCTAGAGGCATCGATTGCTCACACGTGTCAGTGCTGGACAGCCTCACCTCCCGCATGACTGGGTTCTAATGCCCTTGGGACCACGCACCTCACGCCTGCCTCTCACATGCGAGCTTCAGACTGCTTCCTGGGCCAAACCTGCCCGAGCTTGTGCCCCAACATGGACACGGCGGCCACTCACCTGCCCGGTCGGCCTTGAGCGCGTCCCAGACGTTGCAGTTGAAGTCGTCGTACCCGGCGAGCAGGAGGCGGCCGCTCTTGGAGAAGGAAACGGACGTGATCCCGCAGATGATGTTGTCGTGCGAGTAGGTCATGAGCTCCTGGTCCGCGCGCAGATCGAACAGCCTACAGGTGGCGTCATCCGAGCCAGTGGCAAAGGCGTTGCCATTCGGGAAGAACTGGGGAGACAGCGCAAGTTGAGACAGTGCAGGTGCAGGGAGAAGTCCTGTGAGCACGGCTCCTGCTGGCCCAGGAGACAAGGAAGGAGGACTGGCCGGGCTCAGCAGGACTGAGGCTCAGCGCAGGTGGAGAGGTATCAGAGACCAGAGGTGAGCGCCCTGTGCCAGGGCAAGCGCCGGAGGGCCTGTCATCCCTCCATCCTAGTCCTCTTCCCAAAGGACAGGGCGGCCGTCACTGCGGGGCTGTGCTTCCCTGCAGGCCACTCACTGGCAGTCAGGCCAACCTTGTAGAGGAAGCCTGACCAACCAGACGTGCCCTCTGCGTCCCCTCACAAGGCCAGGCCCCTTGAGTCAGGGTGACACAGAGAAGGGAAGGCTCCTTCAACCGGCTGTGCCCCAACCGTGAAGGGTGGGGGACACAGGCCTGGCTCAAGGGTCAGCGCCCTCTGCAGAGGCTGTGCTGGGTGAGTTACTGCTCTGTCCGCCCCCAGCCCAAGGGAAGGACCCGAGGGAAGAACAAGACACCCATCACTGGTGCGACCTGCGCCAGCACAGCAGAGGCACCACGAGTGTTGGTGAGCTGCAGTCAGAACGGAAACGGCTGGCTTCTCAAGGACACAGCACCTCACACCTGTTGCCTGAAGGGAGTTCTGTAAATTACAGGGTATTTGCATAGAGAAGAGAGGACATCTCATTCTGAAGAACATCCTGCGGCTCACAGACGTCACCTAACTTGCTGACAGGGTGAAGGGCCCCCGGCCCCAGGCCCAGACCCCAACTCACACAGATGGCGTTGATGTCGGACTCGTGGCCGGTGAAGGTCTGCCGGCACATCCCTTCTCGCACGTCCCAGAGTTTGGCTGAAGCGTCGCAAGCACCAGAGACAAAGAGTCTGCTGTCCGGAGCGAGAGAAAGGCTCATAACGTCCCCAGTGTGTCCAGTAAACGTGGTCGTCTGCTGGCCGGTCTCGATGTCCCACAGAGCGCTGGAGCAGGAGCAACCAGAGTCATCACGGGACAGACCGCCCTCAAACCACCCGGCCCTGTAAACCTCTGCCCTGCACCCAGGACCAGTCTAGGCTCTGTGACGTGGCTGAGAGCTGTGCAGAGCAAAGTACAGGTGAGGACACGCCCACAGGCCTCACAGTTAACTCTGTCTCTGTCCACTCCAATGCCAGCAAGAGGGGAGCCCGGGTCCGTTTCAAGCAGGGACACTGGGGGGCTGTGCCTCTGTGACCTGTGCGGGTCATGGAGGGCAGCGGGAGGCCCCTGGCTCACGCAGACAGAAGATGCATTCTGTCTGCTGCGGCCAGCTCTGTGACACAGGGGACGACAGGGACAGTGCCAACAACAGTAGCTCAGAGCAAGGCCGAGGTCCCACGGCCCCTCCTTGGACAGGCAGACAGGAGGGCAGCTAGCGCCCGAGGAGGAGAGCTGAGCCCAGCGCCCCATGGCCGTCAGCCCCTGCAGTTACTTGGGGGAGTTGAAGGTGGGACGCCTGAGCCCTGAGCACAGCGGGCGCTGTGTCTGTGAAACTGCTGGCTGCATTTCAGCCTGGCAACCCAAATCCCAGCGGGCAGGGCCTCATTAGGGCCTGCGGACTACAGAAAGCCAGACAGTTCCAGAGTCTGAAAAACATCATTCATAAATGAACACACTTTAAAAAATATGTTCTATCAAAGAAACTCTTCCCAAATTGACAGTCTAGATAGACTAAGTCTTTTGTGAATCTATGCACATGTACAAAAAGGACCACTCATAAAACGGCAACTTGGATAAAGGAGACAGGACCTGGCCCAGGGCAGCCCCGCCCCCCATGTGATGGGGCATCTGAGCCACCACATCATGCCTTAGAAGACCAGGAAACCCGCAGGGACAGTTTAAGTCTAAAATGACTCAACCACCTGACCATTTAAATGACATGCGTTGGTGCCATAAGTGAAAACTCAAAGAGTTTCAGTGATCTTCTCTCTATAAGAAAAGTGAAACTCTAAAAATTAAGTAGTTTGATGTAATTCATGTGAAATTGTGACACCTGCTATTTCTAAGCTGTCACAGCGTCCGCAGTGAGACATGCTCTCCTAAGAGGGGGACCAGGGCACACCCACTCCCCCAAAGGGCTATTAAACGCCACCTGAACAGGCGGGATGTGCAGTGAAAAAGAAAAGCTGGCAGGTCATGCACAGCGGTAGTCTCAGTGTCTATAAACCAGTTCTACCTTGTTCAAAATTGAACTCTGAGCTTTAAACTCGCTAAGAGCATAATGAAGGCACCCATCACCCACTGCCACCCATGTTTCAAGCCTAGTGGCCATTTTAACTGAATTAAGGTGGAGAGTCTGATTTCCAGGTGTCATGCACTCTGGGGCGAGGCGAGCAGCGTGAGAGAGGGCGGCGCCTGGCACTCACCAGGTGGTGTCTCCAGAGCTGGTGACGATCTGATTGTCGTCCAGGAAACGGCAGCAGGACAGGTAACCTGGAAAACAGACCCAGATGACGGCTCCAGCCAGCAAGCCCCGCTCTGGGGTCTCACCAATGGAAAACATGGTGGGAGAGTGACTGAGCTCATGAGTCCTGTGGCCAGGTAAAGAGCAAAGCAGCTGTCAACCGCACCACGGGGCGAGAACCGGGGCCCAGACTCCAGACACAGAGGCCCTCGCAGCATGGCGCCCGTGGCACAGGGAGGGCAGCAAGTTCGGGGAGCGCACACCCTCCTCTGCCCGGCCCCCCAGCACGCCGGGCAGCACTCTGGACCCAGACACATCCGTAAGCAAAAGGGGTGAGCACAGAGAGCAGGCACGTACTGTCCGGGAGGAGGAGGGCAGGGCGGCCCACGGAGGTCTCCCGAGCCTCCCAGGGGCTTGGCCAGAATGGAGGGCGGTCCACGGGCGGTTGTAATGGCAAAAACATCAGTGTGGAAGCAGTTGTGTGGCCACAGCGCATGGGACAGGAGCCCAGCCCCGACTGGCCTTTGGAATGGGGGGGGGGAAGGCCAACAGCTCCACAGCACCTGCCCAGGAGCTCCACTTAGCCAGCCCTGCTCACCATGACCCCTGCTGCCCCCGGCTCAGTGACCCTGGGAATGGCAGGTGCAGGGCAAGCACACCTGGCCCCGGAAGGCCTGGGGCTGCCCGGAACGGTGGGGAGTGGCCCTGACTTGGGCTGGCCGGGCTCCTGCCACGCGTGCCCGTTTCCTGAAGCCTCTCTTCCCAGCCCACGCCAGAGCCACGTGTGATGCTGTGCAAACAAAGAGGAAACCCACTGAAGGGTGTTGATGGGGAAAGGGTAAGCATACAGAGAAAGTAAAACATTTATCTAACAAGTATTACTATACTGCCTCCCATAAAAAACACATCTAGAGATGACAATCTTCAGAACATCAACTGTGTGCCCAGAAAAGGACATGAGGTCAAGTGCTTCCTGGAGGTCATGCCCCGGCCACAGGACCCTGGGCACCATGTGGCCAATGCCCAGCAGGAGAGGAGTGGCCGGGGCCACAGGGTCGTGGACGACAAGCCCCCACTCCGCATGTGCGCACCTCGAGGGGCTCCCCCTAGGGTCCTGAGCTCCCTGCCTGCTGAGTCCCAGCCTGAGGGCCTGACCAACCACAAAACTCACTTCCTGGCACTCTCTCCCCTGTCAGTTTCACCATCCCCTCCAGGAACCAGCCCTGGGCACCTGACCCCATCTGGTGGGTGCCCATCGGACAGGCCCAGGGACTCTCACACCCGCCATCCTAGTGCCAGCCCGTCTGACCTGGGAGCACAGCAAAGACAGGAAGGAGGCTCCCGGAGACCCCAGCCCACAGGCACCTCACAGGACCAACCAGGGCACTCCAGGGTCAACTGCACAAAGAAACATGGCCTCAAAGACGCCCTCTGTGCAGGTGGTGGTCCAGCCACGTGGGCCCCAGGGACCAGAGAGCCAGCACCTGGTGGTGCTGGAGGCTCTTTCGGCCCCGGGTGACCAGCGCCTGTCAGCTGACCACCTGGAAGCGGGGAGGCTACAGGAGACGACTGCATTTACAAAGCCACAGATGGTCCTGGGATTATAACGCCGTTAGGACCCAATGATCCACGACCACGAAGAGGAGGAGCGGGGCGGAGGCGTCACAGGGTTCCTGGGGGACTGGACGGCATAGGCGGTTCGGCTTCTAATTCCTGACTCTTCCGTGACTCTGAGCTCTGAAACACGCACAGCCGGCCTGAGCAGCGCAGGGGGGTTAGGAGCGCTGGCCTCCGAGAGGTTGAAAATCCCCGAGTGACTCAGCTGGCCCTCGGTAATCTTAGCACCTCCGTGTCCTCGGGTTCAGCCAACCGTGGATCGAGCAGTGCTGTATTTAGGGAGAAACGTCCACGTGGAAGTGCACCGATGCAGTTCAGACCCATGCTGCTCAAGGGTCAGCTTTATGTAAGCATTACTTTCAGTTAAACAGAGCCAGGGCTGCTAGCTCATAATCTTACAACTCATTTTTTGGGTCCTTTTGCATTTTGTAAGTTGAGGATAAAAGACAATAACCAGTTAGAGATTATAATTCTTACGAAAACTTTTTTCCTCCCAGAAAGAAAATGTGGAAACCAACTTTCACATTAGGTTAACAGCCAAGTACTGGGTGTCAGCGCTGAGCAGCCTGAGACGGGAGCCCTCGGACACGAACGCCGAGCTGTCCAGCCCGGTGGGCACGGCCGCCAGGCCCGCATGCCACATGTCCCGGGAGGCCGGCAGCGCTCCGTGCGCACGGATGCCAGCAAGGGGCACCCAGCCTCCAGGGCCCTTCTGCCTGGGAGGCAGAAGACGGCTTCAGAATGGGCCCTGAAGTCAGAACCACCTGGGCTCTGTGCTCAACGCAGACACTAACCAGCAGTGAGAGTTCCTGCAGGCTCTCCCCCGAGACCCAGTCTCCCCAGATTAACTGGGGATGGTTCCGGAGAAGGGGCAGAGCTGCCTGTGCATCTATGCTCCCAGTACAGGGTGGCGGGCCACTGCCTCTGTCATCATGGAAGAATGAGCAAACTCCCTGAAGGGACTCTGTGCATGTGTGACCTTGGCTGAAGACCACCGCCCCCCAGGGGCAGGGCTCTGTGCTACAGGGTGGCCGGCCTGGCGGGCTGCTGCCTTTCAAAAGTCTCCAGAGGGGCAGGAAAGAGACCGTGACAGAAGTGGGCACCAAGTGTGGAGGTGCCAGGCCTCACAGAGACCATGGTTAGCAGTGGCAAGGTGGGCTGGGGACAGCCTGGCACAGGGACGACGCTACAATGTCCAGAGGAAGGAGGAGGCCTGAGGGGAGGCAGGGCGCAGGCTCTCAGGGCAAGGACCCCAGTCGGGGCGGGGGGCACTATCAGGAGGTGTCTTGTCCTGAGGATGGAGTGTGTCATCAGGGTGGGACCCTGGTCCCTAGAGGCAGGCACACTTACCTCCTGACTGGGAGCGGCTGTTGACCCAAGAGGGCTGAAATCAAACAGCTCCACTAAAGCAACTCACCCCCAGACAGTGGTGAGGGCCTGGGAGCTCACTCACCTACAAGAACACTACTTACTGCCACAGTGTTTGTACTAACGACCAACTGGGAACGGCCTAAACGGCCAACTACAGAGACAAGTCAGCACGCCGTACAACGGAAGTCTCCTCAGCTCTCAGAAAGACCTTGTAGCTCCAGGTGGGATCACAGGTTAAAGACACAGAAGAAGATAACTGAGAGTTATTTCCCCAAATTCCTCCAGGGAAAGGCACCGGTATTTCAGCCCAGGCACTGTGGAGGGCAGCGGGGCGCCGGGCTGTCCACGAGGCTGCGGTGGCCGCCACTCCCAGGGAGCAAAGTCTGTCCTGCTCTGGGAAGGAAGGAGTTTTCGGCCTACAACTGGAGGAAGAGCTGCCCGCCCCATGCAGAGGTGCACACAGGGGAGGCAGGACACGTTCTCTGAGAAGTTAGGTGAAAAGAGAACGCGGCACCCCGAGGGTCTCAAAGTGAGGAAAACAAGCAACAACTTTATCAGGAGAAAGGAGCCTTACAACACCCCAGAGACAAACATATAAAATGCTGATGTCAAAAGATGAAATCAGATGCAAACAGAAGAGGGCCGGGAGTTTAGTCCATTCACAAGGCTGCGTGGCCTCGTCCTCTCGGCCTCGGAGGTCGGCAGAGCTCACCGCCACCTCAGGATGGTCTGAGGTCTGGACCCAGGTTGGGGTGGATGTGGAACCCACAGTGGTCAAAGGGAGGCCAGCCAGGATGCACGGCAACCCTGGAAAAGGGTTCTGTCTGTTCCGGGGCTGCTTTGCCTGCGAGGTGGAGAGGAGGCTCAGGAGCCGGCGGCAGGGAAGCCGAGGGGCGGGCAGGCGGGCACTCTGTGCGGAGGGCGGCAGGCCCCCAGCCCCGGGCAGTCCGGGAGATTAGTGAGCAGTGGGATCTGAAGTTCCCAGACTGTGACCACAAAACACCTAGAACGGATGTCATGTTAGACTAACTGCCAAAGAACAGGGCGCCAGAGAGCGGCCCAGCTGTACCTCCGGGGGCAGATGGAAGGGACCACTCTCCTGTGCTCGAGTCCGCTGGTGCCTGTCGGAGGAGAGCAGCTCGCAGGCAGTGGGTCCGGCCCACGGGGATTTCATAGGGCTTTCACGTTCAGCCCAGCAGCAGGAACACCTGTCCCAGGAAACACGGCTCCAGCCCCCACAGCGGGTTCCTGAGCAGCGAGGCCACGCGGCCCCTGGGAGGCCCCCAGCTCAACCCTCGGCCACGGCGGCCCCAGAAGGGTAAGCGTGTCTGCACTGCGATGGGAGGGCTGGGAAAGGAGACCTTTAAGAACAAGTGTCCAGCTTTTCTTCACAACTTGCAGAGATCTGCTCTGGGAACAGTCTGCGAGACCGGGCCTGACACTCTCGTCAGAAACGAACACTAGGAAATTACTAATTCCTCAAATGTATACTCTAGTGCCTTAGTGACTATGCTTTCACCAAACCAGCACCCGGACAGCCCCGTTCTCTAAGTAGAACAGTCGCAACAACAACAAAGGCCCCGCGCGGTCTCCGTGGACTCACCCGACTCACCGTCCGGGGCGTCCTTCACTCTGTGAGACACACTTAAAGGCAAGACACCAACAAGACAGAAGGCCGTCTCGTGTCTTCTCTCTCAAGTATTTCCACAGCCTGGGGGCCGACTCTAGAGAAAGAAGCTTCTGTTTGTTCCACACGCGCCCTTCCACTTGAACAGAAAACGGACTGCCGGGGTCTCAGGCCCGAGGCTGACCGCAGGGACCGGTCCCCTCCCACCGACAGACACGGCTGCGCTCAGCTCGCGGAGCCTGCCGAGGAGAGCCAAGACGGGGTCCTGTGCAACTCAGTTTCCAAGATTCTGCAGGAAAAAATCCCAACCATGACTTGACAAAGAGTTCTCGCCTCAAGGCTCAGGCCCAAGGAAGACGCCTGAGGGATGACGCTGCAGTGGTCAGACAGACGCTTGGAAGGTCTGAGACAAGGCAAAGGCGGCACGCCGCCCGCCACGCGGACCCCGCCTGGGCCGAGCTGAGCTGCCGTAAGCTCGTCGGATGTTAACCTGTGCTGACTCGAAGCTAAAAATTAAGTATCATGTCTGAAGAAAGTTACAAAGAGACCAAATGTTTAAAAAAAAACGACACTCAACTCCCAAGAAGAAAAATCTCACACTATATGAAGAAAACAAAATTCCTAGAACATTCCCTCTGACACTAGTTTTATTATTATTTTTGTTTAAGCAAACAGTGTTAAAATTAACTGAAAAGATTTTAATTGAAGACGGAAGTCCCCACCCTGAAGCTGGTCGCAGACAAGACTGACACCCAGAGAGAACACGCGTCAGGCGTGCGCTCGCAGTGCTCCGGGCACGGCGTCGCGTGGAGCGTGCCGTGCCCGTCAGACAGGGTGTGCGCTCGCCAGGCAGTGGCCCATAGGAAGCAGCCGGGAGCGCCGGACGAACTGAAAGGCAAACACCTAAAAGCCCCGCAACAGGCACAAGCTGGGGAGCCCGCGCCTGGAAGGAGGGGAGGCCCTGGGGGCTACTCTCAGGGCGCGCCGCCAGGCGGGAGGCCCCACTGCGATCGCCAGCATGTGGCTGCCCCGAGCCGTCAGCGCTGGGGCCCAACCTCCCTGAATAGCCAGAGCTGGGGGTGAAGGAAGAAAGCCTGGAAAGGAGGCCTCACGGGCCCTGACAGCACGCCCCAAAGTGCCAGCATCGGTCTGAGCCACACGACCTGGCTGCTGCCTGACAGAACCAAGCATCGGCGCTGCCAGAGAACCCAGAGTTTCCGTGGCGCGACATTTACCAAGTCCAGGACGCAATTCAGAATTCTAGCTATCCCGAGAAATAGGAAAATGCCACCCGTATTCAAGAGAGAAGAGCCATCAAGACCAATCTCAAGGGATTAGCCCCTGAAACCGGCAGACAAGAAACTTAAAGGCAGCTCCTAGAGCGCCGTTCACGGGTGTCAAACGCGCTCACGACAAATAGAAAGCCAGGAAACCTCAGCAGAAAAATAAGGACTTTCTTTTTTAAAGCAAACATTCTAGGATTGCAAACCAGAACACGTGACACAAATGGTTTGCTGGGAAGTCCTAACAGTACCCTGGAGGTGACAAAGTCACATGTGCTGGAGGACAGATCTGAAACGAGCAAATGTGAAGAGGCGGGAGACTGAGGAAGAAAGAGCAGAACCACAGGGACCTCAGCGCTGACGTGCGCGCCACTGGAGCACAGAGAGGACGCAGAATGCAGCGCAGGTGTCCAGAATCCCCCAACTTTAGTGAGAGACAAAACTTCAGATTCAAGGTGGTAAAGCACAGTAAGGAAAATTGCTCCAAAGCGTATCAGTCATGCTACTAAGAAACAAAGAAAAATCTCTAAAGTGCTAAAAGGAAAAAAAAAAAAAAGAGAGCCCACTCAGAATTCAGTATGTCCAGCAAAACACTCTTCAAGAATGAAAAAGAGGAGAGTGTAGCTCACTGGTGGAGCGCGTGCTTAGCATGCACGAGGTCCTGGGTTTCATCCCCAGCACCTCCATTAAAAAATAAAAATAAACCCAATTACCTCCCCTGCACCAAAAAAAAAAAAAAAAAAAGGATTCTGAAGGACAACGGACGTGCCACATAAATGAGAAGGCAGAGAATGCACAGCGGGCAGGTCTGCACCGACTGTAAGAAACACCGAAGCAGCTCACCGGGCTGCAGGGCCCCAGAAGGCTCACGGCTCCCGTGACAGACAAGTACTAGAAACGGTAAAGATCCGACTACGCGCAAAAACACTACTCAGATTTCTTCAAGCAGCTAGGAATGTTTAAAGGAGACAAAATAACGTATCGTGGGGGCTTCTAACACATGTAGATGTAACAGCGATGAAACTTCATAAAGAGTGAGGAAGGGCAGAAAACGGGCCTTTAAGGCCCAAGGTTCTTGCATTTTACACAAATGGGTACAGTATTAACTCTGAGTGGACCATGAGAAACTGCAGACGTACGTGGTTATCCCCACATAGAGCACTAAAAGACGATGCAAAGAGGGACCCAAACGCCCTCAGACAGAACTAACACACAACGCTAACAACTCAAGTAACCAGGAAGAAGGCAGGAAAGGAGCGCACGGGGCCGCCTGCGGGGAGGAGGCAGGAGTGGCCTCCACGCCGGCTGAAGGCAGAGGCACCGCACATGGATGAAGAGCCGACTGCGCGCTGCCTGCAAGGAGCTGTTTAGAAACACTAAGCTGAACGAAGTGAGGAGCGAACACACCAAGCAGGCAAGCGCAAGCACAGGAAGGCTGGAGTGGCTATGCTGCCATCAGACAAAGCCCACTTTTCCACAGAGTGTTCTGAGGGAGAAAGGGGCATTTCAGTGTGGCAGGAGGGCCAAGTCATGAGGAAGACATGACTGTCAAAGGTGTACACGCTTCACTGACGGAGCTCAACACATACGAAGCAGAAACTCCCCATGAGTAAAAGGAGGAAAAGATAAACTCATAACCAGAGATGTCAGCATCCCTATCTCAGTAATTTATAGAAATAACAGCAAGATACAGAAGATCGGAGCAGCGTCACAAGTCCTGTGCTAACCGGACACACTGAGAAGCCGCCCAGGCAGCGCACGTCAGACTGGCCCACGAGCAGCATGGCGGCAACCACCGTCCCACCGAAAGCAGGTCTCTGTACGCGTGGAAAAGCTGAAATGGCACAGGGCATGTTCTCTGAACATAACCTACTATTGATTTTTAATTAAATGCTGCTATCTCAGAAAACTTCAGATACTTGAATATTAAGCAATCTGCTTCCAAGTAACCCAAGAATCAAGTCGTCAAAGGGGTATCCAAAATATTCCACACTGAATGATACTACAGCTAAAGCATGCTTAGCGGGCAATTTACAGCTTTCAGTGTTTATATCTGAAAAAGAAGGAAGAAACCCCAGAGCAAGCCGAAGGCAGGAAATGACGCAGGACAGAAATCAATGAACAAGGGAGTCTGTCGCTGAAAGGACAGAGGATACACTCCTAGCGGGCCAGAAGTGAGGCAGCAGCCTGCCCAGCTGGGGTGAAGGGCGCTCCCTCGGCCACGGCGGTCTCTGCTGCACGTGAAGAACGCGAGCCCAGTGGAGGGAACCCCGACCCGGACAGATGGCTGGAGAAGTGAACCACCAGGGCGAGCCCCACTGTTTCAGAAACAGGCCTTTTTGTAACAGCCAGTAACAACTATCACAGGTCACAGGCTGAACACGGCAGGGCGCCACCACCGGGCGCCTGCAGCTGGCTACTTCAGAACTGAGCCTGTGGAGCGCAGGCCGTGTCCTCTGCAACAGGGAGCTAAGGGCACCAAGTATGCCGAGGGACAGTGAGGGCGTACGCGGATGAGCACCCGTGTGTGCACATGGGCACACGTGTGCTTAGATCGGGAAGCCCTGTGGAAAGGCGCTCAGGACTGTCGACAGAACGAAAGACAGGAGTGACCCACGTGCTCAAGAGCCTTGAGAACGGGACGCTACGTGACCCAGACCCAAAGGCTGCTGAATGGTAAACGCGGTCTCTGGTTTCATTTTCAAAGTACTCCGGGCCACGACTGTTGCCAGGCTCGGTAAACGGTCACAGAGGAGGAAGAGGCGAGCACCGGAGCAGACGACCGTGCCGGGCACGTGGCGCGCAGCACCGTGTGTCACCAAGAGAGCGAGTACCTGTGTGTCCAGCCAGCTCACGACTCACACGCACGTTCCCTTCGCGGGTCTTCAGATTGTAAATGGAGCAGATGTTGTCCAGGCCACCGCAGGCCACGTAGTTCCCGGAAGGTGCATACGCACACGTCATGACCCAGGAGGAGCGCAGAGGGATGGCGTGGACCTGAGTGACAGAACATGCGTGAGCAGCTCGCTCAAGTCCAAACATCAGCTGCTGACGCTGTGGCTCTAGTTCTGCCGGCAACTTTCACTGCATGCGAGGGGACAAGACGATGGCCAAAACCAGCCCGACAGTCATGCATACATATGGCCAGTGAGGCAAAGGAGCAGTCCAATCAGAAGCCCGGGCCCTCAGCAACCTCGCCTGGAGGTTTGCCCAAGTCACCACTCAGCCAGGCGGGCTCGCAGGCGATGGCAGAGGGCCACCTGGCCCCGGCTGTGTGCTCTAAGCTGGCAGGGCAGCTATGGAGGCATTTACAAGATAAACCTTCTTTACCAAAGTAACCACACCTGACGTTTCTGTAACTACCCTGCCACACCCCCTCCCCACCGCATCTCAGACCCATCTGTGTCAGCGCTGCAGTCTTCTACCAACATTTGGCATCATCCGGCGAAACACAGCCGCGCTTCCCCTGTCGCGCCCGTTTAGGCCGACGCCAGTTCCTTCCATTCACTGTGATACAACTTCCAATTACCCTTTTAAAGGCTTAAGCGATACTTCAAAGTACAATGCCTTTCAGATTATTTCTTGTAAAAACCAGTACGTAAACAAAAAGCATTTCTGTATTTTGCAACAAAACATGGAATTCCCCAGACTGAGCCCAGCCCTGTGAAGAGATGACAAACCACAGCACAAATGCGCTGGCCCGGCGGGCGCTGGGTCACGTGCCGGCCTGTGTGGCGGCTGCCACCTGACCCCCGTGACTCTGCGCTGAGGACAAGCACACTGCGCCCCCCGCCCCACGCCTCTGTGAGGGAACCCGGGGTCTGAGCGCCCCCCTCTCCCGCACTGGCTTCTCGGGGGCTGAGCAGCCCTACCTTGTTAGTGGTGTAGCTGTCCCAGATGATAAGTTTACCATCCTGCGAGGCGCTGACCAGGAGCCTGGAGGAAAAAGACACAAGCAAACGTCTCAGAACGATAGCAACACAGAAGCTACGGAGGCAGCAGATAAAAACTCGACTTTACTGACTACCTGCATGCCAACATCACATTTGCTTGAGAAAAAGCACACTTACCTGAAGCCAGGAAAAAAAAAAAACCTGTTAGACCTACTCTGAAAGCATGATAAGAAAATGCTCCCACAGGTAACAGTTCAGATTCAAGACTGCTTATCTTCAAGTGCAGACTGGGCCAGTCACCCCCTTGGTCAGGCAGGACAAGCCGACTTCTTAGAACCCTCCTGTTTGGGTCGTCATACATCAGATCTGAGAGCTACAGATCTTTCATGAGCCAAAGATGGTAGAAAACATTTAGTATATAATTTCCTGTTCCATTTGGACACACAGCCTAGATATAAAGAACAAGTAAGTTTTTAGATCTTCAAAATTTAGGGGCCATTTCTCACCAAAAATATGCCATGAAAATTTCCCAGGCTGAACTAAAACTGGAATCCATGTCTCCTGGAAACTTTCCACCTGCTTTGCACAGACACGACAAAGAGCAGGACTGAGGCTGGCCCGGCAGGAGACCCGCGGCGCTGAGGGTGCTTCCCCTGCGGCTCAGCGGCACCAAGCGTGGGGTCTGTGCCGAGAAGGCACTCCTGTCTCTGCCGGACTGAGGGGGGAAACTGCCAACGGAGAGCGTGTCCAGTGGGCAAAGGAATTTCAAGTGAGAGTGAATTCTGGGAACCACAGCTGCTCATAAGATGCCCTGAGGAACTTCCCACAGACTGCTGTTTGCAAGGAATGGCGAGGAGACTCCATGCAGAGTCCCATGCTGAGATATGTCAATATGGTAAATAAGGAGGAACATTTTTAACTTTAAAGATTTTATCAAAACATAGGTTTCAAGCATGGCAGCCAGAAGCATATTTGGCTCTGTGAACCGATCAGCCTGGAGGTAAAACCACCCGAGTTACCCTGACCACTGACACTTCTCATCAAACCCCGCGTTCCGCGCACCCAGCACAGACATCCTCGACAGGGGCTAACAGTGAGTCTGGAAGGAATAAAAACACTTTCAGCACCGCGTTACAAAACCGATCACAGAACTAAACAAAGTGCAGGCCCCAACCCTATTATTCTGTGGGTGCAATTTCTTAAAGGAGCTGGTGGTGCATCTCGGTTCAGTGATGAGCACATCAGGCACTTCAGACACTGCCATGCATCGGAGGGAGAGTCCCTGCCGCTCTCTCTACTTCTGAGCACCGGCTGAACAGAGGATCAGAGCCCGAGTACGGAGCTCACCCCAGGAGTGTCACCTTCAGAAAGGTCTCCCGGTCAGACAGCTTAGTATCTGCTGACTCGTCCAAGGGTTAGCAAAATGCTAAGCTGCCCCTCATCCTCCTGAAGGTGAGAGGCGACACCCTGTAGCCCCGGCCAGGCGACTGCTGGAGATGGGCTCACGCTGCCCCTCGGCCTTCAGCCAATCACAGCCCGCTACTGCGAGGCCCCGCCTGCCAGAACGCAGGGGCAAGGGCCCGGGCACTGAAAACAGAGGTCAGGCAGAGGTCCAGACCCAACCTCCCCAGGTCTTCATCACTCAGGAGGGAGGGCCGGGCTCCCAAGCCGAGTCGGCTCAGCTGTGTGTCACTCTCGATTCTAACAAGACTTCGGCGGACTTCAGAGAAGGGAGAAAAATTTAACATTAATTCAAGTGACTGAAAGACTCTCCAGTGTTATAAGCAGTAGGCTTGAAGTTTAGCAGTGGATTGCAGCGCCCTGATGAGCGCATCATGAACGTACACAGACCAAGTACGGACACACGCACGCACGGAGACCTCCCCGCGGCATCTCCTGCAGAGCGGGAAGACAGACTGCCAAGCGGTGCACTGGTCTGAGAGCAGCCAGAAGTCACACACACACAGTAAAATAACTAACGCTCATAAATTACAGCTGTAAGTCATGAAAAAAAGTACACTAACCTCTGTTTATAAAGCAGGAAACAGAAAGATGACTTAAGCAAAATGTACATCCCAAATCAAAAAAACATATTTTCTACTTTAAAGAGGCAAAAATTGACCTCTCCAGAAAACATGGCTCTCTAGAAAAAACAATTCCTGAAGGGCTCGTCCCCCTAGGCATCATTCTGGTTTTCTGGGCTGACAGCTGTAAAGCAGAGCCCCCACAGGAGGGCGCACAAGACAAGAGCAGCTGTAAACTGGTGCCACTACCGACCACCCTGTCCGAGGAGGAGACAAAGCCGGCACCTTCGTCTCCCACTGCGCCCCTTCTTGCAGGGGCTGCTCACTCACACCTCCGCACCTGCTCCTCCGGCCACGGGCCCTCCTGGCGCAGCTTGTGGTGGAACCGCATGAACACAAAAGCCCGCGTGGTGATCAGTGCTGCCCGCCTCCTGCCCCGCCCTGTCCTCATTGCCCCGGCTCTGGCCGCACACCTGCCTTCGTTCCCCGAGCACGGCTCTCAGTCCCTGGCCAGGGCGCAGTGATGCGTCAGCGCCCTGGCGCGGAGACCGCTGCCGCCGGGAGTGCACCCCTGGAGGGGGCTCGCGTCGGCCTGGCTGTAGCACTGTCTGCCCGGTGTCCTCGCATCGGGTCGGGGGGCTCCCACAGGTGGAGGGAAACCCCGAAGGTAAGACACCGCCTGGCCATCGTCTACTTCTGATTATACAGTCTAAGGTGGATCGACGAGCGAGGGCGTTTTTTTCTTTCTTTTTCCTTTTTTATTCTTTTTGATTACTGTCGTCATTAAAACGACCTAAGTCAGCTCTCATGTGCATCAGGAACTATCTGGGAGGCTGTACAGAACAAACTGAAGATTGAATCTCTTGTCCTGTAGCTGTTTATACTCAACGCAGAGTTTCAACAACGAAGAGGAAATACGAAGCAGAAAATTCCTCTCTGACAAACATGAAGAAAAAAGCTACTGAAAGGAAGGCACCTGCAGGCTCACGTGAGATGTTTGAAGGAACACGTTACAGTCACGGAGTCGCACAGCATCAAACTTAATTCTCCGGGCGGAAGAGCAGAAGAGAAGGAATTTAAAGCCGCAGCCTCTAAAAGAACAAGAGCGGCGGAGGCTTCGCTTCAGCGCCGCCGCAGGTCGCGAGGGAAGGGGGAGGCGGGAGGGCGGGCCAGAGATGAGCCGGCCGCAGGACAGAGTTCTGAGTAGGGGCAGAGCTTCAGGTGGGGCCGGCAGCCGGGAGGTGTGGCCCCTCGAGAACCAGCAGCAGGCTTGCGCACGGACGCGGGACACACGAGCCGCGATCCCCGGCTCAGCTCAGCCCCAGCACCACATGGAGGAGGTCATGGTCCCAGAACCAGGGCATCAGGACCACAAGAGGGTAGGGCCAAAAAGCCACGAGTAACAGGCTGGAAGGAGGAGGGGCCACGGCACAGAGAGGCTTGGTCGCTTCCCCAGGGTCACACAAGCACTGAGCAGGGGGGCAGGGAGGAAGCGCAGAGCTGGCGCAATAGTGGAGCAGATGCGACAGTGCGCGAGCAGCCCAGGTGAGCGGATGCGCTCACAGACGGGCACCTGGGCGCTCACCTGGCCGGCTCAGGTACCCGCATCTCTGCCTAACTGTCTCTGAACAGATCACAGCAGATGAGTTCAGGTTACTGTTCCCCAGAAAAGCAGAACAATCCCTGCGTGCGTTGTGCGCGGTGGCCTGCTCAGCCCACACACCTGGAATCCGTGCCCCAGTGCATGGCATAGATCTTGGCCAGGTGCCCCCTCAGCGTCCGCCGGGTTCGCATCTGGATTCTTCCCACAGGGTCAATGTTGTTTGTGATCTTAAAAATAAAAGTTACCGCAAGTCAAGGTTCTGTGATGACTGGTCTCACCCGAAGGCTGAAACCTCCTCTCCTCTACCCACCCCCACCCCACCCGGCGGCACCACTGCCCGGGTCCTGCTGGTCACCCGGGCCTCTCTGCCGTGACTCCTCCTCTTCACCCAGGCCTCTGCCTTCCCTTCGGGGTTCTCAGCGAGGCCGCCTCTCTCCCTGGCCACCAGGACCCCATCCCCGCCCCGCCCCAGCGCACAGCACCCGGCGCCGGCCCAGAGCTGTTCTCCCTTGTCCCCCTTCCTCCCACTCACTGGTCACTGCAGCCCAGCTCCTCCTGCCCCTCCAGCGTAGAGAGCGGCCCTTCCCCCAGACTGCAGCCTGGTCAGCCACATCACAACGTGATACACGGCCCTGCCTGGGACCAGTCACAGCCACCAGGCTGCACATCAAGCTGGACAGCAGTGGCCCTGACTCTGTGCTGCTGCTGCTTACGGTGCAAATCTGCAGGTGCAAAGCTGTTCACTGCAGCCCTGACCTCTGCAATTAAAGGCTTGAGAGAAACTGACCTCACCTAAAAACCACTACTTCCTACACTGAGCACGGCGGCACTCGTGAATGAAAACACGGGGGCAGCGGTCTCACCCCGCCGCGGGCGAGGAGAGCTGTAGCGGTTTGCTCCAGAGCATCCAAGGGGAGGCGGCACGGCACGACCTCTGCGTCTTACCTGGGAGAGAGTTGCATCTGCACATGCTTTCCTGGCGTCCTAAGAGAGGAGAGACAGGGCAGGTCAGTCATGTCTCAGACACAGGTACCTGGTCCGCACCCTCTGCCGGGCGTCGGAAGCAAAGGCAGAGGGTGGCCGGCTCTTCCCCGCTCCGACCCCCAGAGAACACTGCAGAGAACCAGCAACACCCAGGTATGCTCCCAGCCTA
Source organism: Camelus dromedarius (assembly GCF_036321535.1). Classification (NCBI taxonomy): domain Eukaryota; kingdom Metazoa; phylum Chordata; class Mammalia; order Artiodactyla; family Camelidae; genus Camelus; species Camelus dromedarius. Next base: position 70,301,076 of record NC_087449.1, on the reverse strand, counting down.
CAGACCGCCCGTCTGCCCAGCACAGCGCCCCCATGAGCCCAGAGCCAGTGCCGCCTCCCCACCCAGACTTGCACACGGGTCTTGCTCTGTCTGCCCAACAGCCAGGAGCTGTGGGGCCCACAGGAAAAACGTCTGGAAAGCACTCAACGGCCGCCCCAAAGAACTTTTCTCCTAGAGCATGTTAACTAAGGACTTGTCTCCAAGCCAACCACTAGGGCAGACCTCCAAGTAAGAGAGCAAAGGACCGGAGACAGGACACCACGCGCAGGGAAGACTTCACGGCTGCTCATCTTGCTGTTTGTCTTCTTATCTGTAGAGTGACCTCGTGAAGTGACCTTAAAGCTAAAGAAGCCATTCTCACTGCTCTTAAGTGATCGAAGTTACACATCTCAAATTAGCATAAATACGTAAAAGCAAGTAGAAAGCCATACGTGATGAAGGAAGATGAGACAACAGCTTTAAAAGGGTCAAAATTTGAGTGGAGAAGTAATTTTAAGGGAAATTATGACAATTTCTAATAAGAAAAGTGTTTCCGCCACATGGTCTCTGACCACCTGCTTTGAAAATGGCACCTCGCAGGCCCCTGGGGCGCTCAGGCGCGAGGCGCCCCACGCGGCCCTCTAGGTCCAGACCCAGACGGCCTCACTGCTTGTTATTCTTATTTCATGAAGATGGTGGGAACATCCGCCAACCCAGAAGTGGAAAAACATTCAAATGTAATACTGCTATTACAGTGTACCAGATCCTAGATTCCAAATTCAACTTTAATTATCCTAGTAGAAGTCACTGTGCCTAGTCAATCACACAATTAAAAAACAAAGAATTACATAACCAAGCACTTCTATGCCGGCACCTACACTGGGGTCAAGAGAAGGTGGGGGCCCAGAGCAGCAGGCCCTCCGCCAGCAACGCGTAAGTTCAGCGTGGACGCAGGACTTGTTTCCGAATGCCATTCTTCCTGACACTACATACGGCTTCTAATTTTAAAAAAGAGGAACGGGAAAAATTTAAACGGAAAAACTAAACCACAACTCTGAAGCAGCCTCACCCCATTCGTGCCCAGAGGTCAGAATGGGTTTCACAACGCCCGCGGCGACACAACATATAACAGAGAGAGAACATTTTCAAACCTAAACACAGGAACTCCAACTTGCTCCGCTTCAGCCAGCGAGCACCTGCGGAAGGGAGGTCAGCGCCACCTCAGGCGGCGGCTCCCCTCCCAGTCCCGCGGGGGGGCCTCCAAGGAGACAGCCTCTGTGTGGCCCAGTAGAGACCGACCTTCAGCGCCTCTCGGGTGAACCCACAGAGCGGCCTGCTGGGGCGCTAACAGGGCGGGACTGGTCTGGGGCTTCTGCGCTGTCCGTGCTAGGGGAGGTCACTGAGCACAGCAGGTCCCCTTTCTTCCTTTAACCAGAGGACCACCTCCAGGCCAGTCATCAGCCCGCTCGCGTCCTGTCTGGATGCCCGTCCAACACAGGGCAGCACAGCGAGGCCTCATCCCACGCGGGCCATGCTGGCAGCAGTATCGCACACACGTGTGCTGGCCTCTAGCACCCCGGCTCCGCTGGGTCGCAGGGCTCATCCTGACCACCCGCGGGGGCTGCGCCGTCGCTCCGGACAGTGTCGGCGCCGGCGTGTTTGTGGTGTCTCCCCTCACCCACCAGTAGCCCATGTGCTCAGGATACGCCGTGTTCAATCGGCATCCCTTCAAGAGCCCATGCTTCCTCATGAACAGTCAGAAGTAGGGTGAGACGGTCCTCTGGGGTCTCTCAGCTTGAAAACCAGTTAACGGCGGGCAGCCCCCCAGAGCCACCTACCACCTCTCGTCTGACCTCCTGCGCCCTGCGCTCTTTAACAAGCAAGCACCCCTGGGCGGTCAGCAAAGAAGGACGCTCTTGCCCTTCTTTAAAGAAAGGCTTCCTGTCCCTACACCCAAAGGTGCAACGGACTCAAATGGCCTGGGGCCCTGTGCGCATGGTGCGCAAGGTGGCCTGGCCGCCCTGCTCGTGAGGGCCCGACGGGGGGCCAGGGCCACGTGAGACGCAGTGAGTGTGGGCAGAGGTGCGTGGGCACAGGCAAGACCCCGCGCTGCCAAGACTCAGTAACAAGGAGGGGAAAATAATACATGTATTTCTTAATTATACACTGAAATGGTGATCTTTAAGATATCTTGGTTTAGATATGGTTCTTAAAAATTATTTCTACTGTTTCTTTGTACATTTGTAAGTTCCAAATGTGGTTCACACGACAGCCCTGCCCCTAGGACGCCTGCTGGAGCTTTAAAAGAAACGGGTCTAAAAAACGAAGAGAGGAAACACTGATTTTCAGCCTTTTCCCCCCAAATTTGGATTTTTTTTAACCTCTGCCATACAGACTTTCCTCATTTGCTATGAACAGATCTGAATCCACTATTTATGAACAACTTATAAATGACAATTTACTGTTGTCAGAAAAGCAAAATTCTGACATCTATATTCTGGAGTGTGGCTGGACATATTAAACAAATCTGATCGGAGCAAACCATTAAAAACAGTCTTCCTTGTTTTTATTGAGCTATATCGTATCTTAAATGTCAAGATTTGAAAGTCCTACAGTAAAAGGGTGTTTTCTGTTTCCTACAGATCTCAGATGACTCCATTATCTTTTCTCAAGTTCCAGAAAAATTTGGCTAAAATGATGCTGATCTTTCTTTCTCTCCAATTTCCACTAAACTTTCTCAACATGTAACAGGTCCTCTAAAAGGAAACAATCAGGCTCCACGCTTACAGGGAGCTCAGAAAAACAAACTCTTGTTTAGACACGTATTGAAAAGTAATGCTCTGGAGGACGGCTAAGCCTTACAGGCAGAAACAAAACCCTCAGAGAGAAAGCTCCTTCACCCACCCAACGGACACAAATCTAAACATACTGAGGATATTTTTTCTGACAAGCCCACCTCCTTCTCTCACTCTTCATATCAACAGCATGAGAGCAGAAACATCTGCTTGTATTAAATGCTTCTGCAGAGAACAGTCATTGGCGGCACCGCCCCACGAAGCTGGAGCAGCGGAGGGAGGACTCCCAGACCACCGCGCAGCCCTCTCCAACAGTCCCCGGGCCCCGCGAGGCACCGGGTGGACTCAGCCCCAGACCAGGACGGAATATGCATGCCGTCTCCCTGCAGGACACACGGCTGTGCTCATCCTCAGTCAGACGTGTGTGCTCCGTCTAGCAGCTCTGACAGTCGTAACCACCCTAGGAAACATCTCTTTTCAAAATTAAGAACGAATCAGGCACACCCAAAATTCCTCTTATTGTTGTTGTTAACGCTCTGATTTTTAAACAAGTTTCCTGCCCTCAACTTAACAGTCATGGTGGGGGAGGCAGGGACCATACTCTACACAGTGACCAACAGAATGTCATAAAGCTAATTCCAAGGTTAAGAAAAAAGGAACAGAAGCACCTCTATAAATTCTACGCAAACATTTTATGTATATTAGAACACAAATGCACTAGAAAACAAAACCCTGACAGGAATACGCCAGGCCAAACGTCTATAGACCTGCAGCTGGCACACCCTGGGCCAGACAGGGTTCAGCTTCAACCCCAGACACTGGGAACAGCTGTGCTGTAACCCATCTTCCCCACAGCTGGTAACGCACCACCCGAAATCCAAACGACTGTAAGACCACACACACGGGGCTACGTACTCTGATTTGGTTTTTAAGCTGCTCGGCCTCCTGCCGTAACTGGTCAAGTTCACTCATCTTCTGCTCTCAGTGCTCCTTGATGTCACCTCAAAGAATCTGAGATCTGAAAGAAACACAGGCATGAAACAATTAATAATCAATAACTGAGAAATGTAATGAAGCAGGTGAGAAAAGGAAGCTGAAGTTGTGAGGGCTACGGTTTCACTACAAATCAGAGCCCTTTTCTTCAGTAGTCACCGGAATGTATAGTGCCCACCAAGGGCCGGTTAACAAAATCTCAGTACGATCACACACTAGCTTTGTGTAACGGCGACATCTAACAGACTACTCAAAAGACAGCGGTGGGCTGAGAGAGGAAAACTGTGGGAGAGCTCTGGGTCCCGCTGTAAACTCAGAAACCTAAGACTGACGTGTACAAGCCAGGGCCAGTGAGTGAGTTTAGGAAACGGGGTACAGTGGCAACCCAGAAGCCACATCACCAGCACCTCAAAACCACATCAATGATCCTGAACCCACGACTGCCCAGATGATGTCAGAATGTCCACACAGCGATTCCAGAAGGGCTCAGTGTGGTGTCCAGCAGGCCTCGGACTCAGGGACAAAGTGCTCTCCCACCAAAATGGGCCCTGGGACCCGAGAAGACTCAGAACCGCCGCCGGTCCTCACAGGCCCAGCCACAGGCCGAGCACAGCAGCCCTGCCCCACTCCTGGCCCTGCCCACACCCATCAGACAGAGCTGAAGTCAGAGTCAAAACAAAACGGTCCTGTTAAACCAGAGACTCATCTTCCCAATGGAATGTCCTAACTAGGGGCTGCATCTCCGACCAAGTCGGCTGTTAAGTCGGTCATAAATATGGCCGACGGATCACGAAGCTGAAGATATAATTACCAACATCTTGTAATCACTTAAGAACACAATTAGCTCCCACATGCAAGCGCAGCGCATGCAAGGGCCTCCTTTCCTAAGCAAATACAGAGGGAGATTTTTCCATCACTGATTTTGTGTAGAAGTCACAGGGTTAGTATAATATATGCCAGATATTTAATTAACAGTAGTTGTTTATTTTTTTGAGACTGAAACACACCTCGGGCACACGGGTCTGCCACTACGGCATTCAGGAAGGCAATCACAGTGACACCGTTTCAGAAATATTTCTGATCGAAACAGCTGTTTCTAAAGGCATTACTTTAAGTGGATGTCGGAAACAGGGGGAAGCCTCGCTAATGCAGAATCTCTGGGCCTCGGCGAAGTTGGATGTGGGAGAGGCCACACCGCGGAATTTCTATCCCGTGTGGTCAGTCACCATTTCCACATACTAACTCCCAGGACTGCAGCTGGTGACTATTAACGTGTGAGATGACAACACCACCGGGAGAACACGAATCACTTTACAGCAGACAGAGGGCTGTGAGGACGCGCTCCCTGACCACTCACGTGGGGCAGTTCTGGCCCAGTCACACTGCCTGTCCCACGTTCCTGTCCGTTAAGAAGCGACTTCATTCAGTTCTTCCAAAATCAACACGAAGAAAAGTAACAGCTGATGTCGTTGGCCACACTGAGTTACACTGAATCACACTGCTCGCTTCGCCCAGCAGACACTCAGACTTAGCTTAAAAGCCAAGCCAGTCTTTAAAGCAAGGGCAAAACCAACAAATTCCTAGGATCCAGGTCAGCAGGAAGTGCCTTCTGAGATGCTACAGGGTCTTTAGATAAAGACTCAAATTCCAGTGTGAGGTGGGATAGCTCCAGAGATCTTCAAGTATTTCTTTTAATTAGATGTTCTTTTTTACATATTATAAAAGAATACATAAATGTAATCACCAGCCATCCTGTTTCAAACTAGAGAAATTAATTTACTGAAAGCCTAAGTACCTTGAAGATGAGAAGCTCCAGCTGTTACGTCACAAGTTTCAGAAGCCATCCTGACACCTGCCACTTTGACCTCCATCACAAGCAGAGAGAGCAGCACCAGACCCACTTCTCCGCCGTCACCGAGCAGCACAAACGGTCCCCCTGCCTTCTGCCACAGCCCCTGTGCTGTGTCCACGCCTGAGCCCCAACTAGGGGCTCAGAACCCTTGCTTGTCAGCTTTTAAGAAAAAGGGCGCTCGTACTCGACCACCAAGAAACACGAATGTCCTGAAAGAGCCCGTCTGGCCTGCAACAACCTGGCACTCAGGGCTTCATTCTGTTGTGTGCGCGTTCAGTGGGGGTGCTGTGGGCTGAGTCAGGGCCCCACGCTCGCTAAGCCTGTGATCTGCCACTGAGCTATTCCCACCTCACCCTGAAATTTTTAAAACATGCCCTTCTTTATTCTTCACGTCAAAGGTGTATTTTCTAAAGTCTAACCTGGAAAAGAAGCTGTCTGTAGGCGGATTCTCGCTGATGAAAGGCCACCGGGCTCTCCAGCGCGCCTGCCTCTCTGATGCCTGGTGGGCACAGGGGCTCACTCTCAAGTGGCCCCGTCCAGGACCACCTCGATGTGGCGCACCCACATCCACGGAAGGACCACCTCCTTCACCTGAGCGCAGGGACCCTGGACTGGCCTCTGGAGGAGCCTGGAGGGACCACATGGCCCCACTCTCAAAGAAGGCCACGCAGCCAATGCTCCCCAAAGAGAAGTCGGCACCCCACGGACAGCAAGGAGCAGGCCTGCTCAAACACACAGCCGAACTGACGGGAGGCAAAAACTCTCCAATCCCCACAAACTAGAGGTCCCTTCCGAAGCTCCTCCGTGAAGACACAGTGACTGAGACACACGAGGCACAGACACTGCGTAAGTGATGCCGCTCTTCCCTCCGTGCGTATGAGGACAAACATTCACGCTAAGGTAAGCAAGCCTTTTTCTATACACCAGAAAAATCTTAATGGTTTTTTCTGGAGAAATTTTGGAGGAATAGTGGGGCAGCTTTCATTTTTCACATTGTCTTATATATATATTTTTTCCTTTTTCCAAAAAAGTTAACAGGTTATCTGGGCCCTGAGAAGCAGCATTCACAATTTTTCCTCCACACTTTTCAGTGTTTTCTTTTTAGCTAGCTAATATTAACCTTTTACTGGATGAACTATTAAATAGCACTAAGAACAATAATGAAGGTAGAACAAAAATCTGGAAAAAATGGTCATCATGTGTTAAATGAAAAACAAATTTGTGTGTAATTATTTTAGCTATTTTAGAAGAACAGTAACAAAAATACCGAGTTAAAAAAAAAAGACATTTAATAAGACTAACAGCATTTCTGTTAGAATTATTGGTCGTATTTTTGTTTTCATTTTCCAAACACTGGAAATGCAGTATATATTCCCCTCTGATAATAAAAATAAAGGCACATTTTAGAAGTCTTACTTACATGAAGTCTCTTCTGCTTTTCTCTTCACCACTCTTAGTCCCCAGAGCCCCTGCAAGCCCCACCATCAGGTTTACATGGCCGGGTCCCTCCTCTCCCCCAGTGCCAAAGCCTCGGCTAAGCCGCGGCCACGCTGACTCAGCGCCCGGACCGCCTAATCCACTAAGACAGGGCGCCGAGGGGCTCACGTCGTCCGGCATGACCCACATCTGCCACAGCTTTCACTTGGAACATCTGTTTTGGAAATACGTCTCAGAAATTTAAGGAACTTGAAAGCAAGTATGTAAGGTGATCTGTTCCTACGCATACTCGTAAGTCAAGGTGTTGACATAACTTTTTACTTAGGTATTTCACACCTGCGGTACTAGCCATCACTTCATGACCAACAGGGGACACGTCCCTCTAACCAAGGCCCCTGCCCCAGCGCGCCAGGATTCACACAGTCACTAACAGGGACACCCAGGTGGAAGTTCATTCACGACAAAATGGAGTGACTGTATCAAAATATAGTAATTTCAAGTTCTGGTTCTGCCACACACAAGGAATCTGACTTCCACCAACTTACTGCACAGTGGGAATGGTGCTGCCCACACCACAGGCCGAGATGCAGATGAACCAGACAACTGGAAAGGGCTCCCTAAGCCGCTCAGTGACTGGAGCACAAAGTGCACCTTCAGTGGAGCACCCCTCCCCACAGACAGACACAGAGACACAGACACACACACACAGAGACACACACACACAGACACACACACAGAGACACAGACACACAGAGACACACACACACAGACACTGACACACACAGAGACACACACACACACACAGAGACAGACACAGATACACACACACACAGAGACAGACACAGACACACACACACGCAGACACAGAGACACACACACACAGACACACACAGAGACACACACACAGAGACACACACAGACACACACACACACACACAGACACAGATACACACACACACAGACACACACAGAGACACACACACAGAGACAGACACACAGAGACACACACACAGACACACACACACACAGACACAGATACACACACACAGACACAGACACACACACACACACACACAGAGACAGACACAGATACACACACACACAGAGACAAAGACACACACACACACGGCCCCTGGCCCCAGGCTCCCACGCTGTGCTGAACTTTTCACGTAAAAACCAGCCCCACTGAGCATCCAGTGCCTCGTGTGGCAGGAGGCTCCTACCTGCTCATCCACACCAGTACCACACCTCACCTCCAAGACGAAGCAGCATTTTGAGAGGGGGAAGTTTGCATGAGGAGTTTAAATCAATTTCGTCACCTTTTTCTATTTTTTTCTTTCACTCCCAAATCCAAGTTAACCTCCAAAGTTAAGACACTGCAACTCCAAGGGGCAACAGAAGGCAGCCCCGCCCCTTCTTCCAGGACACAGACTGTGTGGACGGTGCTGGAAGCACCTGGGGCATCCCCGGTGGGTAATGGGTGTCACTGCAGAAGCCTGGACAGTGGACAGTCCATCCACATGGCTCACCCAGTTGTCCCTGTCATTCAGATGGATGCTGACATATTAAAGAATAAAATGACTGTCTGAAATTCACTTTAAAACAAGGAGGGAAAGGGGTGAGGGCATATAAAAAGCCAGACTGACATGAGCTGAAACTGCTTTAGATTGGCGATGGAGCTCCCTGTAACTTCTAATGTACTTCAATTTTCCACTGTTTTTTTTTTTAATGTTAAGAAACAGTGGATTTTGATTTAAAATCCCAATGTAGACTTTTTAGAGAAAATCAGGAAGATCTGAGTATGGTCTGGGGATCTGATGACATGAAGGAGCTGCTGTTCTTTCCTCTGGTGTCACGAGGAGACTAAAGCCTTAAACTGCCAGAAATGCTTCTGACTCATGAGAGAAGTGAATGATTTGGGGACTCTGATAGGAAGGAGGGAGATTAAACAGAACTAGCAGAATTCTGCAAATGCTGGAGCTGGATGATTACATAAAATTCTGCTTTTAATCTATGTTTGAACATTCTCTTCATAAATTTTTTAAAAGGTCATTATTTCTTGGTATTGTTTGACAACATGACTAGCGTGTATAAAATCTGTTATGTATCTCTTGGTTTAAAAATACGGGAACACAGGTGTCCCACGAGCAGATGGTGTGTGTCTGACGTAGAGACCCTGTCACTTCAGCTGGCAGCTTGTGAGAGTCAATCCCAGGAATCCCCAAATTTGTCTCATCAACTAAATGGTTAACTTTGGAGGCTCATATATCCATGTTTCAAATGTGATAAAAATTAAGTTTTGGTGAAACATCACATCGGCTTCTAAGAAGCAGCAGGCAGAATACTCAATGAAATACAAAGCAAACCATGACAAGTTTTCATATGAGCGACCAGACGGTAATGGAGACTCAGACAGGAAAGCTAATTACGTACTAAACTCTCATCTGGTTCTAGACTAAAGGATCCAGCAAATGTTTACACGTGCTTTGAAAACTGCCGCGTGTGTTGCATTTTCTTAGGATGCAGTGATTTACATACTCTGCCCCCAACATCTAAGATATCTCATGAGATTTTCCTATTTCTCGACTTTCTGAGGCCCATTTTAAAAGAAAACTCACAGCCTCTCAGCTCAGTGGTTCACGACTAGATAACGCACATATAAGAGGCTTTTCACGTTCTTCATTTGTGGACCGAGCGGCATGATCTCCTCAATTTACTGTTTAACCCCCAACGTGAGCATGTCTCCTGAAGCATCAGAACAATGTAAAACAATTAATCATCCTCCCCTGAAGCAAATTCATATGATAATCATGTATCGGTTCCATAAGCAGAGAAAGAAGAGACAACACGATCTATGCATAAAAGTAAATTTACCTATTGGCCGCCACAAGGCCCCAGCTAAGGGAAGAGTCTCACTTCACTTTACTACCTTTCAGACACAAAGTTTCTTGCACTTCTCAAATCACAACAAAACCTACACAGATAATTCATAAAGTCACTGACAGCCAAATGCCACTTACACTCAAACTGAACTTCTGGGAACCTGAGGTGTCCTTTTAGGAAACCCAGACATCCTGGCAGCGGGACAGCCCCCTACGTAGTACCAGGTCGCCAACCTATCTGCTGCCCTGTGAATGGCTCCCACACCACACCAGCACGTGCCTCCCTGATTCCCCAAGACCCACGCCAGTCCTCAAGGGACAGAAGAGTCACAACAGGGCCAAACGTGCCCACAGGGAGCTCCTGTCTAAGAAAAATAAACCCCGTACCTGGGAACAGCAGGAACGTGCTCCAGCTCCACGGACAGACTGCAGAGCACTCAGCCTGTCTTACGACACGCAAAGTAAAACAAACCCTGCCTGCGAGACACCTCCACCCTCCCTGCACAAGACGGCCTGATCAGGCGGGCAGCCACATCGCGACTGCAGAATCTGCAGTTACTGGCTCAGACCCGGAACTCAGAGGCACCATTCAGTTTTACCTGCACACGCAAGCTACAGACCGCTGCTCTGCAATGCCACACCTGGAAATCACTGAAGAATTTACATTTCAGAACACATCAAAGTAAACCTGATAGAGAAGTATATGCTACTGAAAGCTTGTAATAGTTCCAAACATCCTGGTACTGCACCAAGTAACTCAGAACTCAGACTTATTTTATTTAAGCCATAATATAAATACTATTTTGTGCCTGTTAAGAAAAATTCTCGAACTACAAGGGAATTTGAAACTCAGTTCACCTCACACTTCTAGCTAACAAAGCACCAGATGGAGGAGGAGGAGGAGGAGGAGGAGACCCTCGGAGGCCTCTCAGCCCCTGGTGCTGACAGCACAGGCAGCCCAAGCCAGGCATGGCCGCAGGGGGTAGGGGGGGCCGGAGGGTCTCCCTGACCGCACGCTGCCGGCTGCTACCACAGGCCCTCACGCAGCCTCCGGCCTACGAGCCCCAGGAAGCGTACGAGGCTCGTGTGCGCCTGGAACTTAGAGGGATGCTCATTTCGGGCTCTTCTCCTCCTGGTCAACCCGCCCGCCCCTTCCACCAGCCCCCTTCCCACAGCAGAGGCACCCTGACCCTCGTGGCCCCGCAGGGCTGTGTGTGCAGGGCTGCCTGCGCTTCCTTCTAAGCCAAGTCCCTCCTCCTTCCCACCCGCAGGCAATGGCCGAGGTCTGTCCAGGACTTGAAAAGCGGGCCGTGGGAGCAGAAATCCACACGTGCAGGATGCATAAACGGGGAGACGATGCCCTACCCGACGCCCCACCACCCAGTGAGCAGGCCATCCTGGGCTGCTCCTTCCAAAACTGACTGTAAACGCGATGGCCTGCAGCCCGCATCTCCCCTAAAAGTTACAGAAAATAGAAGCCGGCATGTACTTATCAATATACATTAATTTCCTCTGACTGGGTCTTGGTTTTCAAAGAACAGCTGATTCCTCGACACCCGACACCCTTACTGAGCGGTTCTGCAGCAGGAAAGAGCAGCCTGACCAGACTCGCAGCCCGGGCTGAGTCCAGCAACTCTGTAATTCTCATTTTTTTTATCAGCAGTGCTCTTGGTTTTACTCTACAAACTCCTTTTTCACTTCACTCATACCTGTTTACTGAGCATCTGCCATAGACAGAAGACGCCGTGGTCCCTGTCCTCAGAAGCCAGAGTCTAAAAGAGTGACAGACAAACGTGGCTCTCAGGATCTGGTTCGGAAAGGCTCTGGGACTCCACCACGTGGCCTCCTGACTGCTTCAGAACGACAGAAGAGGTGACTCCCCCGTACTCCCAGGTCGCAGCTGACTCGGGGTCCCCTGCTGTGTGTCCACCCCATCTGAGGAGGAGGTCCCACCACCTGTCCACGTGGTCAGCGGGAGGACACGGAGTCACAACCTACCCGAGGTTCAGTCACAAAGAGCAAGACCACGGCTCTGACCTAGGCCCCCTCCACAGTTAACCACACCGGCCCCCTAAGCAATTGGTCACTGGCTGGTAACGGTCAAAGGACCACCTCCTAAATGCCTGCTCCCACACATCCCCCCACCAGGACAAGCGCTCTGCCAGCAACGCAGTGGGCGTTAACACTGACCTAGCCCGTGGAGGGCTTTTTCCTTCCCGCTGCAGGTGCCCCACTAGGGGCAAGAGGTCTTAGCGTCTCTGCTTCGAGACACAGCATCTTAAAACTGCTTCCCACTGGAGGCCGCTGGTTCTGGTGAGCCCGCTACTTAGGTGTTAGTTTCCGGGTGTGACCTCCTCCAGGCTCAGGGGCCCAGTGCCTGCACACCTGAGTGCCCATGTGTCTCCTCCAAGCAGCCGAGCTAAGCAGATGTCGTCCAATATGAATACAATGTGAGCCACGTAGGGAGTTTTAAATGTTCCATCAGCCGTATTAAAAAAAGGTTAACATTAATTTTAATAATATATTTATTTAGCCCAATATATGAAAAGTGTTATTCCAACATGTAATCAATTTAAAACAATTACAGATGAAGTATTTCACGTTCATTTGTCTTACTACAGTTTTCAAATCCAGGGTGTATTTTGTGCTCCACCTGGGCGAGCCTCATTTCAAGTGCCCTGGTCACGGTGGCGGCCCGGCTGGCACTGCCCGCCCGTCTCCTCCCTCACACAGCACACATTCACGCAGGGGCCAAGCCACTTCACGTGTCTCTAGAAGAGCAGGAACCAGGCTCTCCCTGCAGAGAACTGACGCCCATTTCCCCAAACCAGAAAGTGAGGAGACGAGGAGGTTTTCCCAGACTTCGTTTTGCTTCCTCTGCGGCACCTCCTGCTCCAATTCCCTCGCGGGCCAGGCGTGGGCCGCGGGGACTAAGAGCGTCGTCACAGCAGGGGCAGTAAAGTGCGGGAGATGGCGCTCAGGGCCGGATGGAGACAGGTGAGTGCGTGCTGGACAGCAGCTCTGAGTCCCCTCACCCTCTGGAACTGCAGGGAACAGCCAGGGACCCTTTCTCCTGAGCCCTCGTTGTTGATGCGCCGTGAAACCCACCTGCCCCTCCATCCTGCCCTCCCTCCAACTTTGCGAGCTTGTGCTGGCTTCCCGGGTGGAGCACAGAGCCTAGTACATACTTCATGATGGAACTTCAATGCATCAACCTCTTCAAACCTGCTGAGGCCAAGCAGGAAGTCCCATGTTTGAGACTTTAATTATCTCAGAGCCAAACTTCACACATAACGAAGCAGCGGAGGGCACACACCTGGAGGGAAGGTGCAGCAGAAAGGCGGGAGGACCAGAAAGCAACCCCACAGCCCGGGGGTGGCAACCTGCACACACCTTTGAGGGGCCACAGCCCCCCAGCCTGGGGGATGCCCGCTCTCTGGTCACTTGCCCCTCCCCCCACCATCTTGCAGAGAGGCTCCAGCTCTACATTCACTCCCCGCAAACGACGGCGACCACCCTGGGCTTCCCACGTGCCTTCGCATGCCCCGCGGCTGAGGGTGCACGTACGGGCCTCAGTCCTGACTCTCATCCCCAGGGGCCTCCAGTAAGTTGCTAGCACGTCTCCGGCTGGGATCTCGGTGTGAAAGCGGACAGAGCGACAGCTGCCTCGCACACTGCGGGGCCTAGTGAGGACCCACGCACAGTCTTCAATACCCGACTGAACCACAGCAAACGCTCACTCAACACGACCTGTTGTCAAAGCAGTAACAGGACTTTCAACCGGAACAACCTAAGTACCAGAAAACGACCTCCTCCTCCACCGGCCACACTGCCACCCCGTCAGCAGGGCAGGCCCTTCTGCACAGCTCAAGACCATGGGCAACGCTGGCCGCCAGGTGACACAGGGGCTCGCCAGGAAGAGGGGAGACCTGCTCACGTGCTAACTGCTCACTTAGTTTTAAAAATATCTGTATGGAAGCTCAGTAACACAATGAACAGGTATGATCTGACACATTCTGACACACTCAACACCTCTGAGACCACCGCCTCAGCTAAGGGACAGATCCCCACCCGAAAGCCTCCTCCTGCCCCTCTGAAATCCCACCCCCACCCCCTGCAACCACGAATCTGCTTCTGTCACCACACGTAAGTTCTCATCTAGAATTTCATACTCATGGAATCACACAGCATGCACCTTCAGGTCTGACTCGGCTCCCTCAGCGCTCAGCCAGCTGCTGCACCTACAGGGCTTCACTATGAAACGGGCTTTCGTTTCTCCAGGGTGAGCACCCAGGAGTGGACTGGCCAGGTCTACACGGCCAGCACACAGGTAACACGCTAAGATGCTGCCAGACTGTTTTTCTCATCCCACCATCAGCGAGGAGAGCCCAGCCCCCACACTCTCGTCAGCACATGGTGTGGTCAGTCTTTCTAATTTCAGCCACTGTTAAGAGATGGTTAGCAGTGTCTCACTGTGTCTTTTTTTTAATGGAAAGATTCTTTAAATTCTACAGTGCTTCATAGTTTTCAGAAGTTTTACACACACAATCTCCTACAATCCCGTAACCACCCCGTTTCCCTCACCCCTACTTCACCGCCCCTTCCCTCTCCCCGAGGGTAACCACTGATTTGTTCTCTGCATCTGTGCGTCTGCTTCCTTTCTGTCTTATTCGCTAGTTTGCTGCATTTCCTACATTCCACAGATAAGTGACGTCACACAGCATTTGTCTTTCTCCAACCTGTTTCACTCGGCATCATGCCTTCCAGGTCCACCCGTTGCTGCAAGCGGCTCGTGTCCTCCTTTTCTGGGCTGAGTAGCATCTCCCTGGTGGCTGGTGATTGTGATTGTCTTCTCACGTGCTTATCTGCTCTATGTATTTACTCTCTGGTGAAGCGTCTGTTCCAATCACTGGCTTTTTGCGGGGGGTGCTTTTTTTTAACACTGAACTTTGAGAGTTCTTTACTTATTCTGGACACGAGTTACCCAAAAGACATGTGATCTGCTAACATTTTCTGCCAGTCTGTGGCTTGTCTTTTCATTCTCTTAACTGTATCTCTGAAGGAGCAGACATTTTTAAACTCGATGAAATCCCATTTATGCATTCTCTTTAATGGATTGTCTTTGATGTCATTAAGAAATCCCTCCCGAACCCGAAGTTTCAACGTTTTGTGTCTTTGAGAGGTTTTCCAGCACCGGATGCAAGTCCATGACTCACGTGGAGTTAATTTCTGTCCGTGGTACACCTCTTCCATACGGACACTCAGCCGTTCAAGCACCTAACCATTCAATTCAGTTCTGCACCTTCATTCAAAAGCCCTTCGATGTGCAGAGAGTTGCAAGAACAATACGAAGAACTGGATGCCGCCGCCCAGCTTCTCCACCCCTCACTGGGACCCCCCTGCTCTGTCACCTCCACTACACACAAACATTGGCATTTCTGCTTCAATTGTGTGGCCTCACCTTCATCCGTATCATCTGCTGGATTCCCAGCTAAGATCTGATTTGGAAAAGGGGCTCGCTCTCCTGCTTTCAGTGAAGGAAGCTGGAGAGATCTTCTTCTCCAGAACGGGAACCATCATCTCCAGGACCTTAACCCCTTCTGCTGAACATGGGAACAAGCCTTGAAAGAAAACACCCTTCTCTGGGTCAATTTGTTCTGAAAACCAACTTCAGGCTTAAAAAAG
The DNA here is from genome assembly GCF_036321535.1 of Camelus dromedarius. NCBI lineage: Eukaryota > Metazoa > Chordata > Mammalia > Artiodactyla > Camelidae > Camelus > Camelus dromedarius. The sequence continues at coordinate 70,285,453 of NC_087449.1, read as the reverse complement.
AGATGGGCAAAACTGTAACAAAAACCAAGCTATTACAAAAGAAACCTTAAAGAAATTTAAATATTCTACTTTAAAAATTGACAAGGATCAATTACGTTAAAATTACCTTAATTCAGAAGTGCTTCTGGTCTGGTCTCCAAAACATGTAAAAGTGTCTGCAACAGAGAAAAGGCCGTATTTGCACGGATTCGGGCTGTGAGGCACAATATTCCGTACATTTTGAGAAGCACAAAAATCAACCCTTCCCCGTCACCATTTCTTGCCCCCAAGTCGCTTTATTTATTAGTAGTTTGTATTGACTTGTGTTTAGTTTCTCAGTGTGGAAAAAAAGAGGAAATCTGATCTAAGTTTCTTTTTAAAAATTCTTAGAAGTGCCTCAGGGAAAATACCTTGAATTAAACCTTGAAAAGTATCGGGGGAAGGGGTGTTTAGACTTCTGTAACAACAGAAAAATCACTGCCACTCAAGAAGCTTCTAAGAGTGGTCTCACCCAGACTTGCCCTCTGGCAGGCAGGAGAGCTCATCTGAATTTCAAAGGAGCCCCTGGGCATCTCCTGAGTGCCAGCCAGGGCCAGCCCTCCAGCCACCCAGTCGCCACAGCGCCACCCAAAGCTGTGACCCCAGGGTCCAGGCCGCGGGAGCAGAAGACGTCACAGCGAAGCCTTTGGACTTGCCGCTCAGCATACTGCAGCCAGCACAAAACATATTTAACTCCAGATTTCTTCTGAAATATCTCCTTGTCCTTCCCCAGAAACGAGGCTTCAACATCATTACAGATGCTTTGGTAACGTCTCCAAATCACACCCAGTGTGAAAAGACCACTTCTGGACATCGCACAGGTTCTCAGCTGCCTGCTGATTAGTCCCCTGCCTACCACGTTCACGCTCACGTGCACGCGTCGCACCTGGGGGCCACAAGAGCCACCAGCAAGCTGAAATGCCCCCCAGCTGAACTGTGAATTTATTTACATATTATTAACTTATTTAACAAAACAGGCTCACTAGGGAATTACGCAGTTTATGTTACAGGCAAACGCACGCTCCTCTGGCAGTGGAAGTGGGTGTGCGAAGAAAAGTTCGGTGGCTCCTCAAAAAGTAAATGAAACACAGAGTTACCGTGTGGCCAGCAATTCCACTCCCAGGTATGTTCTCAGAAGAATGGAAAACAGGGACTCAACAGGTGGACACGCATGTTCACAGCAGCACCATTCATGATCGCCAAAAGGCAGCAACAGCCCGAAATTCCGCCAGTGGATGAAGAGAGAAGGCAACGTGGGGCGTCCACACCACAGAGCACTGTTCACCCGTAACAGGGATGAAGCACTGACAGACTAACACAGAGGGCCCCTGAAGACACTGCTGCGTGATGAAGCCAGACACAGAAGGTCACGCAGCCTGCAATCCTATTTAAATGAACTATCCAGAACACAGACAGAACGCCGTGGTCGCCAGGGGCTCTGTGTGCAGTGAACAACGGCTCAAAGGACACGGGGCTCCTCCTGGGGTGACGAAATGTTCTGGAATAAGGTAAAGGCAGTGGTTGCACAACACGGAATATATTAAAATGCCACTGAGCTGTTCACTTTAAAAAGGTTTTGCTATATAAATTTTATTGGGGGGGTGGGTAGGGGCAGGAAAAAGTGCTGTTAAAGATACCTAAAATAACAAACGAAACCAGTGGGTGTGGGTGTGGGTGTGGGAGCTGGAGGTCAGTGCTCACCTTCCCCTGAACCGTCTGAGGCGAGCTCCTAGGGCGGCAGGCTCAGGGCTTCCACGGATCACTCAGTGTGAAAGCCTGGAGTGGGGGTGGGGTGTAGCTCAGCGGTGGAGCATGTGCTTAGCATGCAGCAGGTTCTGGGTTCAATCCCCAGGACCTCCATCAAGTAAATAAATAAACCTAATTACCCCCCCCAAAAAACTAAGAAGGGCTAGTTTCTACAAACCTCCAGTTACGAAACAAGTAAGACGTGGGACGTAACGCACAACACAAGGAACACGGTCAGTAACACTGCAGTAACCGCATGGGGCCAGAGGGTTCCCAGACTTACCATGGGGATCATTTCACAACGTATGCAAATGTCACCACGCAGTACCCCTGAAACTAACACAACTGTACATCAACTTACTTCAGTTCACAAAAAGGGCAACAGTTTCACATGGGCCTGTGTGATATGGGCAAAGTCCTGGAAACACACCCACAGGACTGGGCTCTGCGGCTCAGCGAGGAGAGCTGAGGCAGGGCATGCGGCTGCCCCCTGCCCCGGAGTCAGAGGCGAAGGCGGGTGCTGGTTGGAGTCTGTCCGGCCCTGTCTCCCAGCCCAAAGCACAGAGGCCACTGGATGACAGCCGGAGGACGCTGCCATCTTAAAGAACGCGCGCACCACAGTGCCCTATCACCCAGGAGGCTCTGCTCCTGCGGCTGCATCATGTTAAAACCCTTAGAGCAGTTTTCCCAAGGTGGGATAATTATGTCAAAGATTTTGCACTTTTTTAAGGCTCTGGATAAAATCAACCGACCTACGTTTTGCTTCAGTGTAGCTGTCAGCGCCGCGGCGCTGTTCCCACGATGAGCTTCTCTGTACACACACATCCCAGCACACCCTGAGGCTTTCAGTACAACACACAGGGTTTGTATGAGGATTGTTATTTCAGTCTTTTTCAAAATCTAGAAACTGAAATCCTCTTAAGACACACCTAGAAAGCCCCTTCACTGGCGGCACCACCATTTCAAGTCAAGCAGAGGCACTCGTGTGGGGAATGAGGTCCTCCATGTCCCCAAAGCCTCAAGACAGCAAGAGCACACAGGCGCACCACTGCTCATCTGCACCTCTCAGGTCCCAAAGCAGACCGGACACAAGCGAGGGCTTTAGTCTGCCTCCTCTTCAGCGTGGATACGCGTGTATTCTAACACGTGCTGGGAGGTGTCTGAGTATAAGCCGCAGGGGGCAGTGTGTGTGTGTGACACAGACACCAGTCTCTCTCTAAACCCTGAGAGAGGCCACAACACACCCAGCCCTCGGAACTTTGCATAAAGGACTCGGTGCGCGTCAGACACAGCAGACGTCTCACTTCCGCATAACTCTCTAGTACAGAAGCGTCCTGAAGAGGCAGCACGTGAAAGGACAATGTGATGAAACGACCATGTGAAGGAAGCCCCGGCCAAGTTCAGGAATAAATGTGAAGGTAAAAGGAGTGATAACTGTAACAGAGTATTAGTTACTGAAAAGTGCACAATAATAACAGATACATGCAACAGAGAAACAAGAAGAAAGGAAAAAGCCTTTCTTTACAGAGAAATGCAAACAAACGCAGAAGGGGCGACAGACTTGGAAAACCACCACCTGGGGCCTCCAGAGCAGCCACGGACGCAGGCAGACCTCCCGTGGTGCTGAAGGTGGTGGGTGACAGTGCGTGAAGTTACAAGACACTCCCCAGGACTGAAAGCATCACTCACAGATCATCTCCTGACTATCGAAAAAGAAGCTATTACAATGAACAGATCCGGTGGGCACCACCTGGAATCAAGCGATTACACGTAGTGTCACCAGTGTCGGAACAAACCAGCACGATGCGACAGAATGAGAAGCACAGGCCACCAGAGAGGCATTCCTGCCAAAAACACTCGGCCTCATCCAACCGCGAGGAAACAAGTTACAAAGATCTAGAGTGTGAGACATTACAAGAAACTGACCTGAACTCTCCAAAAAGGTCAATGTCACGACAGACACGTGTGAAGACCACTCTGGACGTGTGAGCCTTGGGAGTCATGATCACGACACAAAACACACACAAGAACCTGCTTTCAGTCCTGAATTTGAAAAAAGGGAAGGAAGACATTCTGAAGAAAACTCAAGAAACTTCAGCGTGGACTTGGACTGGGCGTTACTGGATCAGTGCTGAGGTTCGGGGGTATAAGGAAACTACTGTGGATACACAGAACATCCTTGTTCTTGAGACAGGCTGGAGTTGCACAAGGGGTAAAGGACCACGACATCTATGTACAAGAAGCACACAGAGAGAAGAGAAAGGAAATGTGGCCGCCAAAGTGGCAAGTTACTGAATCTTGGTGAAGCTACACATGCCCGCTGACCTACCCTCAGCTTCCTGTAGCTTCAAAACTTCTCCAAAACTGAACGCCAACAAAGGGCAAATACACATTTTCTAAAAACGCTGCAGTCATCAAACAAAAGACGCGATGACTTGAAGACAAAGTGAGAGAAAATGACTGTATTTTATGACTTTTTTTTTTTACTTTTCCACTAACCAACAGTAAGGAAAAGCTTCTTTAGTAACTGGAGAACCTGGCACGATACACGCGCACGACCTTAACGACACAATCAATGCATTTTGGTTTTTAAAAGTGCGCCTTTTAAATAGATGAATATATAATTTTTAATTTTCAAGTTTAACTAGTTTTCTTCATTTTGACAACGTTTTAAGTGTTACTGTTCTCAGGCTGGCCAGAGGTTTATCACTGCAATTTTTTCCAAGGACCAGTCTTCAGTTTCGCTGGTTTTTCTCTACCGTGTTTCTGTTTTCAATTTCATGAGACTCTGCCCCTCCCTCCGTGTTTTGAGGTCAGCGTGCTCAAGTGCAGACGGGTGAGGCCGCCTGTCTTCTGCAGGAAGCACTGAGTCCCACACATTCCTGACGAGCACTGCGCTCACTACGCCCCACGAATGTGGAGTTTTGTTTTCACTTTCATTCACATTAAAATATTTTCAAGTTTCCCTTATGACGTCATCCCTGACTTGTTTAATTTCCAAATACCGGGACTTTCCGCACAGTGTTCCGCTGCTGACTCCAAGTTTGGCTCCAGGGCGGCCCCGTCCGCTCCACTGACGGCTCACCTCTCAACAGCCTGGCGCCTCTCGTGGCCCTCACAATTTTCACTGGGTACCAGAGGACAATAGAAACCAAAGGAACCACATCCATGCCTAGGGACGGGCACAGCCTCCTTCAGGTGGGCTGTCAGTATGGAAAATTAAGGAAATCTAGTCTTTTATTTTTTTTTTTAAACCAGAATACAGATTGTGCGACTAATGGCTGAAACCCTGTGGCGAACTGGACGTGGCAGCTCCCTGGGTGGCGGGGCTGCTCCAGCAGGGAAGCCAGGCCCGATTTGTGGCCCACAGCTCTCGGGTGCCTCATCGGCCCAGTCCACTGCTGCCCCGCCTTTTCAGTTGGCCACCGCAGTGCCACTCTCCTTCGCTCGCAGGGCAGCCCCCACTGCCAGGGCCGCCTTCTAGACGAGGGGGCCTGGGAGCCGGTCCTGAGCCCAGCGAGCTGCCCGCGGGCTTGGTACTGCTCAGGGCACCACCGGCTCCCAACTGCTTCAGCGGTTAAGCTGCCCTAACCTTATGACACCAGAATATTCTTCTCAAAAGTTATCAGCCCAAGAAGACAGGTACTCCCCTCACACCTGCTACGAGCCGGGAGCTGGAAATTCAGACTCACGGGAAGCTGAAGACAGGCTTGCGGCCGCCTCGGTCTGAGCTACCGACGGGCCTTCACTTTGTTTCTGCCGCGCCTGCGGCCAGTCCCCAGCAGGCCGGGCTCTGCCCCGCTTCCATGTGTCCAGAGGCTTCGTGACAAGCACCCCCAGATGCCACACTGGGAGTTGTGGACACACCGCCACCTAACTGCGGAGCACCGCCGGTCAGACTTCCGGAGCACACCACGCAATGACTTCACACGGTGACACACCAAGACTCTCGTGCTTGTACCGTCTCTTTCTCAAATACCGAGAAAATGAAAGGACACAGCAGGGCTGCAGCTTCACCGTCAAAGCCTGGGATGAATCCAGTTCAAGCTGAGGTGTGCCGGGGACAGGAGAGGCAGGCGCGACCACACAGAACCATTCTGGCTAACCCTGGCTGCTTAACAGTAAATTGTAACCACCTTCAGATGTTTTTTTAATTACCCTGTATTTTCTTGTGCTCATTACAAGGTTAAAAAACCTTAGGGGTAGGGTATAGCTCGGTGGTAGAGCACATGCCCTAGCATGCACGACGTCCTGGGTTCAATCCCCAGCACTGACATCAAATACATAAATAAACAAATCTAATTACCTCCCCCAAAATATGGGTGGGGAGGGCTTCACTGTGGTCTCCACATGGCATGCGGTAAATCTTCTGGGGTAAAGTTATGGGGAAATTCCTTCTTTTCACTGAAGGGCAGGAACTGTGCGACCTGACCTAAGCAGACAGGCCTCCAGCTGCCCTCAGCTTAGGTCCACCCAGGCGACTCACTCAAACTCTGCAACAAAAAGTAACTGCCGTCAAGCACAGCAGGAACTGCTGAACATGTGACACGCTTCTGGAGGAAGAAACAGGGAGATACAGCCAGAGAAATACATCAGAACAGAAAAATGAGTAAAAACAGCTACACGCTCAGAGCACTTTAAATTCAATGCAGAAATAAAGAGGCATAACTAAAACACCACCTGCGTACAGAGCTGATGATCCCCTCCTGGAACTACCTAGGCTTCCAGACTGAAAAGCTGTACCAAAGGCCCAGCGTAGCGGACAAGGGGAGACAGGTTACCAGGATACATCACACTTCAGAGCACCCCGGCAAAAGCCAGGTCCTCAAAGTCCCCAGATGGAAAAAACTGCTGATACACAAAGGATCAAGAATCACCAGCATCTGGTTTCTCAGCAGCAACAGTGGAAACTGAAAGCACACAGAGCAACGTCTTAACCTAATTCCAAACAAGAACTACCAGCCTAAGGTCAGAATAAAGACACACACAGTCCAGGATGCTACCAGAGGACAGTCTCCTCGGGGCGGGGGTCACATCTGGGACTTGGGATCCAGGAGCCGGGACCACCTTCTCTGTCCCTGCCGGCCCTGAGGCGCGGTGGCCAGCGCACCTGACTCGGTAGTGACGCCCCCCACGGCGACCCCCCCCACCCCGCCGCGAGGCCGGGCCGCACAGCCACTGCGCTCCTCGCCCAAGTCTCACAGCAGTCACTGAGTGAGCCTGAGCACACCCATTGTGTCGGGCAACTAAACCGCCGTGCTCTCACCCCCAACTGGATTCTGAAGTATATCTGGAAAAAAGATACAGGTAAAATTATTTTTAATCAACAATAAATTAATCAAGTACTCGCTACACGCCAGATGCCATGTTGCCGAGCACTTACGTGTACCGTCTGATGGCCCCCCAGGCACCCGATGAGTGGGTGCTGTCACCTTCATTCCTTGTGATTCCAGTTCTGTAAAGTTACAGAAAAGATACCTGAGGCAAAGAGGTCAAGAACTGGCTGGACGGTGCACAGCAAGGGGCTTACACCCACACCATTCTCACTGTCATCTCCAGACGTTGCGTCATCGCACATTTTTCAAAAAGAGAGTAAGATACAAAAGTCCCTTTGCTCAGGACATTCTTGGCCCTCTCTTGCCCTCCGCCAGGAAGTATCACTCAGCCTCAAAGACAGAGCTTTACTGAACCTTCCCAAGGGCCCACCCCACCCGCCAGCCCTCCCTCCTGCTCTCTGACCCACCGCCACACCATCCCAGGGGGCTGCAAGCAAGGCCGTGTAACCTTCACCGCTGCTTTGGATGCTTTTTTCTGGAGGGGAGGGGTGTGTTCAGTCTACAGGCTACCGCTCCTAAAAGCTTGCTCCCAGTCTCCTCCTCCAAACCCTGGTCTTGAGATGGCCCCCGGCTCCCGGCAGCACGTCCCACGACACACCCACCTCCCACTCACCCTAGTCACAGCTGGCCACGGCGGGGACAGGCAGGTGCCCCAGCTCAAGCCGTCGAACAAACTCTCCCCCAGTAACGCGGAAGCTGAGACTGCGAGTGGTGCGGGCTCTCGGGTCTGGAAGTGGGACATGAACTTGAAAGCGGTGGCTGGTACCCTCCACAGCCTGGACTGAGCAGTAGAAAGAAGGGCAGCAGAGCTGCACGCAGGGGGCACACTCCCCACTGACCCTGCCCCCCACCTCCAGGCCTCTGCATTAATTCTTGTTTTTTCTCACTCTGGAGCTTCAGCTGGTTTGTCTCCTACAATCAAGTAGCTGATTTCTGCACGCCACCCTACAGCAGCACGAGGGCTCCGCTCCCTAGGGGCTTCCAGGAAGCACGCTGCCTCCGCGCATCAGGGCTTCACCCGCTGTCTGTGCGGGGCGACTCCCCGTCCCACCCGTCTGGTCCCCCAACCTGAACCCTTGGCCTCCAACCACAATGCGCCACGGCCCCACCTGGATGGGGCGCCTCCTCTCACCTGACCCACGTTAGCACCATCTGACACCCACCCCGCGTCCCCCCCTTCAACAGACCGGTTCAGGTGACACCATTTCCTGGAGCACCCCCCCCACCTCGTGGCTACCCCCTTCCCCGCCTGCACCCAGCCCCAGGACCCCCCAGCGCAGTGCTCCACGGGCTCAGCCCCGGCGGGGTTACAGGCTTTCCTGTCCAAACCCTCAAGCTGGTCATTCACCAACCCCTCAGGCACAGAGCACCCCTCCCTGCACCCCACGTCCACTCCCGGGCCTCCTGTCAGCTCCGCTTCTTTGCCTAGCCTGCCAGTAACTCCCTCCCTGTCCCCCTTCCTCTCCAACCATCTTTGCATCACAGCCTGATTTATCTCTCTGAAGGACAGCTCTGACATCTGACTCCTCCGCTCAAGTCTTCAAATGCTCCTCCTACAGAAGGAAAGCACACTTTTCAGCCTGGCGCAGTTTAGAGCCGTTGGCCTTTCCCACTGCACTGCCAGGAACCCTCCCCAGGGTTCTGAACGCACACACAAAGGCTCTGGGTGACTCTGGTGCCCTCTGCCAGGTCTGGACCAAGACCCAGGCACTGGTCTCTCACACAGGAATCCTGGAAACATGAGTGTATTCTTGCCTTGAAGAATTAGAGACAATTTTTTTTTAACAATTAACGATTTGGTGATTTGCGGGGACGATAGAGAACATAAACTCTGACAACAGTTGATTTTTCTTTTAAAGTCAAAAATAACATTAATTCAGAAATAACAGGGAAAGGGTTCACATACTGTTGAAGCTTCTGAGGGAAGTGTCCCAGAAAACAATGACTGGAAACGTCCAACAAAACCAGGCTACACGGATGGCATACTCTGACTTTTAATACCCTCATACAGTTTCACGGGATAAAGTTCATGGTCCAGTTACTTCAATGAAAGCTCCGTTTGCCAATGGAAAGCCTTACAGGACAATGAAACCTGATTTAATACGAAGAACTACATCTTTCTGGAAATGGTTAATTTTAATGGAGGCACCGGGGAGTGAACCCAGGACCTCTGGAAATGACTAACTCTAGACATGGACAATTCAAACGCCTCCTAATTCCCTCTACCCCAACCCCCAGACCCAACTGGTCTGGGCAAGGCTCTTCTGCTGGCCAAGGAGAGAAGCCTCACTGGGGAGCGGGGAGAGGCTCGAAAGGCCCCAGGACAGGGCGCAAGCAGGCCCGGGGCCCCGGGGCCGGCTCCTGGTGACCCCGCCGTTTGCGGGGCACCCGCTCTCTGGCCTTCTGCCACCTCTGCTCTTGACTTGGGAACCATCCAAGAACACCCATAACTCTGTATTCCAACGCCCACTCAGCGTCAGCTGTGTCTGTTGCTAGAAAGTCGTCTGCACCAGCCCGTCCCCAGGCGGGGTGGCCAGCCAGCTGTGGCAAAGGAGGTACGGCTGCCCCGTCACGGGGACTACGAGCGGGGCCCCCAGGAAAGAACACAGCTCTTTAACAGTGACAGACTCCCCCCTGTAAGTTACATAAGCTCTCGTCTCTTCACTCTGGCTGGCAGAGAGGAGTCATAAAGCATCAAACACGAATACATACACATATAGCAAGAGATAATTCAGTTCCCAGAAGTTTGTGGTCAACAGATACATGTGGTTCTTAAAAAAAAAAAAAAAAAAAACCTGAAAAATCTCTTTTTTTCCCCCTTAAAAGCAGTCATGGCTATCCCCACTGTCTCATCCACTCACTGCATCAAAAATAGAAGGGGGGAGAGAGGGCCATGGCCAGAACCAAATGGCATCTAACAGGTATTTACTTGTTATTCTGATAAAGCATTTATGTTTTCAGTTCATCTGCCACAATTGTTGAGGAAAACTACAGGCTACCTTCCAGAAGTCCAGCCTTAAGGAGAGTTTCTTAGATGATGAATTTCACTTTTCCATAAAGGACACATGATAAATGCCAACGAGGCCCCTTCAGTCGACACCACTGTGTGTCCTCCCACCTCCCCTCTGCTGACAGACAGAACCAAAATGACTCAACTCTGATTCCTGGAGAGGGAAACACCCGCCTTCCGCCCTCACCCTGGTACCTCCAGTGGGTGAGCCCCTCCTCCCGGAAAACACACGGCCCCCTAGGCTGCAGGGACCAGTTCAGGCAGATTGTGAGCCATAAAAAGCTCCAGCTCCCAAAGTGCACAGCAAGGTGCAGCGAACTCTGGGTTACAAAATCATTTTGAGTTGAGACAAGTGCAGAGAAACCTGACAGATGACAGACACCACAGGAGCAGCTAGCTCAAGGGAGTTCACAGCTCCAACAGCAGGTGGCGCTGCACCCCCGTCCCCATGACATCACATCCTTATGAGGCAGGCACACCCTTACAAAGCAGGGTTTTCAGTGGTTGCTTCGATAAAAAAACATGGAACAGGAAATGAAGACAGCCACGTCCAGTCTGATCCTGAAGTCTGAGAAGCTGTGCTGCCTGTCAGTTAACGACAGCGGTTTATTCAAGAATAACAGTTAAGTTTCCTTCCATTTATGGGTATGACTTTTTCAAATGGCTACCAAGGTTTTAGGACATAAATACTTAGATTGTTTGGACCCAAGGACTCAATAAAGTGAACTTTCAGGTACTTATTTTGGCCTGGGGCACTGTGAAAATCCTAGGGACACTAAAGGTGCCATGAATTTGGGAATCTTTGCATGAAGACTCAAATCTGGGCCTCAGAGTGTGGATGGGGGGGAGGGAGGGAGGCAGAGCAGCAGGAGGTGATGCTCAGAAACCCACCACCACAACCCCACCCAGAGCCTCGCCCAGCTCTCCGCCCCACTGCCTTATGTGTGGGCTGCAAAGCTGGACATCACAATAAATTCACCCAGAACTGACTTCCTAATCTTCATGTTCCCAGACAAGACCAAGAGGAACCCAGTGCCTGGTTGCTGAAAGGCACTTCCCCAGGGAAGGCGGGAAGTGCGCCCGGCCTGGAGGACAGGTGCACCGTGGAGACCTTCGACTCCTGCAGAGAGAAGGAGGGAGAGGCAGCCGGGCCGAAGCCGGGAGCTGGTGCTGAGGGAGCCGAGAGGCCAGGAGACGAGGCCCATGCCTTGAGGTGTGCAGATCAGACCCTTCAAGCCGTGCAGAGAGCATCAGAGACGCTCATCAGAGAGGGCCAGGACACAGCGTCTCTGTGGGGCTCTGCCCAAGGGGCACAGCCTGACGCTAAGCCTGAGGAAGCCCGGCAGACCCAGGGCAGCCGGCCTGCCTCTTCACAGTGTCAAGGACAAGAACGACAAAGACAGGCCACTCCAGACTAAAGGACAGACACGGCTTCTAAGTGCGTGTTCCCGGACGGACTGGATCTGGGTGAAAATCGAAGCAGCACAGAATAGAAAGGAGAGGGCTAACAGGCTTAAATTCACTGCCCGTGGTAACTGCACCGCGGCTGTATAAAGATACATGTCACTGAGGTGCCGAGTGGAGGCGGGAGCGCGTCCTGCTGCTCGCTCCTTGGTGCTGTGCTCGCATCTGCTTCAGAGTTAAACTGGCACGTGCACTCGAGGAGCAGCCTGGCGGGACGCGGTGGGCTCGGGACTGCCGGGCCCCCAGCCTTCAGGCAGGGAGGACGGCCTCAGCCAGAGGGGCTGGCTCTGCCACTGAGAGTGAAGTGCTCCCTGAAGGAAGCGGCTCACCAGGAACACGAACTCCTTGAGCTGAGCGCCACGTTCTGCGGCTCCTAAGTGCACAGCGGCGAAAGCCGGGCACTGTCATGGGGGCAGGACGATGACACCGGTAAGGAGAGCCCAGCGGAGGATGCAGGGTCACCCCAGGTAGGGAGTGCAGCCAGACCTCAACTGCAGTGGCCCGAGTGCACGCCACTTGGACAGAACTCAGGGCGGCACCCCCCAAGTGTGACAACCCCAAATGTCCCTGCCTGCGAGGGCTGTCCCTCTTGCCGCCCGTCAGTGGAGGAGCACGAGCCCCAGGAAGGCACACTGACCAACCGACCGCGTTGCCACCCTGGGGATGGGGGCCACCTGCAGCACACATCTGTGTACAATTTACAGACCTAACTACAGTCTCTGCTGAAATGCCCCTCAGGAGAACGAAGTGCCTTTTTAATGACTAAATCCATAGCCCTTAAGTCCCTGTATCTTCCACACGTCTGTTCTGTTAACAAGAGAATTAAGAAAATAAATAATAAACCCAAAGAACTTAGTCCTTGCCCTCAGAGTGAATTTTTAGACCCCACTTCCCCAGCACAACCACCAGAGAGGAATTCTTCCAAAGTACTTCCAGTACATGCACTTTCAAATTTCAAGTATCACAGTAAAATTCCAAAGTAAATTTAATTCGGAAACATTTAGAAAACCCACCTAGTGTTCTTGTGTGTAGAATGCCCCGTTAGCTTAGCACGTAACTGGTAACAGGAAGTCTTAAAAGCAAGACACACAGCAGTTTCTCTGTGGAGACCGTGAGCACAGCGATGAAAGCCAGAGGACTGGGGATCAGAAAGGTGGTCTGGGTCCCAGATGCGACCTCAGGAAAGCCGGTTCTCTACTGGTGAGGGGTCAGAAGGCACCACGTGGCCAAGAGCTCAGAGCAGAGGCCCGGGCAGCAGACGCCGTCAGTCTGGTGCTGACTTTCCTGTCACAGCCGAGAGGCCAAGGGACAGACGGGCACTCAGGTAAGCTGTCTACAGGCACAAACCTGAGCCTTGGACTGATTACTCACCCAGGCCACTGAGGATTCTTCTTTTGATTTTCAACCATCTTAAACTGTAAAAGCCATTCTTAGCTCGTGGCATACACAAGAAGAGACGGCAGGCCGTGGCTGCCAACCTCCGGCGCGTAGCGCAGTGCCTGGCACACAGCGGGGGTCGAGGAACCTCAGCAACCCTGACCCTGGAACACCCTGCACATCTCAGCCTCCGACCCAGCAGCTGACCCCAACTCCAGCGCGAGCTGCTTCCCCCTCCCCAGGCTGCTCCTGCTTGGTTTCACTTAGGAGACTCCTGGCGCTCCTCACTCCAGGAGAAGAGCTTTTGCACCTTTACATTAAACTAAGTAATCTTGTCCATCAATTTTGAAAAATCCATTATACAAAGTATCTCCCCCCACAGCTTTATCCCTTAAGTGGAATTCTGCCTCTTACAATGTACGTTATCAGCCACAAGGCTTCATTTCGGCCAAAGACCGCCCCGCGTCCTCTGTCCCTTCTGTCACCTTGCAGAGGTTGCTACATGTGTGCTGCGTCTCCCCTCCTTCACATGGCTCCGAGTCAGGCACAGTGAGCCCAACCAACCAAATTTCTCACGGTCTTCAGTTTTGCCAGATGCCCAGTACTGATTTCCTGAAGTGTTACTACCTAACGTTACTGAAAAGTACTGTCGGTAAGATCAGTAGATCATAGCTGTTATGTTGGTAACAACAGCATGTACTCTAATATGAGAACTAGTCAAAGGAAGCAGGAGAAACATGAAAACCTAAGACGCTATGGAGGAGCAGACACAGCGCCACCGAAAGTCTTCTCCCTCACGGGCAACCTTCATCAATCACACCTCAGTTTAAAAAGAGGGAAACTGGAACTATGGAATTCCGATAATACGCTCATTTCAGTCACACTGGCTTTGAGAGAGCTCCTGATACTTTCAAACATAATGTGCTTTTATATTTCTTCCAAAATGAAAATACCCTTTTCCTAACTCTCATATTCTTGGTAAATTTTCCACAAAAAATGCAGGTAAGACGTTATCTCACTGCATCATGCTCCCTGCCCCTATATGCCCTCAAGAAGTAACTCCCGTCTCGCGGGGTGAACAGGGGCACCTATTTCCTCCGGACTACCTGGTACAGAGGTGCAGAACTGCCAGACGCAACTCAAACACCACCACTTCCCCACCTACACGTGCTCTGAAACGTCTTCTCCCGCCACTTCCACTTACTGCGCGGCATTCGTCTCAGGACCGTGAAGAAGAGCCACTTACAGCCTTTAAACCGCTGCGGAGTATTCTGCGTCCCTTCATGTGACCGACCCCTACTAATGGGTATTTAGTTTCATTCGTTCATTCATTCCACAAATATTTTTTGAGGTGTACTATGTTCCAGGCACTGTTAGAGGATATCAGGGAATAAAAGACAAAGGTCTCTGTCCTCTGGAAATACATTCAAAATGCGTTAAGACATGTAAAAGTACATAGAGTGTAATGGCGTAATGCCATTTATGTTTAAATAAAAATTACCTGTATGTATGTATACTTAAAAAAAAACTCTGCCCTCATGAAACTTATATTCTAGCAGTTAATAACAATTTTTTGCTTTTTCTTACCAGAAACTGTTAAGTGAAGGTTTCTGACACTTTTTTTAATATTTTGTTTTTATAACTAATGTTGTAATAAGTATTCTTACATTTTTCCTATGAATAAATCTCTAAAAATAAAATTGCTGAACAATTTATTTTGGAAATGTTCCCTTTGTATCAAGGATATTAACCCTTATAATAGATTTATTTCCAGTATTTTCTCCAATTTGCTTGCCTTTGAACTATAGTTCAAAGGCCCTCTATCCAATGTCTTTTGCTATAGCTGTGTTCTGAGTATTCAAGCAGATCCTCTTTTTATGCTTTTACCCTCAGTGTCACACTAAGAAACCCTTTCCCCATACACCTCACCTCAAAGGTTATTAAGTCTTTTCCGCAATATTTTTCGAACACTTCCATGTTTTAATTTTTACTCTTAAATCTTTAATCCACCCAGAGTCTCTATGTGCCATGGAACGCAGTTTTCAACTTTATTTTTCCCAACAGACGGCAAGCTGACCCACCACCTTTCACGTCAAAGTCATCCGTTCCTGCTGACCTGCAGCGCTGCACTGGTCGTGAACCACGTTCCCATAAACGTCTAGACGGCCACCCAGACTGCTCTGCTCTACCTGCGTGCTTCAGAGAACTTTTCTGTTTATAGCTCATAGAATACTCCCCCCCCCATCTTTCTTTCACAGAACCAACTCCTCTCAAATATGTGTCCCTCCAAATTAAATGCCATTTAAGGAATACTCCAGCGCATGCGTGTGGGAAAAGCGCACGCAAGCTCTGTACCCATGTCTGCCGAGTCCTCTTCTGTCTCTTCAATAACGCCTTCTCCATGTGGGTCTTAGAGCTGACAAACATATTTTCTCTTCATGAAAAAGAAGTTTTAGGCCTAACAACCACTAAAAAAATGGCATTGGTCTATCTGCTTAAAAACTCAAAAAAAATTATTTGTAAAGTTAGTTTCTATAAAGGAGTCAGTATTTACAAAAAAAGCAAGCTTTCAGTAAGACCCATGCTCTTCTGTCGTGAACCGCTCTGCTCTTTGACTTTTCTGACCACTCATTACTTAAGACACATGACTCGAATTATTGACTTCGGTAGTAACACTAAAAACAGAATTTCACTATAAAGCAACCATAAAGTCTATTTCAGCTGAGCACTCAGCACAAAGCGCTTAACTGCAGGCGAGGACTGTGGCGCTGGTTCCCCGCCCCGGGTATCTCCAAGGCAGGACCAGGTCACAGGAGGCGCACCTGGAGCCGGAGCCTTCTTCTCACCCCTGCTTCCTCCCCCGCGAACCTCAGCCACAGGAACAACTCAGGAAAGACAAGGGTGACAGTGAGAGGAGCTGGCACGTCTAGCCAGTTGTTCATCATGCACCTGCTTCCTCCTTTCTGCCTCTTCTTCCAAATGACCCAATTACCCTCAAACTTTCTCCCCCAAGAACATCTCTGATTTTATAATAGGCCAGTTTCTGCAAAGCTTCAGAGCTACTTATATATATCAATTTGTCACATTAGCCTGCACCTGCTTGTAATGCTGCTTCTTTATATGCCTTAGATGAAAAAAGACAATCTTTTGTTTGGCATCAAATTCCTCCCCCTCCCAATCAAAGCCATCTTTCTTGACCTCGCCGTGTCGCTTCCAAACCTTAAAATTCTGAGCTTAACAGGCCCTTTTTTTTGGTTGGGGGGAGGTAATTAGGCTTGTTCATTCATTCATTCACTTTTAATGGAGGTACGGGGCTTCAACCCAGGACCTTGTGCATGCTAAGTGTGCACTCTAGAACTCAGCTATACCCTCCCCTCAGCAGGCACTTTCAGTAGACTGTTATGTACAGGAGAGTTGCTGAAATGACAATAACGTATCAGCTGCTGTAAGTTAATTCAACCCATTTTTCAAATATAGAACAAATTAAACTGTATGCTAATTCAAACTGCTGTTTAGCCTCATGAGACTTAACGGAGCTAGGTCTACCCCATGCCCCACGCGGCATCTAACTTGCTCACCTGAGGAGAGCAGCGTACCACTTGGGACAAACTGCAAGGCCAAGGGACCAATGAAACGAAGGGCCAGTCCAAACGGCTGGCACCAGTGACAAGACCGGTCTGTGGGTACAAAGATAGGTAAGACTCCCCTGAGCTTTTCTTAAGGCTTTAAGTCTTCTGCTACCACATCAATTTCCTCTACTAGCTGGCTTCTCAGAGTGTGGTCCAGACGGCCTGGGAGTGGGTAGAAGAGCTCACTCGCTCGTCCTGCCGCCAGAATTAGGTTCTAACAAGACCCCAGAGGACTTCATCCAGTCACGTTCCGAGACCCAAACAAACATTTGGTTTAGGATCTCCCTATTTCAAAACAGAACTCTCCACTCTTCCCACATCAGCCACCAACTACTGAGCCGTTTCCTTCACCTTCCCCCACAGCAAAGCTTGTTGAAGCCACATCTACACAGGTGGTCTCCCCTTCCTTAACCCCTGGTTCAACTCACCACAGTCTGGCTTTTGCTCCCCACCATGGCACCTGGTACCTGCAGCCCTGAAGTCGGAGGGACCCCTCAGCAGCGCTCCGTGCAGTGGGTTCCCCGCCCTCCCTCCCTCTCCAGGGCTGCTGCGCCCTCCCTCTTTCAGAGCTCTGGTGGCTGGGCATCCCAGCCCCGCTCCTACCTCCCATGCACAGGTGACAGCACCCTTTCACAGAACTGAAATACGGGGGAGGGATAGCTCAGTGGGAGAGCACATGCTTACTGTGGGTTCTATCCCCACCCAGTACCTTCATTAAAAAATAAGTAAATGAAAACAAATAAATCTAAAGAACTGAAATACTACCTCTGACTTCCAGACTGACTCCAGGTCAACACACCTACGAGCCAACGCTTGCACTTTGTTTCCTATGTCCACTCTGGACTTCAAATGTCCCTAGTGTGGCTCTCGTCCCCACTGGACAGGCAATAAACCTGGCCACTCTCTGTCCTCATCTTAGTGCTGGACATCACTGTGCCCTAAGTTTGCAAAGCAAGCACTTAAGACTCACCCTCGACTCCTTCTCATCCGTCCTCCATCAGCACCCTGGCTGCTCTGTCCCCGAGCAGATCCGCATCTCCCCACTTATTTCCATCTCCTCAGCCCCCATATCTGTAGCCAAGCCATATTGTTTCTCATCAAGTCTCCTTTACATGATCTTTGTCTCTCCCCCTTCCAAATATCCAGTCTTCATTCAGCAACCTGAACAAGCTTTTAAAATTCACGTCTTGTCATTTCTTGCTTCAGTGTTCACTGACTTACCTCCCACTGCCCCAAGGGAAAAACCCAAGCCTTCCTCCACGGCAGGGCAACCATGGGAGGCTCAGTCCACCCCAGGGCACTCCTGACAGTCAAAGAGGGCACTGGCCAGACACCTCGGCTCTCCAGGGGGAAACTGCCACTGTCCTGGGAAACTGGGTGGGGTGATCAGGGCTGTCTTCCTCTCCAACCCTGGCTTCTCTGGCTCTGATCCAGCCATGAAGCTTCAGCTAGCCTGGCCCCTCCCCACCCTGGGGCCCTGGCAATCGCTATTCTCTGCACCTGGAGGGCGCAGGCTCTTCACCCACCGGGCTCTGGCTCACCCTTCAGGTGACATCTGCTCTGAATGGCCTCCCCCAGCTAACCTAAACCAGGTGCCCTCTTTCCACTCAGTACCTCACCGCCCTCGCCCTACACCTGAAACTCGGTAATCCACCATTTCACAGCGCCCCCCGGAAGAATGAAGATTGCACGCGATCTCCTAGTACTTGCTTGTCACCACGCAGCACCCTGCGGAAAGCTAAGTATGCAGAAAACGTCTGTTCAATAAATCGATGGGACTCATTCCACAGAAGTGTCAGTATGAGCTGCGCACGCTAAAGCAGGCAACTTTCAATCTCATGTTACAGAGAAGTCTGTGACAGATTGAAAAAATGGCCACAGACTTGGGCAGCTCCTCCTGTAAGAGCCAGTCTACTCTCTCGCTCCAGTCTGTCTGGGCCTTGTAGCTTGCCTGGACCACCAGAATGTAGCAAAGGTGACGCCGTGTGACTTCCCAGAAAGGTCTCAGGGAGCCGAGCCACTTCTGCCCCTGCCCTTTTGGACCGTTACCCCGGAGGCCTGAGCCAGCCTGCTGGAGAGGCCACATGGAGGACAGAGGTGCCCCTGGCCAGAGGCCACGCAGGCGAGGCCGTCCCAGAAGTCAGACCAGCCCACACGCCGACTGACTGTAAAGCAGGCGTGAGCGCAGCCACCACCACCCAGCGTGGAGCGAGCTCTCCTGCCCTGACTGATGGTGGTGAGCACACAGCCACTGCTCTGTCATCACACCTGGAGGTAGTTTGTTACCCAGCAAGAGAGATACCCTGCACAGGGTCAGGCTGACTTTTTTTTTTTTAGCTGAAGGATACAAGTTAAAGTCAGAGTTCTCACTCTTGGCTTTTATTTTTCAGAGCCGGCATCATCTAAATCTGAGAACAAATGTTTAGACTAGAAGAGCGGCTGTTTTAAAGCTCTTCTTCCACGGCTGAAGTGCAGCCGCTACTCAGCGGCTTAGCATCTTTCTGAAGACGTCAAGTTTTAAATTATGGGCAATGTGTGCGGTCAGTTCCATTTTAAGAAAACGTAAAGAAGACATGATGGTCCCTTACTGATTCAAAAAGCACATTTTAAATGCCTTGCCAATCAGTATCAGGCACCCAGGTCCTCCCTGCTCTCGAGTCCATCGATTCCCAGGAAAAGTGCCCTGCCCGCCCCCTTCTCATCTCTGGTTCTGCAGCAGTCACCCCCAAACCCACACCCCATCAGCAGTTATGCAATCTCAGGCCTTTCCCATAACCCTCCTATGTGTCTTCAGGAAACTGCCTAGACACTCAGGTTCTCATTAAGTGGTTTCACAGGCCACCATCACCAAACCTGACTGTACACCAAGTTCACTGGGGCATTTTGTTAAGCAGAGTCCCAGGTTTGGAGATGGACACTTTCAGGGGCCCTAACTCAGTCAGGCTCAAGAACTAACCCTGCCCCCAAAACAGCCCGGCTGCTGCGCCCTCTGCTTCCTGCCTGTGCTGCTTCAGGGAGTCAGGGGCTGGCCTCACAGCTCCACAACTATAACTCGAGGGGAAGGCCCTGAGGGCAGTAACTACGGTCCATCAATGTGATCAAGGAGACAGCGGTGACCAGAAAAAGCCTCTCTGAGGTGACACTCAAGGCTGAGACCTGAAGGATGAAGGACTCAGCAATGAAAGCAGCGGGAGGAAGATGCCAGGTGGACAGGTGAGCAGACAAGTCTGGAGGTCAGAAAAGCCGGGGCAGAGAGAGAAATCTGAGAGTCATCAAAACTCTCAGTAAACAGCATTTAAAACAAACAACAGACAGGAACAGACGTGCTCACCTAAGGAGAGGCCAAGAACAGAGAGTCCTGGACTCAAGACAGAGAAGCACCAGACAGCTGAGGGCACGCAGGGCCAGCCAAGAGGAGCCCTGGAAGGAGACCAGGACAGACAAGCAGAAGGGCAGGAGGAGGGCTGGGAACCGAGAGAAGAGTGCTTCTCAACGAGGCGGCGGTCAACGGAGCTCAGCGCGGAGGCAGGATATGCTGCAAGCAGAGAAGAGCGATGTCTCAGAGAGCCTTTCACCTGCAGGCGGAGGCAGGGGCACCTACAGGCACGGGGCATGGAAACGAGACAGACAGAGATTCGAACGGCTTTTCCGGCCTCTGACCCCACACTGACCTGAAACGTCCAACTCCACTCCCGGACTGTGGTTCTGTGAGACACGCAGAATCCTGGTAAGACGTTTTCCCTTTCTATTTAAGTTCCCAACTGAGACTTCTTTTCACAAGCTCGGCCAGGAAGGGAAGGAAAGACAGGGGGGATGTGGAAGTAAGAACACAAGGAGAACAGGGCCAACGATGACGCCCCAGGTAAGTGCAGTGGTTCCAAAAGTGCCCCCAAGTGTTCTTGTCCACCTGGAACCCGCAACTGTGACTTTATTTGGAAAAAAGGTCTTTACAGGTATAATGGGCTTTAACTCAAAATGAGGCCAGACTGGATTAGGCCCTGATCCAATGGCCAGTGTCCCTACAGGAGCAGAGACAGAGAGAAGGCCATGTTCAGACAGAGGCAGAAACTGGATGGCCAGCAACCACAAGCCAGAAAGAGGCACCAGAGGGAGCCACCCTTCCCACACCTTCACTCAGACTTCGGCCTCCAGAGCTGCTATTGTTCTAAGCCGCCCAGTCAGCCCCAGGACACTAAGAGTAACATCCCAGAGCCAAGCAGGAGCCCTGAAAAGGGAGACAGCACCACAGGCGGGAGTAAGAGCTGGGCAGCACGGAGGAGGAGGAGCGCTGGGCCTGCTAAGCCTGAGGGCGAGCATTCCGTCTGCGCCGCCTCCAGAGCCCTAGGAGGTGGGAAAACGGATAGAAATAACTTGCTCATGGCCTCACAGCTCAAGACTCGGCAGAGCCGGATGTCTGGCACATGGGTGATTGATGGTTATGTGGTTACTAATCATGTTTCCAAAGATGTCCTCCAGAAACACACATAACATGTGACAAGGTAGAAAAACTAGGATTTAAAAATCCACATATACAGTTTGATCTCCAATCTGGGGGGGGGATCTCTGAACACACATGCATGAGCAATAAGACTAAATGAAAATACAACAATCTTGCATGGTTATTTCCTAACAGGTAAATTACAGATTTTCCCCCATTTTCATATTCCTAATTTTCTACAATCAACAATTAAACATTTCTTTTGCTAAAATACAAAGACTAAAGATAAAAACTGAGACAATTAAATAGACTTACAGATAAGGACATCTTTATAAAGACGACGGTGGGGAAGCTTAGGGGGACAGAACAAGGTGCCCAAGCAGTGCAGACAGGACAGACAAGGACCTGAGTGAGGCCATGAAAACGGTGCTGTTCCCAGGGAGTTTAATTTGTTTTATTTTTTTTGCTGGAAGGAGGTAATTAGGTTTATTTATTTATTTATTTGTATGGAGGTACTGAGGATTGAACTCAGGACCTTGTGCACGCCGAGCGCACGCTCTACCACTGAGCAATACCCTCCCCCTCCCCCCAAGGGAGTTTAATTTTAAAAAGAGAAAAATAAGAATAGTGGCTGGAAAAGATACCAAGATTAACTGGGGGACTGAGTTACATAAGACCTATTAGTCATGTCTGAAGGTAGACTAGAAGAAGCCCCAGAAGAAGAAACTATAAAGATAAAGCTGTTGGTAAAATGTTCTCCAGTGGAAGAATCTTCCCTTCAATCATACATGAAGGAGGCGGACGCAGACACAGGAGTCTTCTGAGACAAAAGTGCAGGGAGGCGAGCTCCTGCTGGATGGTCCACAGGCTCTGGAGGCAGACAACTTCAATTCAAACACGGCTTCCGCGGATTCCTGGCTAGGACTCTGGCCAACTACTTTACCACCTCCCAGTAGGTTGAGGCATCTGGGAAATGGGGCTGCTCACAGCACCTGCTAGGAGCTGGCGCGAGGCTCAAACTGCAATACCATGAAGTCCTGGCACAGCAGGCAGCCAACAAGCCCGGGCTAACAGCTCGGGTTCATCGCCTTGCAAAACGCAAGTGCACCTACTGGCAAGGGAGCTGAACCGCAGGTGGGGGACCAGAGGGCCGAGGTCTGAAGGAATCTGTTTCACAGGGAGATCTTAAAGTAGCTCTCCCAACATACTGTCTACACATGCCCGTCCATGCCAAGTGGAGACCACTGTCAGCTTCCCAGCATCTCTTATTTCAGCTCCAAGCACATCCTGTCTCGGGGCTTCTCCCTGTCCATCCTCTCACCTCCCCCTGCTCCTGCTCCAATGTTTCCACCACACTTTTTAAAATGAAATCCCAGGAATTTCTCTGGCCCTGCCCTGACTTCTTTTTCAGCATAGCCTCTCCCACCATCCAACAGATGATGCTCCTCTCACCAGGGCAGGACTGGCGTCTCATCACTGCCCCAACACAGCCGCTCCTGGAATAAGCATTTTATTGATACCCCTGCCGTCGACCCTTACAAGTGCTCCTTTCCCGCAGCACCTGACAATGCTCAAGCGACTCCATCTAAAGTCCAGGCAGAACAAAGCCCTCCTTCCACCCCACTGCTCTCCATCCTTCTTTCAGGGCCTCCCCTCAGCCCATGGCCTCTCACCAGCCCTGACCGTTAACCCCTCGGTCTACTCATGCTCGGCCAGATTTGCTTCTCTGGCCATTGCTTCCCCTCTCAGACTCTTAGGCGCCAACGCCACCCTCATGTCCTGACATCTGACCACTCCTTTATGAGGCTCTCTTTCTCTGCCCGTCCCTCAACACCCAAGCTACGCCAATGGGTCTTCGACCTTTAGAGAATCTCTGGGTTCTTCTCTCCAGGTAAAGGCAAAACCCTACACCTATGATGCTGCTACACCTATAAGGACACATCAGGACAGAGCACCTGCCTCCAGGGGAGGGCCTCTCTGGTCCTCACAGGCCCCTGGGGCCAAGGCCCTCAATGAGCCCCTGCTGCTCTGACTACCACACTGCTCTCCGATCACTGCTGCCAAGAGCCTTGGTCTCAGGCTCCCTTCACATTCCCAACCACTGAGGACCCATGGGTTTCTGCTTATGTGGGTTCTGTCTACACACACTTACTACGCTAGAAATTGAAAGAGGCATGTAAAAAACTTTAATACTCCCATTACATGTTATTGTAAGCAGTTTTTTTTTAATAAAAAATAACTAGAAAAATAATTTGGTGAAAGAACAGCAGCTTTATGAGCTTCAGCACACCTCTTCAACGTCTGCTTCAGGAGGTGAGAGCTGGATTCTCACCTGCTTCCGCACTCAGTCTGGTGCGGGATCTTGTTTTGGTTGGAGATAAATACTCAGCCTGACACAGATGTGGAGTTAGAAAAGGGAGGAATACTTGATTTTCAAATAAGCATAGACTGTCTTCTTTGATACTACATAAAACTTGACAAGCGGCAAGCTTCTTTTTTTTGTTTTGTTTTGGGCAAGTTTCTTAAAGAGCAATTCTGAGTGGCATCTGAACCACGCCAATTAACGCTTCCACGGCTAACGTCACACTCTGGGGCTCCTTCACTCCACCCCGCGCTTTGACTGGATCTTTCACGCGTCCCGTCCGTCCGGGAGGTAGAAGAGCTGAGCACAGGGCATTTGGAAAATATCAGTTCACTGAGTTAAGCTGGTCTTCCAAATGCTGACACATTTTACTTATAACATTAAAAAAAGGAACATTTCACTAGTGTCACCACCTATCTTTAAGTACTAGGAAGCTGTCAAGCTCCTAGTATCAGAATCAAGTTTTCCAAAATCCTGATTTCCATTTGAAGCTCAAATTTTATCACTGCCAACAACACTGTCAGGTACTGTCCTTGAAGTATCTGGTTCACTTCGTTTTTAAGAAAATACCTGCCAAATGCCCCTGTCTCAACAGCCACCATTTTCTGTCAGCAGCTCTTCATTTCAAACAAGCACACTGCCACTCATGCGGGGACCGCACTGACGCCGGGCGCATCAGTGCCTTATGCCCACTTCCCACTTTGTCACACAGACCAAGAAGAAGATGGGTACTCGGGGTGTAAGTTTAATAAAATTAATTTTTATTGCTTCACCAGGGACATTAGATTAAACCGTATTTTTTGTAAACCACAAGCTCACAGTGGTGAAGACACTATGACTACAATCACCGCTACAGCTGGCTTGGTACCGCGGCCCTGATCTGCGCTACAGAGCCAGCAGTCACCCACCACCGCCTTCATCGGCGCAAATGTCAACTAGTGCGAGTGCAATGCCCGGACCTGACGGTACCCGGAGCCCACCAGCCACACTCTTGAGACCCTTCACTCTAAGTGACTGGACACCCAAGACTTCAGCCACCACCACCTAAACACTGAAAACTTACCCAGATGGCTCCTCCAGGGCTCCGCATTCACATGTACAAAAGTCACTAATTCCACAAATGCTGTTTCAAAGACTGGTAACACTGTATCAAACCAAATGTGGAGCTTAGATCCAGAGGCAGATAAACATAAAGGCTGCGGAGACAGGGCAAGGGAAGACTGCAGAGACTGAGAGAGTGGAGAACGCCCTCCGAGGAGGGGATGTCAGAACAAAGACTGGAATGGAGGGAGTGAAAGGTGCAAACAAACCTCCAGGAGAAGAGCTCTGCAGGGAGAAGGGATAGAAAGAAAAGGCTGTGTGTTCCAACGCAGAAGGTGGGAGCACTACTGGGGTCCTCGACCCAAGGGGCTCATTTTAATAAATGCAGAACAGCTCCTGAGATGTCCAGGATAGAAGCCTGCGCTCACTCACCCCTTTCTTACCTTCCATTCAGTCCTCAAGTTGCCTCCATCACCAGCTCCCAGTTTCTCCACTCTGGTCCAGACCCTCTTCCTCTCCACACAGCTTCCTATCTAGAATCTCTGACCATAGTCTTCCTCCCTCCTCTGAGCATGCTCCATTTTTTAAGTACCAAGTGACGATTTTCATCAGCTCAAACTCCTTAAAACCCTTCCAAGGCTTCCTAGAGCCCTCAAGGTAAAAC
Organism: Camelus dromedarius; assembly: GCF_036321535.1. Classification (NCBI taxonomy): domain Eukaryota; kingdom Metazoa; phylum Chordata; class Mammalia; order Artiodactyla; family Camelidae; genus Camelus; species Camelus dromedarius. The sequence goes on along the minus strand of NC_087449.1, from coordinate 70,260,368 downwards.
CACAAATGCCTTAGGAGGCTCTGACCTCTCCATGTCCCGCTCTCACCACTCTCCAGCCCTCTGAACTTCCGTCCTTGGATGACCTGCTCTCATTCATTCAACAGACAACTACTGAGTACCTAGCTTGCACTGCACTGTGCTGGATGCTGCAGACACAGTGGGTGAAGGCGGCTAACTGGCTGCATGAAAAAACATACACACCATCTCCTCAGCCTGGAACATTCTTTCCTTCCCCTCTACACACCACCTGTGTGCCAGGTGGGCTCCATCCAACTAAAGGATCCTGTCTCAAAACAAACACTTGCCCAAGGACGCTCTCACTAAACCCTAAAACTAGTTAGCTGCCCCATGATCCACCACCCTTGTTGTCCACTTTGTATGCAAAGTGCAAGCCAGGCTCCCTAGTAAACTAGAGAGTAAGGCCCTGGACCACACCCACCCTACAGCAACGTGCAGACTCAGCAGCTGGCAGAGAAGCTGCTGCATAAGCACTAGTTAAACAAATTTCCAGTTACCGTATTTTTGAAAATGTATGAAAACTACTTCATTATTATTGTCACTAGTTGTCAAATTAAGGGATGCCAAAAAGTTTTGAGAAATCCAAAGTTAATTCAGCAGCATAAAGGGAGTGGAGTGAGATCTTTAAAAAATAAACAGTAATTTTACCAGTTTCAAAATGAATTATAGGATCAAAATTACCCTATGAAGAAAGCCTTTCAAACTAAACGAAAACAGATTCGGATAACTGGTGGTAGCCAGGAGAGGAGGGGGAGCGAAATAGGGGAAGGGGATTAAGAGGTACAAACCTCAGTTACATTTATTCCCTGCAAGTCACGGGGATCTAACACACAGCACAGGAACACGGGCAGGAACACTGTAATAATCCTGCAAGGGACAGATGGTCACCAGACACATCGTGATCATTTCATACTGTACGCAAACGCCAAAGCACTACGTAGCACACCTGAAACTAACGTGATACTGCGCAGCAAGCGTATTTAATTGAAAGAACAGAAAGCTTTTCGAGAAGGAGTGTGAGAGGCGACTTGGGAGGAAGACAGTAAATCAAAGTGAAGGGGACTTGCAAAGACAGCTGATACATGTTCCACACCCTAAATTCATCTTCCTCTGGACCAATCAGAAGACAGGAAAATCAAGTATCTCAATTAACTATTTTCTTATACCATAACTCACCATTATCGCAGTTAAAAAGATTGCTACAAAGCAAGGCCACCAGCAGTAGAAACGGTGGTCTCTGCACAGTGCACCGCCGGCCAGGCGCCATTCCACGGGCTTCCACCACGCAGGTGCTAACGCACGACCACCCTGGGAAGGAGGGTCTAGATGTCCGTCTTACACACAAGGAGACAGACACAGAGAAGTCAAAAGCCACATCCAAACTAGCAGGTTAAGTTACAGAACTAGGTTCTAACTCAGCGCTTTAAGAAATGAGTGAATTTCTCTCCCTCCCTAAAATTTAGGGATTGTCTTAAAGTTCCTATGACCATTTTTTTGGATACCTATTATTGAAGTTTGAACACTCTCATGTCATTAGAAAATGTCCAGAATTTTTTAAAGTTTTACCAACTACAACGCTTGGACAGGTAGTCAAGTCAGTGTGCAATCCTCATCGGGAGTACATCTTACAGCTGTTACCAGACAGTCAGGAGACATGCACGTACGCAGCCACAACTTCCCACAAGTGAACAAGAATACGTTCAACCATCCCCTTAGTAGTCTGATCCTGACAGGCTGGAGAATAAATACCATCTTTTCTCCCTTGAAAAAACACATTATTAAGCCTGGAGCAGCTAATTATTAAATCATTATTAATGGCAATATAGACTCAACCGAACAATCTCTTCAGAATTATTACCTTAGATAATCTTGATTCGGTTTATCAGCAAGTTTTCAGAAATGGCTTCTTCCCAGAACCTTCAGTCAAATAAGGGAATACTAACTAGGAAAGCAAAGGAAAAAAAAAAAAAAAAAAGCAACAACGCTCTATACAACGGGAAGCTTTTCCACCACTGGAAGTCAGCAGTGATTCCCATCCATTACTGTGGCACCTAACAGCAGGCATGGCCACAAGAACAGGAGGGCTGAAAGGTCTTAAAAGCCTTTAGCTCTCCAGTAAGCCACTGACCAGTTCAGTGTCTGCAGACAGCTGTATTTCTTAAATGAGAGCTCTGGACCGACACTCACAGCTCGAAAGAGAAGTACTCCATTCTTTTTCCAAAATAGTCAGTGTGATGTGAGTTACTCAATACATATCCAGACTCCCACATATATTTGGACTGTTTCCTTCTTCCAGTAATGGTCCACATTCAGTTTTATAAATTATTTCTCTGACCTCAGTTTCAACTTAAATTTGTTTTTAACCCCTCATTCTATGTTCATTAAACCAAACATGTAACTGAACTGCCTTCTTTGCAACTTCTCTATCCATTCTTATCAACAAATGCACATCTGAAATCAGAATTTATACTTGGGTTTAAATTTATACCTGGGTTAAAAGATCCTAAAACTTTTTGTTCAGTGCTTCACTAGACTTATGCTAAACAGGGGTTTCAAAATAACATAGCACACCATATGGTCAGGCCCAGATAATAAAATTGAGACTATCTATTACCAATCCACTAATGCTGAAAGCCACAGTCTGCAGTCAGTAAGAACTTAATCCAATTTAGAGACCAACATGAGCCAAATCCTCTGGGCCTTGAGAAACAATCCAATGACGAAAATATAATAAGTGCCAATACTGTACGTCTAAAATAAAATCACGGTTACTCATGACAGTCTTAGCTAAAAAAGCAACTGATGGTACATAAGTCCACAGCTACCCTAAAGATCCTTCTCAAAGCTATTTACAGAAACACACCTTTTCCAGTCAAACCAAAGGATAAGAGACACAGACATTTTCAGCAAAATAAAAGGTAACAGAACAAAACTCCGATGAATTCATTAACTCTGATAAAATCAGTCCTCTTCTGGTGTGGTCAATTTAAGACCTAGGTGATTCAAGCTTTAAAATCAGTCTCTAAACATGAAAAAATATGACAGCCTTTTGGCAGTCTTTTGAATCTCTTTTGAGATTAAAATTAAATCTCAGGAAACTTACGTCAACACCCCCCAAAATAGAAATAACTCAAGATATCAAACAAAGAGAAATCTTTATTAAGGTATCATTAAAGGACACTCTGCTCAGTACCTGCTTGATGAGAGAAATATAGTTGAGTCGTAAACTTGGATTACCGTACCGAAGGAACAGTTTTGTCTAGTGGGTGTGTTCATTTAAGAAAGTGTCAATTCTGACTCAAAACTGCATAGCTGAACAAATTTCTCTGCAAGCACACTCCTGAACTATTTCAGCAGAAGAGGAAACGGAGCGCCAACACTGGCCCCCAGCAGGGAGAACTGGGCGTGAGCCACAGGCACAATCATAAAACTTAACTTTGCTTCCTAAACTCTCACCTTCTAAGAGAAACTCGTAGCACGCACAATGCCTGTGAAACCAGAACCGTGGAACAGAGGGAGTCTCGGAGGAGCCTCGAAGTCCAGCCTCACGGCAGCCGGAAACCCTCCCCCACAGAGTCCGGACGGGACCGGCCTCTAATTCTTCCAGTTTCTCTCCGTTTCTAGGCTGCTCTTATTGTCAGAAAGTTAAATAAAGCCAAAGCTACCAGCCAGCTCTGCCATCTGAAGGGTCTCAGACCTGTTTCCATGCTGGTGGCATCAGCCTTGTCCCCGCCACACGCCCAGTATTAGTGAGAAAGCAAAAAAGGAACTGCCTGCTCTTTATTTTTGCAATTTGTACCTTCCGGAAGAATCCAGAACAGACCCTGTCTATCTTAACAGAATGCAAACCAAAACCTTTCTCTGAAATAAAGAACCCCTCCACCCCCCAAAAGACTACTGCTTCAAATTAGAAAACAAAGAACTCAGGTAGAAATCTCACCGACAAGCACGGCCTTGAGACCTCACCCTGTATCTGGGGTTGAGAGGAACTTCTCCAAAGCTAATACTTCCCATGTATTTGCCAAGCTTGGGAAATAACCTACACATTTTCTTAGCTAACAATCTCATAAGCATTAATCATTAAATACTGTTCGAGATCACTGTGTCACCAGACAGCAAAATGAAGACACTCCCCAAACCAGAACTACGGATTAAACGTCTACTCCGTTTACGCAGACACTCAGCAATGTACTCTTCGACTGTAAACGTCCACCGCTTCCCTTCCCAAAACAAAAAGCGGCGTTCCTTCAGTCAGCGAAGCTCACAATCCTCACTGAAAAGAGTCCAAATAGCGGAATTGAGCCGATGAAGCTCACAGTGCCTCGGACAGCCGGCCGTGCAATTTAAAGGGCAGGAGCGACGCGTGAACGCCGCTGGAGTCCAACACCGACTCGCAGGGAAAAACACAGGGGCTCCAAGCGCCCGAGGGCTCGGCCGCGGGGCCCAGGAGGGCCCGACCCCGCGCCGCCGCGCCGCGCTCCCCGCCCCCCGGCCTCCGGAAAACGCACCCGGAGCCCCGCGGCGGCGGGCGGCGGCCGACAATGGCAGCGCGGCGACCGCGCCATCTTGCCGGCCCGCCTCGGAGCCATTCATTCGGCGCGGGGCGCGGGGCCCCCGGCCCGCCCGCCGCCCGCAGGCCCGGCACGCGGCTGGAGGCGCCGGCGAGAGCGGCCCGCCGCAGGGCTGCCCCGCCCGGGCCCCGCGGACAAGGCGGGCGCCGGCCCGCGCTCCCCGGCACTTTGTCCGCCCCCCGCGCCGCTTCCCCATTTCCCCGCCGCGGCCTCGCTCCCGGGCCCCCAGAAGCGCCGCTTTTCCCGCACCGCGTCCCGCCGGCGCCAAGGACGAGCGCCCACCGCCCGCTGCAGAAGCAGGGCCGCCGCTCCCTTTGTTCCCGGCCGGCGCCCCTCCTCCGGGCCAGCCTCCCGGGCACCGGCCGCGGGGCTCCAGGTCGGCCCCGGAACGAGGGCCCAGGGCCCCACCGGAACCCGGGCCCGGGCCCAGCCCCCGGCGCCCCCCGGCCCCGGCCGCCGCCCCCGCCCCGGCCCCGCAGACCCCACCCGGGCTGGGCAGGAAGACGCGGCCCGCAGACTGGGTGGGGGCGGGGAGAGTGGGGGCGGGGCGGCCAGGGCGGGCGGCCGGTGGCGGCGGGGATGGGGGGGGCGCCAGGGGCCGAGGCTCGGGGCCAGGGGCTGCCGCGCTCACCTCGACGCCGCGTCCCGCCTGCCGCGCCCGCACCCGCCGCCTCAGCCGCCTCGGCCGCCGCCCCGGGAGGTGGTCGCGCTCGGGCCGCTCCGCGGGCGCTGCGGGCAGGTGCGCCGGCGAAGCTCGCTCCGGTCGGTCCCGCGGCGGCCGCTCCACTCCCGCGCCCGCGCCCGCTCCTGCGCCCGCTCCCGCTCCCGCCGCCGCCTCCGTCCGCCCCTTAGACGCCTCCAGCCATCGGGATGGGCGCGGCGGCCCCTGCCCACAGCCTCGGGAAACCCCACGGCCGCGTCACCGCGCACGCGCGCGCGCACGCAGGGCTCAGCCGCGGCACGCCCGCGCGCACGCCCGCGCGCTTCATGCCTGCGCCAGCCCCGCGCTCGTGCGCGAGCCCCTTAAAGGGGCCTTACCTCGCCTTCGGAGACCCGCTCCAGAGAGCACCCCCCCGGGCCTGACCCGCTCGGTGCCCGCGTCCCCGGGCCTGTCTGCGGGGCCCTGCGCTGTCGTGGGCCTGCCTGCTACCGACCGACTTGGTTCCCAGCCATGCGGATGTGGGTGGAGGCCTCAGGGCTGGAGCCTGGCACCGCACCCCGTGCCCCGCATCTGCACCGTGCACCCCGCATTAGGCACCCTGAACATGCGCTTGGTACACAAGCCCCGCATACTCGCTCCGCACCCGACACACACGCCCTGTAACGCACCCTGCGCCCCACATCTGCATTTCACCCTGTACCCTGCACCCTTGCCCCGCATCTACATTCTGCACCCCGCATTCGGCGCCTTGCACTCGAGCCTCGCATTGCATCCCGTGCTCCACATCTGCATTCTGCACCCCTCACACGCGCCTGCCAGCTGGGTTCCGCACACGCACACCCCCAGCCCAGGCTAACCCACACCTGCACTGGATGAAGTCGGTCGGCCTCTGGGATGCCTGTCTTCTGCCTGCCCGCAGAGAGGACGCCCTGCAGCCTAGGGCCAGGGCCTGTCCTCGGAGATGCCCCTGGGGCTCCTTTGAGCTGGGCAGCTGCAGGGAGTGTGGCTTCAGTGATCAAGGCCCTCCTGTAGGGAATGTCCACCTGAGTGGAAGGTGTGACCGTGGGGAAGAGTGTCAGGAGGGACAGATGGTCCACCCCTGTAAATGTGGCTAAGTTAGCCAGGCAGCTGAGAATTGCAGACCCCCAGGTGGGGAAGGGGAAGGAGGCCGAGATGGGTCAGATGTCAGCAGCCTGTAGTTTCCTGTGTTCTCAGAAACCTCCTTGATGTCCATGAGTGGAACCCTCCGCCAATCAGCTCCCACATCATCTGACTTTGGGCTCCCCAGTTCCAACAACTCCCCACGCCATTGACTTCTTCACTGCAAGAGTTTGCGGTCCCCAACCCTAATCAGCCCCTTGCAACCACTTCAGCCCCCTGTCCCCAGTCCCCCCTGTGCTGCCCTTTCCAGACCAAATCCAGGGGCTCCTCCCCCTCCAGGCCTGCATGATTGGCTAAAAGAAGCAGGAGAGCACACCTGGCTCTTAAACCAGGACCACAACCTGCAGGGCCTGTCACCCCTCCCTCCCCGGCCTGTTCCCAGCTGTGGCTGATTTGTCTCTGTGTGTGTGTGTGTGTACCTGTCTGTGTGTGTGACTAGGGTGGCCCTCCACTCCATGGGCCCAGCTTCCCACCTCCTCTGCGGCTGTGCTCCCTGTCCCGCTCCCACTGGTCCTTCCTGCCTCACAGACTTGTCCTCAGCATTCTTGGAGCTCCTCCTCAATTCCTGGCAGAGGAAGTTCCAGGCTTGTCTCAGACCCTCCCTGCCCCAGCTCTGAACTCAACCATTTCTCCAAGGAGCCCTATTTTCTTTCCGTGGAGAATGGTATTTAGAAGCCAGGATCTGGGCCTTGGGTGTGCTTGCTGCTACTGGAGTCAGCAAGACAGAGCTAAGCATGAGCATGTGCAACCACACGTGTGTATGTACACACACACAGTCACACACAGACTACTCCCCCACCGTGTAGCCAGTCTCCCATGCTTGCCACCGCCCTCCAAGAACACTGACCCTAGGGGGGATGTCTACTCTGCTCCACTGAGCAAGGACTGAAGGTCAGCCAAATAAAACCACTGACAGGTCCCATTGTCCCCAGATGCCTCCCCTCTGTCCCCCTCACTGTCCAGTGCTCTGGCTCCTCTCTGCTCCTTGGACCACAGTCACTGGATTCTGCACTCTGGCCTGTGGCCCTCGTGACTCCATCTGCCCAGGAGTCTGTCCCCCATAACCTTCAGTCACACCTGCAGTCTCCCCCGCCTGCCCTGGTGCCCAGTGCTGCTCTGGCTCCCCCGACCTCACACAGTTCACATATAGGCTGCTTGCTCCTTGCCCAGCTCTCTCACTGAAGACCAGGCTTTGGCACCTTTGCCCACTGCCTCACCCGCCAAGAAGGACACGGGGTGCCCAGTGGGTCCCCAGGGAATGTGTGTGGAGTGGGTAGAAGGGGTGCGGGCAACAATCTGTGTTCCGAGTGATGGGGACATGACTCAGCGTGAGGACCAGAGGTGGGCGCGGGGGAGTAGGGAGGGTCAGAACAGAATGGTCCCGATGTCCAGGACAAGGGCAGGGGGTGGGATGGGGACAAGACTGCCTGCTGCTCAAGAGGAGGTGGAGCTCTTTGCTCAAGATGACACAAGGCCAGCAGGACAGGCCTTCTGAGCATCAGCAGGTGAACCTGGAGACGCAGGTCTCGAGGCCCTAGACTCAGCGTCAGAGACTTTCCTCAGAGTCCAGCAGGTCTGATGCCAACTGAACTTCAATGCCCGCCTAAGTGCAGGACCAGAAAAAGGAGAAATGAGGAGGGAGAGGAGTGGGGAGGAGCAAAAGCGGGGAGAAAGGAGGGAGGAGGGGGAAAGGAGGGGGGAATTGTGAAACGTGGAGGTTGAGGGCAGAGCCCGCTGCGGAGCACAAGGAAGTGGGCAGTGGGGTGAGACCACTCCGTGCTGCTGTGGGGTGTCTGGAGACCGGGGGACGCTCAGGACCCCCATCTGGGGCTCCTGCATCCCCACCTGAGGGCAGGCCTGACTTGGCAGCAGCACTGCTGGCAGGGTGGGTCCAGGGCTCCCCTGCCCCACAGGCCACCGTCGCCCTGGTCAGGCCCGTCCCCAGTTACACCAGGGCTGCAGGGCAAGGCCACACACAAGGACACGAGGCCAGTTCCTGTCCCAGCTGTCTGAGATTTGGGGTGCAGCCTGGTTGCCCCCAGTTAATCTATAGGTCTGCAGGGTGTGGCAGGGCCTTCCCTGGAACTTGCCCTGTGGCCAGGGCCTGAAATCCTGTTTATGTGTTTATGGACTGGGTGTGAGGGGCAAAGTTGAAAGAAGGCAGGAGGGAAGAAACTGGGGGCCCTGGGACCTTCCTCCCAGATTCCCTGTGTAGCCTTGGGAGGCCTCATCCCCCTACCCCCAGGCAGTAGGACACTTAGGCCCTAAAGACACATGCCCCAGGCCTTGGGCAGCTCTCAGGAACCCACAGGAGCTTCCAGCTTCCTGCCAGGGCCCTTGAGACCTCAAAGGTCTGAAGGATGCTCTGGGGACACCTCTGTCCCTGCCCCACCGTCCACCCCTTCTGCCCAGGCCTCCTGCAGTGGCCAGTCACCACCACCCAGCCCCCTCCTCCGTGGGGCATAAATCAGGACCCTTCATGGAGAGCTCGTGCCCAGCCAGGATGAGTTCCTGTATTCCCGGGACACCCCTTCCCCTGTAGATCGGTGGCCCTGAGTTCACAGCCATGCACGGTCAGCTGAATCCAGCCACGGGCCAGGCCCGCCAGGCCCAAGGTAAAGGCGGCGGCCCCAGAGCCCGGCTCAGCGCCCAGCCTTCACTGAAAGTCTGGGAGCGCGAATCCATAATTCAGATGCCCCTGCGCCGTCTGCTCCTTAGCAGGAAATGGTCTGACGGGAAAATAGGTCTTTGAAAATCTTAATTTTTCAAGCAATCTGTGCACAAGACCAGGACCTGCTTCTGGGCGCCCCCCCACCCTGCTCCAGGCCTGGCTTTTAGGGTCTCAGAGCCTCAGGGGCGGCTCCCACAGCGTCTGTCCTGTCCTGCAGATCCCTGTCCCTTTCTCCGCCCCACGGCCATCCTGGCTTCGCTTCCAGTAAGTGAGCCGGGCCCTGACCCTGCCTCCACGCCCCAGAGGACAGAGGATGAGGACGAGGAGGGGGTTGCAGAATGTAGGTAAATTGGAAGCAGCGCTAATTAGTTCCTGCGAGCTTCTGGAGGCAGTGTCTGGTGACAGAACGGGGTCAGGTGGTGAGGAGGCTCCTGTTCCTTCTCTCAGCTGAACTGACCGGGTGGAGCATCCACTGGGTGCCAGGAAGGCTGGGCCCTGACCCCACTTCCGCCCTGACTCTGAGCAGGTCTGCGGGGGCCACAGGGAGAGCGGGGTGGCCAGTTCTCTGTGGGCTGGCCAGTAGGAAGGTGACACTCAGGCAGACCCCAGGGCAGGCAGAGAGCCGCATGGGTGGCGGGGGGCAGGGGGCCTCAGAGCCCAGGGGAGGGTCAAGGCCCAAGGTGGGCTTGGCTGACGAGCTCACGGGCATCAAACCCAGGAGGCCGGGGCAGCAGGGAGAACACACCTCACTGGCCTTGGGGAGGGCGCTGGCTGCTGGCCCTGGCTGCCAACAGACCCTGAAGGCTCCCTGGACCCCTTCTCCTGGGCAGTGAAAGCAGCCCCTCTCTCCCAGGGCATGACTCGTCCCTTGTTCCCAAGCCCCTACCATGCATCTCGTGACCTGACCCTCGAGCCTGTGACCTTCCTCATCACCCACCTTTGGGCATGAACAGACCAATGGGGTCCCAGAATGTGGGGGTCAGTGGGGAATCAGGAGGGGCCAAGTTGCGGGGGAGCGGCAAACACAGAAGTGGGCGTCTTGCTCTCGGATGGGCAGCTGCATCCTGGGGAAGGCCCAGGCGTCTCCCTGCCACTCCTGGGGAAGCCACGCCAGTGGAGCTCAGACTGGGGGGCAGCTCAGACCATCAGCTCCAACAAATGCCCCTGCTGCCTTCCTGGGCGAGCTCGCACCTCTGTGGGGTTCCTTGTGGTGGGTATATCTGGTCTCAGCACAGAACTGGGGCTGCACTTGTGGGGCTGGAAGGCCTGGCCCCACCTGATGCCATAGCTAACCTAAACGAGGGGCTTTTCGATGTCATTCGTGGAGTGAGACACCTGTGGTTGAGAACACCAACCTCGCAAAGGAAAAAAGATGCAGCCGTGGGAGAGGAGAGAGGTAACCCCCACATACATCCCCAGAAATGTCTACACCCATGGATGCACAGCATGCACACACGGGAGCTGGGGCAGCCAGGACTCCTGGTAGAAGGCAGCAAAAGCTTAACTAGCTTATCTGAAAAGAGGCCATTACTGGCTCAGGGAATGAGTCTGTGAACAGTCATCTGGGCTTCAGGCACAGCTGGATCCAGGCGTTCAGTAAGGCTGTTGGGGCTCCCTGTTTGGCTCTGCTTCCCTGAGCTGTGGCCTGATGGGGAAATGGCTGGTGGTTCCTCCCTTCCCCGGACCCCAATTTAGCAGCCACAGTGCTTCAGAGACTCTGAGATGACTGTCTTTTGACCCCAGGAAGGCAATCAGATTTCATGTGGCCCTGGAGGCAGGGAATGGAGGTGCCACTGTCCCTGTTTGGACAACATGCAGACCCAGAGCAAAGGCAAATCCTGTCACCAGGAGGACGAGGTTACTAGACAGGAAGAAAACAGCGGGGGAAAAAAAGCAGGATTTGGGCAACAGCTGAGATACTTATAAGCAAAGCCTCTGTTGGTTGTTGGGTTCAAGGCCCACAAGGTCCAGGCAGCCCCAGCCTCTGGCCTGCTAGGTCCTGAAACCGGATATTGGGGGGCAGAGCCTGGAGGAACAGGGCTGGGCCGGCTCTGGCGGCCTGGTTCTCCTCTGCCCCCACCCCTGCAGCAGCCTCCAGGGCCTCCCAGGCGGGCATGGAGGGTGCCCCTAGGGGCAGCTAGTGCTCCCACCCGGCCCAGCCCCCAGCCCCATTTCCTCTCCGGGCCTGGGCGCCGCCCTTGGCAGGCAGGCTGCGATTGTTCTGCACAGAAGCTTCCCCGGCTGCCTGCAGAAGGCCCGGCAGCCACCGCCCAGCCCTGGAGAGCAGCTGCCAGAAACTGCCTGGGTGCATGCTGGGCCGGTGCTGGGAGAAGAGAAATGCCGAGATCCTGAGATAGAGAGAGAGAGAGAGAGAGAGAGAGAGAGGGAGAGAGAGAGAGAGAGAGGGAGAGAGAGAGAGAGAGAGGCACGTGAGAGGGAGGGGTGCACATCCAGCCCCCGACACCCACACACAAAGGAGAGAGGGGAGCCCAGGCAGGCACAGAGGGATGAGTGGAGTTCTCAGTGCCCAGAGTGGGAGGGTCTGGGAGTGGGAGCCGGTGGGCAGGGCATCTGGGGCAGTGGCTGCCCAGAAAGGACCCCCCCCCGCCCCGCCTCCGGCTTGGCCAAGCGTCCTGCCTTCGGGTGCCACCTATAGGCCTGGGCGTGCTTGGAGAGGGGTCCCTGGAGCCAGGAAGCTGGGACCTAGTGAGCCTAGCTCTGGGTGGACCACACTGGCTTGGTGGGTCACGGGCCCGTGCAGGGTGATTGAAGCCTCCGCCGCACACTGGCCAGATCCCAAATCTGACAGCCGCCCAGAGTTGGGGCGGCCTGCTCGCTGCCTCCCCTGAGCTTTGGCTGTAGACATGAACAGGATGAGGGGTGGTGGCTGCAGGGATCGGGGTAGCTTGTCCAGAGGAGGGCCAGGGAGGCTGCCTCCAGCTCCCCTCGCCTCCCTCTGCCAGGGCCCTGCTGGGGGGAGAGTGCCCCCTGCTCTGGGATTCGGCTCCCCACAGGTGGTGCCCTGGGACTCAGCTCCACTAGCACCTGCCGGGTAAACAGCTTGCACCTGTAGCACCAGCAGAGGGCAGGGGGAAGGTGGGCAGTCCAGCCCCTGGGGTGCCTGCGGCCTGAGCAGCCTTCCTGAGCCCAGTGCCCTGTTGGGCCACGTAAGAGGCAGCCCAGAGATGGCCCCAGAGCCTGGACCACGTGCTCTGGAGCAGCCCTCCCACCCCAGGACGCTGGCCTGAAGTCGTCTGATATGAAGACGCCACGCAGGGCCACTTCCAGCAGGCAGTCACTGAGCACAGGGGAAGGGACTTTGATCCTCAAGGCCACACAGACCCAGAGCTGCCCCTCCCACTCTGTGGCCACCGACAGGGTGCCACCGCAGGCCACCCTGTGTTGGCACAGTGGCACAGCCTGGCCCCTGGGCTGCTTGGCAGGAAGGGCCCTTCCCTCTGGGCCTGCCTCCTGGTCGCTGTCCCGACAGCCCCCTGGCCTCTTCTCAAGTCACGACCTGGAGGGACTGTCCTTTCCAACAGAAAGACCCACCAACCTTCCTCCCTCTGTGAGGGGGCAGGGACTCAGCCCCATGGCCCATGTTCCCACCCCGGCTCCAACTCAGCTCAGGGCATGGGGTCTCCACCAGGAAATTCCTCCCCACAGGGCAGCCCACACTCCCCTGATCAGAAGGGGAAATTCCTCAAGGACTCCTGGGGACTGGAAGCTTCACCTGGACAGGGTTCTGCCTCAGCAGCCACTTCCTGTTTTGCATCGTGGTAAAATACACATACTGTGAAATTGACCGCTAACACCCTTTTGAAGCATACAGTTCCATATGCACTTAGTATGTTCACGTGATTGTGCAACCATCACTTGTATCCAGTTCCAGAACGTTTCACCACCTCCAAAGGAAGCCCCTCTCCCTCCCCCAGCCCCCGGCTTTCTATCTCTGTGGATCTGCCTGCTCTAGGTACTTCACACGTGTGGAATCATACAACACGTGACCTCGTGACCTGAGCACCACGTTTTCAAGGACCAGCCATGCTGCAGCCAGTGTCAGCACTTCGTCCCTTTTTGGGGCTGCGTAACCCACTAAGCGGCCCCGCCACACTTTGTGTCTCCAGTCGTCCGTTGATGGACAGTCGGGCTGCTTCTACCTTTCAGCTGTGGTGACTAGCGCTGCTGTGAACACACGTGTGCAAACTTTTGTTTTCAGTCCTTTGGGGTATTTCCTAGTAGTGGAATTGCAGGGTTGTACGGTAACTCCATGTTTAACCTGAAGAGCCGCCAAGCTGTTTTCCACAGCAGCTGAACATCCCCACCAGCGATGTGCAAGGGTTCCATTCGCTCCCCACCTGAGACGTGTGACCCTCAGCCTTTCCGAGTCTCACCATCCTAGTGGCTGTGAAGTGGCATCTCGTTGTGGTTTGATTTGCATGTCCCTGGTGACTAGGGACACTGAGCATCACCTCGTGTGCTAATTGGCCATGTGTATGTCTTCTTTGGAGAAACGTCTGTTCAAGTCCTTTGCCTTTTCTGAACTTGTTTTTTGTTGTGGTGGTGATGGCTGAGTTGTAAGAGTTCTTTGTGTATTCTGGACACAAGACCCGTAACAGATAGGTAATTCTGCAAATATTTTGTCCCTTTCTGTCAGTTATTTCTTCACTGACAGTTCTTTCACTTTTCCATTGATAGTGTCTTTTGATGCACAAAAGGTTTTCATTTTGATTAAGTCCATCTTACCTTTCCCTTTTTCGTTTCTTGGCTGCTTGCATTTTGGGGTTATGTCTAAGAAGTCATTGCCAAGGCTAAGGTAATGAAGATTTACCTCTACTTTTCCTTCTTAGAGCTTTGTAGTTTTAACCCTTACATTTAGGTCTCATAAACTGTAAGTTGATTTCTGTATATAGTGTGAGGTAGGGGACCAAATATTCTTTTGCACGTGAATATCCAGCTTTTCTAGAACCATTTGTTGAAAAAGCTGTCCTTTTCCCCCATTGAATGGTCTTGGCATCCTTGTTGGAAACCATTTGACCACACATGTGAGGATTTATTTCTGGGCTCTCTCTTCTGTTCCGTCCATCTATCTATCTGTCTTTATTTATAATAATACCACACCGATTTGGTCAGTATAGCTTTGTAGGAAGTTTTAAATTGGTAAGTTTGAGTCCTCCAGCTCTGGTCTTCTTTTTTAAGATTGTTTTGGCTACTCAGGATCTCTTGCAATTCTGTACGGATTTGAGGAATGACTTTTCTTCCTCTGCAAAAAAAAAAAAAAAATGCCTTTGACATTTATCAGCTACTTCTTAAAAAAAATAAGCGCCAAGAGGAGGCTGTGCTGGTGGCAGTGAGGAGGGCAGGTCCTGCTGGGAGGCAATGGGGACCGAGGTGGGTCTGGGCGGAGGGCTGCGGCCCCCTCTGGCTGCCTTGGGGTGTTTGAGCCTGCGATGAGAACCACAGTGGACCGGGCAGGGCCAGGTGTCTGGAGTGGTGGGGCTTGTGGTTGTTTGGGGACGAGGGCATGGACGAATTAGGGGTGACACCTGGCTGTCTGTCCAAGCAGCTGGATGGTGAATCAGGAGGGCAGGCAGGTACGGCTGGGGTAGTCAGAGCTGGGCGGCGGTAGGCAGCGCTGGGTGGAGGTAGGCAGTGCTGGGCGGGGGTAGGGAGAATGTGCTGGGTCCTGGACCTTTCTAGCCCAAGACGCTCAGAGATGTCGGGTGGAGAAGCAGGCCCACAGTGGGCTTGGAGAGCCTCGGGCTAGTGAGGGGCCGTGGGGGAGCCTGTGTAGCTGAGGATGTTGGGGGCTGCTGATGCCCCCACCCGGGGGAGGGGTGAGGAGTGAACAGGAGGCAAACACCCTCTCCCAAGAGAGGGAGGACTTTCCAGACAAAAGGGCTGTGTGGCCAGGGCAGCAGGCACCAGCATAGGGTGGGGTCCTAGGCCAGGACCCAGGGAGCTGTAGGGTCCCAGAGCTGGCCTGAGGTGGGGGTGGAGGGGCACATGTGAACACAGCCAGGAGGCAACACAGGACCAGGGGAAGGGGGAGGCCTTAAATGCTGGGTTCAGGGGCACCTCCTTCCTGCCACCTGCCCCACCCCACCCTCTTCCACATTTTGGCAGCATGTTCTTACAGCCAGGGCAGAGCCTGGAGCGGGCACAGAGTGACAGGCAGCCACGTGAGGTGCGTGGTTGGCAGCACGGGCATGGGGAGTCTCGCTCCTGGAGGCCCCTAACTGCCATTCAGCCCCTGGGGACACTGTTCAGCCTGGAGGGGAAGAACCCAGCCCCTTGTCCTGGGTCTCCTCTCCACCCCTGTCCCACCTGGGGGGTGGGGTGCGAGGTACTTGACCTGGTCCCTGCTGCCAGTCAAGTCCCACCTCAGCCGCCCCTGCCCCAGGCGTGAGTCCAGCCTGTCAGGCCGATGAAATTGCCCTGGGACCCCATACTAGGACCCAGGGGGATCCTCAGCACCCAGAGCCCCCAGGCTGCCTTCTGAAGGGGAGGTGGGTGCCGGGTAGCTGTGGGCTGGGCCAGCAGGGACAGCAGGGGTGAGGGTGCCACTGGGTCCTGTGCTCCTCCACCCCACCTATCCCCGCCTGCAGGCTCTGGTCCAGGTTGAGTGGGCACTTTGCCCCCAGGCTGGGCACTACGAACATGCCTTGCGGCAGGCACGGGAGTAGGGGGACAGCAATCACCCCGTCCAGGCCCCCAGCCCCTGGAGTCTCAGTACCACAGTCCTTGGCAGTGGAACCTGCCTCTGGAGGGTGCAGCTCTCCTCCCTTGGGAGGGACCTGGGGGCCTGAGGGTTGTTTATCAAGAATCCTGTTCCAGAGGCCCAGCCCACCTGCCCCCTGGGGGATGATGCAAACTGTGCTTCAAAGGGGCAATGATAGGGCACAGGGGCCAGTGGGCCTGGATCAGGGCAGAGACCCAGGGCCGTGGTCTTGAAGGCCTTGAGGCATGGGGCCCGGGTGCGGTGGAAGAGGAAGCGGTGGGCTGGCACCCCAAGCAGCAGGGGTGCCAGGCAGAGCACAGAGCACCTGCTGGCCCTCGGGCTGCCCCTCCTGGGGCGGCCAGGCCCAAGGCACTGGGTGTTTTGGAAACTAGCAGGCGTAGCTGGGCGCATGGGGGGCGCTGCCTGGAGCCAGGGCCCTGGAGCTCTCACTGTGACGTCCATTTGGGACCCGCTGGGCTTCGCCACATTCCCCTAGCATCTGCCCAAGCCTGCACTGGATCCCCGGGGGTTGGGACGGGGTTCAGCCTGCCGGATTAGACTTCTAAGGACCTGCCAGGTCTACGTTTGGGTGGGCACTGAGGTGTCATGACCCCTGAAAGAGATCATGGGGAGGAAGAGCCCAGAGAGAGTGTGTGTAGAAGGGGCTGGGAGTCAGCCCCACTGGGTGCCACCTGCTGAGGCCAGGGCATATGGATGCTGCCCCAAGGCCAGGCAGGCATTTCCCCTCCGCAAGGGGCTTGGCCTCCTCCAGCTTCAGTGTCCCCTTTGTGCAGGACAGACCTCCAGGCTCCACCACCCTCTGGCCCCCCTCGGCCCGCTGTAGCTAGAGACGCCTCAGGTTCAAAACCTCTTTTAGCTTTCGGACAAAACGACCTTGGTGTTGTCACGTTCAAACAAGACTGGAGAGGACAAGGAAGAGCCCTCAGAACACTGAAAGCCCCTGAGCCCTGCAGGGGAGCAGGGGGCATACACACAGGGCCACCAGGGTCAGCTGCGAGCCCCCTTGGGGCCTGGGCCACAGCGGGTCACACAGCAGCTAAGCAGAGCAGTGGCCCCAAGCTCCTGGGCATGGCTGGCCAGTGTCCCAGGATAAGGCCGAGCCTCCAGGCAGAGCCCTCAGAGTCCAGGGCCTACTCTCTGCCCTGATGTGAACAGGGGTCCGTTTGGTGCAAACTGCTGCCTGGGGATGGGGTAGGGGCTTCTCGGGCGGGGGTGGTGGTGGTGGTTGCGAACACTTGGTCAGGGATCAGACCAAAGTGAGCATTGGTTCCACTTTTCCGCAGACGGCACCCTGCCACACAGTCTGCCACCTGCAGCAGGCTGGGCTGTGAATGAAATGAACACTTACGCCAGTTTTGTGCTAGCATTTGAGAGAACCCGAAAGTGAGGCTTCTAGGGCAGGGTTTTGAGACCAGGGCTTGAAAATGGCCAGGCAGGAGGCCTCGGAAAGCGACTCCACGCAGCTCAGAGCCCTGGAGAGCCGACGCCACTCACCGCAGGCAGGAGCCGCTGCCCTCCATCCCGCGGCCATATCTGCCCGGGCTCCTCGCGGCCCGCGAGCGCCGCCTGGTGCAGACGTGCAGAGTGGACGCCGGGCGCCGCCGCTTCCGGGTCGGGAGCCGGGCGGGGCCTGGACAGGGGCGGGGCCGAGCGTCGGGCGAAGGGCAGGGGGCGGGGCCGGGTGAAGAGCCGGGGTCGGGGCGGGCCGAGCGTCGCGGGCGGGGCGGGGCGGGGCGGGGCGGGGCGGGGCCGAGCGGCCGGGGTACCAGCTCCGGTGGGAGATACTCCGCTGCGGACCCCACCCTCCGGGGCGGGCTGGCAGGGGGCGGTGTCTGGGTGTCTGGCACTCCCCAGGAAGACCCGGGATGGCCGCGGTGACTTGTTCTAAGACAAGCTTGTGATTTTACTAAAACCGTCCATATTTTCAGGGCTGGTGACTCACATCGCCCCACGCCCGCTCGTCGCGAAAACGACCCCTTTCCCGTGTGCCCCACCTTTCTGTAGGCTGTGTCTTGTGGACAGAGAGCATCTAACTTCGTCTTATCCAGTCAGTTTGGTCGCCTTTTAAGTGGCGACTGTTTTAAATGCCATTATTTTTATTATTGATGTATTTGCATTTCTTTTTTTTTTAAGATGAACTATTTTTAGAATAGCTTTAGATTTACAGAGTACGGGAAGTTCCCATACACGTCACACTCGGTTTCTTCTATTATGAACAGCTATATTAGCACGATACACGTCACAATCAATAAACAAACACTGACATACTGTTAACTGAAGTCCACACTGTATTCAGATTTCCTTCGTATTTACCCAGCGTCATCCTTCTGTTCCAGGATCCCACAGTAAATTTAGTTGTTGCAGCTCCCTGGGCACCTCCTGGCTGTGGCAATTTCTCAGACTTCCCCTGTCTTTGATAACCTTGACTGTTTTGAGTCCTGGTCAGGACATCCTGTAGGCTGTTCCTCTTTGGGATTTGTCTGGTGTCTTCCCCCAGTGATTAGAGCAGGGTTGTGGGTTTTGGAAGGAAGACCAGAGAGGTACAGGGCCCTTCTCCTCCCGTGGTTTCCAGGGCGTGTCCCCTCAACGTGACTCACCACTGTGACCTTGACCCTGATTACTGGGCTGTGGTCCTTCCCATTCTCTGCTTCTTTGGAAGGAAGCTACTGCTCACCACCTACAAATTAAGAAGTGGGGAGAAGGGAGCGCATCCACATACATTATTTGGAATGCACCTGTATGGGAGATCTGACTCTTTCCCATGTATTTATTTAGGCATTTATATCAATATCGACTCATGGATATGTATTTATTTTTATCGTGGTGTTAAAATGCACATAGCATAAAATTTACCAATCTGACCGTTGAAGGGCACAGCTCAGGGGCATTAGGCACATTCACACTGTTGTGCAGCCATCCCCACCAGCCTCTCCAGAACTTTCTCATCTTATAGAGGTGAAAGTCTGTCCCCATTAAACACTGACTCCCCATTCCTCCGTTCCCCAGGCCCTGGCAACAATCATTCTATTTTCTTTTTTTGGGGGGGGGTTAGGTTTATTTTATTTTTATTTACTTATGTTTTAATGAAGGTACTGGGGACTGAGCCCAGAACCTCATGTACGCTAAGCACATGTTCTGCCACTGAGCTATATCTTCTCCCCCTTTCTACTTTTTGTCTCTATTAATTTGCTACTTTAGGGATCTCATATAAATGGAATCATACAGTATTTGCCTTTTTATAACTGGCTGATTTCACAGAGCGTAATGTCCTCAAGTTTCATCCCTGTTGTAGCTGGGGTTAGAATTTCCTCCCTTTTTAAGGCTGAATAATAATAATTCCATTGTATATTGTATTAGAGTTCTCCAGGGAAACAGAATCGGTTATGTATGTATAGATATCAATATGACACATAGAGATGGGATTTTAAAATGCACTCATTGACAGGCATATGTAGAATAGATAAACAAGATTATACCATATAGCACAGGGAAATATATACAATGTCTTGGGGTGGTTCACAGTGAAAAAAAATGTGACAATGAACATACATATGTTCATGTATAACTGAAAAATTGTGCTGCAGTGGAATTTGACACAACATTGTAAAATGACTATAACTCAATAAAAACATGTAAAAAAAGGAATAAAAAGGGTAAGATATACATAATTTGTACATAAAAAGAATAAAAAGGGATGCAGTAGGTTCTATGACAAAAAAAAAAATGCACTCATTTGCTTAGGTACAGGACAAGGAGATTTACTATGAGAACTGACTCGTGTGCCCATGGAGAGGCAGGTCTGCCGCCTGCAAGCGGGAGGCCCAGGAACACCAGTGGGGTAACTCAGCCTGAGACCAGGAGTGCTGATGTCCGAGGGAAGGAAAGGCTGGACGTCCCAGCTCAGGCAAAGAGAAAATTAGCCCCTGTGCTGCCATTTTGTGCTTTCTGGGCCCTCAACAGACTGGAAGATGCCCACGTGCACTGGGGAGGGCCACCTTCTTTACTCGTTAACAGAGTCAATGTCCAGCTCTCCCAGAGACAGTCACAGTCACACAGCTACCTGTTGCCCTCGGCCTCGCCAGCTTGATACATAATATTAACCATCATATACACACGTATACATACACACACACACACCACATTTTATTCATCTATCCACCGATGGACACTTGGGTTCTTTCTACCTTTAGCTCCTGTGAATCATGCTGCTGTGAACACGGGTGTGCAAGTACCTGTTTGAATCCCTGCTTCCAGTCCTGCTGGGTACATATGCAGAAGCAGAATTGCTGGGTCGTATGGTCATTCCACACTCAGTTTTTTGAGGAACCTCCATACTGTCTTCCACCAGCCATGCACCAGCTTTCGTTTCCCCACAGCCAGGCCAGAACCTGTTCTTTGCTTTTTGGTAGTGGCCACCCTGACGGGTGTGTCTCATGGTGACTGAATTTGCGTCTCCCTGGTGGTCAGTGAAGCAGAGCGCCGCCTTGTGTGCTTGTTGGTCATGTGTGTGTCTTCTTTGGAGACATGTCCGCTCAGGTCCTTTGTCCATTCTGGAATCACGTTGTTTGCTTTCCTTGCTGAGTCGCAGGAGTTCTTTGTATTTTCTGGACGTTAGTCTCTTAGCAGGCCTATGCCTCGCATTGCCTTCTCCCGCCCTGTGGGCTGCTTTTTCGCTCTGGTGATGGTGTGCTTCAGTGCACAGTGGATGTTCATCTTACACTTTGTCTGTAACCAAATATGATCGGATTTATTTTCTGGCTCACACTCTTCCAGCTTTGGCCCCTGGGCGCTCTGTCACGTGGCTGGGCTTACTTGTTTTTCCTCCCCGTTTTACTGTGCTATAATTGACGTACAGCACTGTATCAATGTGAGGCTCACAGCACGATGATCTGACTCACATGCACCGTGAAGTGACTCACGCAGTAAGTCAGGGAACATCACCATCTCACACAGACACAAAATCGAAGACAGAGGAGAAGTTTTTTCCTTGCTAAGAGAACACTTAGAATTTACTCTCTTAACAGCTTCCACGTGTAGCACACAGAAGTGTTCATCATGTTTATCGGGTCGTGCGTGACACCCCTAGTACTGATTTATCTTATCACTGGAAGTTTCCACCCTTTGACTGCCTTCGCCCGCCCCACGGGCCCGCCCCCGGCCCCTGCTCTTTTGTGCTGTTTCTTCCTCCTTCCCAGTAACGCAGGCTTCCTTCTCCCTTCCTACATTTCACTAGGTTCGTTGTGTTTTCTCTGTTTTTTCCGTCCACAGATGTGGAAGTTATACAGCCAGTTCAGTGACCTTGCTGGTTATCCTAAGCGCTTCGCCTTGCACTGTGGTCTCCGTCGCTGGCTCGGCCCTCCCCAGAGCAGCACCCAACCTTGTGCTTGCAGCCCTGCCCGCCTTCCCTGGCTGGTGGTCTGGGTTTGGGCTTCTCCGTTTTGACACCCCAGGCTGGCCCTTCGACAGGCACAGGAGTTAAGAAGGGGTGGGCAGAGGGCAGCCCCAGAGCTGGGCAGGTGATGGTGGGCAAGGGGGTGAGTCCACTGGGGACCTGGGGAGACTGTGTCGCCAGCGGGCAAGGAGGCTGGTGGCCGTAGGGCTGTGTGTCAGCTCCCACTGTGGCCCGCCCCTTGCTGGCTGAGTAAGATTCAGGAGGAAGTGGGGGCTGTGAGAGGCCCCTGGTGTGTGTAGAGTCCTGTCCCCCAGTCCTTGTGCTCCAGGCCCTCGAGGGAGACCCCAGGGCCCAGCTGTGCTCGTCTGAGTCCTGCCGGCATGGCCACAGCATGACCACCGGGTCCTTTGGCCCATCCGTGTCAGGCCCGGCTTGTCCTCAGCTGGTCAAGCTGCAGCTGACCCGGGTTGTTGGCCCAGTGGCTAGGAGGGCAGGTGGGGATGCTGAGGGGGACAAACATAGCCTCGGGTGGGTCAGGCAAGTCCTGCTCATTGTGTTCTAGCTGGGGTGGGGGTGTGGGGCCAGCCCTGCACAGGAGACGGGGGCAAACCTGCAGGTGCAGAGGGGTCAAGGGAGTTGGCCTCCAAACCGAGGGGGACACCCACCCAGACGTCGCACCCGCGTGTCAGGGTCCCGGCCTCCCCACCAGGGCCCTGACCTTGAAGGTCAGCCACTCTGACTCAGGTCCCAGATGTGGGCCTCCACTTCTCTGCCGTCCACTGCAGAGCGGCGAGCAGAAACCCTACGCTCTGCCCGTAACTGCCGGCGCCCACACCCACACCTGCCCTCACTCCTGGCTTTCCTTCCCCGCCACTGACCATCCCCACCCGGCTGAGCATAGGCACCAGGTGTGGGCTGGCAGCCCCTGGTCTCTCATCCCTGCTCCTGCAACCCACCAAAGTGACCGTCTAAGCAGGCAAGCTCCCAGGGATCTGTGTCCCCGTCCCCCAGCGCCTCCTTGCAGCTGGGCCGCATCCCACAGCCCATCCCGTTGCCGTCTGGGCCCTCCAGACGCAGAGCCCGAGATGGAGTCTGGGGTACTAGGGGTCGTCCCCGGGTCAGGGAGGGGCAGGGCCAGACTGGGGAGAGGTCCAGGTGTGCTGGAAGGAACCTTGGCCTGCCGTGGGGGCTCCGGAGCCAGCAACCTTTCAGAAGGCCCCACGTGGGGCCACAGGGGCCGTGCGAGCTGGGTCTGCACCTGAGGCCACCTTGGAGGGGTGGGACTCGCAGTGTCCTCTTACTGGGGGCCCCCAGCAGCTGTGTCTGTGGGTCTCTTCTCTTCTCCAGGAGGGCCTGGCTGGTCGGCCCTGGGGCGGCGCAGTGAGCCCAGCGCTGACGAGGCGGGGCCGGGGCCCCCCTGCTGCACAGGCAGCCTCTCGCTCACCCCGGCCTGCCCTTTCAGTGCGGGTCCGGCTGTTGTCTTCGGGATGCCCGTGGCCCCATCCTGTGAGCCCCACGGTGGGGAGGGCGGCCCTGGGGCCTGTGCACAGCTACTTGGAGCTCACTGCTCTGGCCTCTGGCTCGTTAGGGGTCTCCAGAGAAATGGGCCAATGGGAGGAAGGGCGGGAGGAAGACTGGTTTATTTTAAGGAATTGGCTGGTGTGGTTGTGGTGACTGTCCAGCTGGCTGGAGACCCAGGGAGGAGCTCATGCGGCAGCTCACGTCCAGACGTGGTTTGCGGGCAGAACCCCTTCTTCCTGGGACCCTCAGTCCTTTCTCTCAAGACCTTCAACTGATTGGATGGGGCCCACCCACATGATCAGTGTTCTCTACTTTACTCCACGTCTACAGATTTAAATGTTAATCACGTCTAAAAGAACTTCATGCACTCCCATGTTCACTGCACCATTATTCACAGTTGGCCAAGGGGTGGAAGCAACCTAAATGCCCATGGATTGATGGAGAAACAAAACGTGCTCTGTCTACCCAGTGGAATATTGTTCCACCTTAAGAAAGAAGGAAATTCTGATGCCTGCTACAACATGGATGAACCTAGCGGACTTTATGCTCAGTGAAATAAGCCAGACATGAAAGGACAAATATCGTCTGATGCTACTTATTCGAGGTCCCTAGGGGAGTCAAACCCACAGACAGAAAGGAGAAGCGTGGGTGCTGGGGGCTGGGGAGGCGGGGCATCAGTGTTTAGCAGGGTCAGTTTTGGTTGGGGAAGATGAGAAAGTTCTGGAGGTCTGCTGAATAACAAGGTGTGTGTAGCTCACACTACTGGACTGGACACGTAAAAACGGGTAAGGTGGTTACTTTTGTGATACGTGCTTTGTGCCACAAATAGAAAAAGAACAAGCAGAAAGACTGATTCATAACAAATGTTTGATAAACATGAGTTCTCTCCTCTGAGTAATATTTCATGCCAATTTCACCAGTGTAATCAATACAAATGTCAAAAACAGACTGAGAGCAACACCTAGCCTAGTGCTTGAGCAAACGCCTGGTTGGCACCTGAGCCCGGCCAACATGATGTGAAGCCCACCCCACCCCCCCACCTCTGGGTCCTGGGCCCCACCCCGTCGTGCTGTACCCACCGCCTCTCCTCCTCACTGGCCGTGGCCGGGCGGGTCGATGTGACTGGCTTCACTGAAATGTCGGGGGTTTTGCGGGGACGTGGTGGGAGAGTCTTTTCTCACTATTACAAAGCCTGAAGCCAAGGCCGGGAGCAGCTGGGCAAGGTGGGCACCCAGGCCGGCTTCTGGTCCTGTCCCAGCCGGGGCCCACTGGCCTGCTGCCCGCTGGAGCCGTGCTGTCCCTGTCAGCACAAATCCTGCGGCCTCAGCAGCTGTCCTGAACTTGGTGGCAGCATCTCTGGCGGGGGACACAGCATACCCCACCTGCTCAAATTCATCAGGCGGTCACGGGGCGGGGGCTGGGGTGTGTGTCTGTGTGTGCATGGCTCTGGGGGCCGTGCCCAGGGGGTGACGGGAATTGGTGGGGCCCGCTGGAGACTCTCCCTAGGGGCGGGAGCTGGAGGGGGATGGGAGGACCTACTCAGCCCCAACTTGGAACCACAAAACTCTGAGGGCAGTGGGTAGGCCAGCGGATCTGCATTCACTGCCTGGAGGGGAGCGCAAGGACCCAGGCCCAGGCGTCCCTGGTCGGCCTGGGGGCAGGGGTGTGCGAGGCCTGAGCACACACATGCAGTGGTAAGTGTGCTGCAGGTGTCTGGTTACTCAACAGCCTGGCCACAGGGCTCCCCTGGGAGTCAGCTCTGCTGTTCTGAGTGGGAGGGAGGTCAGGTTTCCCTGAGAAACCCCAGAATAGCCCCTGACTGCCCAGAGGAAACCTGGCCTGGCTTCTGAGTTCCGTCTGCCCTGCCCTCCCTTACCCCCAGCTTGTGTCCAGCTGTCTTCTCCTCGGACTGCCGCCTCTAGCCCCTTCTGGACGGGGTGGCCAGAGAGGGGTCCCAAACACATTGGATTCCTGAACCTGTCTTTAGAGGGTGCCAGCAAAGTGCTGGCGCCATGCTGGGGCACTGGGCTTCTGGGGATGTGAGTGTGTCACCTGGCCAGGGAGGGCATTCAGCAAGCTCACAGAGTAGTGACGACAGCCCGTGGGGGCTCTCGCTGCAGAATGGTGGGAGTGGGCCGGCGTGGTGAGAAAGGAATGCACAAAGGCGCTGGTCAGTCCTTTTCCCGCCCTGACCCGCGGTGTCCACTCCTGCTGCCCCAGGCAGGGCCTTGGTGGGCACCCAGAGTCGGAGAGGGAGCTTCAGGGTGAGGGGTGCTCAGGCCAAGGAGAGCCAAGAAGGGCTGACCTGTCCCAAAATAGGGCTGACAGGCTCTCCTGGCCGAAAAAGGCTCTTGGAATCTGGACCCTAGGGACCCAGGGCAGCCGGGCCCAGCTAATACACCTGGCCGCCCTCAGCCCTTTGTTCTCTGCTCACAGCAGCTCCAGTGCCACCTGCAGTGCCCTCGCAGCCGGCCACAGACATGGTAAGGCTGATCCTGGTGCCCGGCAGAGCCCCCAGGGGGCTGGCTGGTGGTCAAGCCACAGCTGAAGCAGCGCCCGGCGGGGAGAGGACGGGCAGGCTTCTGGGCATGATTGGCTAGGGTCATGCCTGAAGGTGTGAGGGTCTCTCTGGGAGCCTGAGGAAGGAGTTTAGTGAGGCTGGATGGAGCGGGAAGAGTGGGGGCCCAAGGCCGAGCCCTGCCAGCCACTGACACTGCCCTTGCTCTGGGCAGGCGCAGGTAGGGCGGTCAGGTGCTGGACTGTCCCCCTGGGATGCCAAAACCTGCTGACAGACTGCCCTGGGGCTGACCCCCAATCCTTGTCCATGGGCAGGCCTGGAAGCCCCTTGCCTGGGAACCCTCACCCTGGCCCAGGCCAGGCTCCTCCCCGTGATGGTCCATGGCGTCCTTTGCTGGTCTCCCTGGGTGTCCACAGACTTAGCCCTGGGGCCTGGGCCTGTCCACCTGCCCTGCAGCCCCCTACTACTCTCTCATGAGGCTGGCCTGCACTGTGGCTCCTTTGTACCCCACCCGCAACTCGTGGGCCCCTCCCCTTAAGCTGTCCCCTCAGGGGCTGTAGCCTAAAGCCTGCTCTGGGCTGGGAACCTCCTCTTTTAACAACAGGCCCTGAAGGATGGCCAAGTGGACGGATGGCCCAGGGTTCCTTGTGCCACAGGTCCCAGGGCCTCTCCCGGCCTGAGGGGCACGGAGCCCTGGTGAATCCAGTGTGTCTCTGCAGACAGAGCACCTGATGGCAGAGCAGGTCAGAGAGTACAAGAGGGTCTTCGAGATGTTCGATGAGGAGGGCAACGGGGCAGTGAGGATGGACCAGCTGGAGCGGCTCATGAGTCTGCTGGACATCAACCCCACCAAGAGCGAGCTGGCCTCCATAGCCAAGGATGTGGACAGAGACAGTGAGGCTGGCCCGGGCAGCCCTGGTGGGGATCTGCAGTGCGTGCGAGTGTGCCACCCTCACTCGCACCGTCTGCTGCTTGCCTCCCTGCAGAGAAAGGGTTCTTCAGCTTTGACAACTTCCTGGCCCTGGGAGAAGGTGCAGAACCAAGAGGGCGAGCTGAGGGTGGCCTCCCCATTCTTCGACAAGGAGGGCAAGGGCCACACCGACTGGGATACGCTCAAGTAGGGCTGGTGGCTGGGCGGTAGGGCGGCCGAGGCCAGCGCCGGGCCCGCTGCCACTCAGTGCAGGGTCCTGCACGTACGTGCTCATGAACACAGGTGAGACCAATGAGGTGGAGGCCGACAAGGATGGGGATGGGACCATCGACTACGAGGGTGAGCAGGGATGGGCCCTGGAAGCCTGCTGGCTGGCCGGCTGGGATACTGACCTCTCTCTGCTCTCAGAGTTCGTGGCCATGACGACCGGGGAGTCCTTCAAGCCGGTCCAGTAGGGGCAGCTGCTGCAGCTGAGGGAGGCCTGCTGGAGGAAGGCTGCTGCCCGCTACCACCCCCTGCTGCCCACCCTGCCATCCACTCCAGCTCTGCCTGGGGGGCCAATAAACGCTCCTGCCAGACTCCTGTACGCTTCACTGTCTCCAGCCTGGGAAGAAGGGGCTACAAAGACGTGGGTCTGGAGAAAGGAGAGGGGTTTCCTGAGCCAGACATCACACTTGGCCAGTCATGTCTGTGGGACACCTGATACTGCCCACTGCCCAGTTCTGGGCTCTGGACACCAGCCTGAAGGCCAGGCTGGGCGTAGGCCAAGGACCAGGCACTGACCCTGCCTGCCTGCACCAGGAGGCAGCTGACCAAGGGCCCCTCCCAGAGACCTTTCCTCCATGCAGAGGCCACTTTGATACAAACTTTATTCTCTCCAAAAAGCTGCAGACATCACAGCAGGTCCTGAGCCCCTAGG
This sequence comes from Camelus dromedarius, assembly GCF_036321535.1. NCBI lineage: Eukaryota > Metazoa > Chordata > Mammalia > Artiodactyla > Camelidae > Camelus > Camelus dromedarius. The sequence goes on along the minus strand of NC_087449.1, from coordinate 70,233,263 downwards.
CTTAGGCCTGTGGGGCCTCCTGTGGGCTGAGAGCCTGCTGGGGCTGGGCTGGGGGCCAGGGATGAATGAAGCAGCCTGTGTGTGTGTGTGCGTGTGCGTGCGTGTGTGTGGCAAACACAGGGCCAGCCGGCTTGGCTGCCCTGTGTTACACAGCAACGAGGCCAGGGTTGTAGCATTGTGCTGGACGGCTGGCCTTCCTGGGAGAAGGATGGTGGGGGTGGGCTGCAGTCCCCTAGCCCGAGGACCCTTGCACAGTCCACTGTAAGTAGAGAGTGGCCGGTGGCATTGGGAGGCTCAGGAGAGCCTTCCTGCCCACTCTCAGGGGCACCATGGCTACAGCCAGGGGTGTGGGGCATCAGGGCCCAGTTCCTGGGGCCCTGAAGGGGTCTCTAGGCATGAGGCCCTGGGGAGGGGGCTGGGCTACGGGAAAGGGGGTGGCTCTTCCTGTCTGGTTTTAGCCATCTTGACGGCTTCATCATAGGAGGGTGGCAGCTCGGGGGCATACAGGCTGTAGGCAGGGGGGGTCATGGAGTCGAGGTCCAGCTCCCCGAAGGGCAGCTGCATGCCCAGTGGGTACTGCACGGAGCTGTAGGCTGCAGAGAACCAGAGTCGGTTTATGGGGATGGGTCTGGCCCTCCCCAGCTCCCTACTGGCCCTGCAGGCAGGCGGGCCACCAGGTGAGGGCTCAGGCACTCACAAGTCACAGTGCTGTGCACAGGGCTGTCACTGTCCACAGGGATGGCTGTCAGGTCGCAGGGCTGAGGTGCCGGCAGCAGGTGTGGTTGGGTGTGTGCCCGCTTCCGCAGGCAGCAGAACCGAACACAGCTGGCCGTGACCCCACACAGCAGCAGGAGGAGGACTGCGAGCAGGATAAGCCTGGGCAGGGAGGAGCAAGACCCTACCTCTGGACTGACCCCAGCCACCGGGCACCTGCTCCTTGCGGGCAGTCATGGTCCAGTCGCTCAAGACAAAGTAGTGGACGGGATAAAAGAAAACCAGGGCATGTCTCTCCAGGCTGAGATTCCTTGGCCAGAGCTGGCCTGGCCCCCGACGCTGGGCCTGCACGGGCTGTCTCTCTGGGGCTGGCCGTAAGTGGCCCTGGGCTCACTCCCAGGACACGCTGTCCCGGGCCGACTGCACAGTCCTGTGCCCAGACCAGCGACCATGTTCACAAGGCCTCCCACGGTTGTGGGGAGGAAGGGAGTGGGAGATGGGCAAGCAGGTTATGAAGGGGTGTCCGGAGGTGGGCAGGACTCAGGAAGGACCCACAAGGGAGGTCGCCCCTGGTGCTGAGGAGGAGGCTGGGTCTGTCTGCGAGGCTGCGGAGGGCCCCAGCGCCTTCCCACCAGTGGCCCAGTAGGGGCACAGTGCTGGCGACTCCTCAGCTGTGGAGCCAGGCAGGGTGTGGGTCTGGTGGGCCTGGCCCAGGGAGAACCGTCGCACCTGACTGCACTCCGCGGCCTCCACTTACCCCACGTGCCACAGGCTGCTCCAGCGGGCTTGCGGCGGGCACCTGGGGGGATGGTGGCACCTGAGGAGGCGGGGGGGGGGGCAGGGCCCGGCCGACCGCCCTGCCTGACCCTCCCCCCGCAGGGAGGGGCCAGGGCCCCGTTTCCCCAGCCCCCGCCCCACTTACTGGTCCGAAGGGTCGCAGCTGCCTTCCGCGAAGCCCAGCGCCACCTGTGGGGACAGGGGTGAGCCCGGGCCGGGGCGCGCCGAGCACAGACCCGCCCCGCGGTGCCCGAGCCCAGCGCCTGGCGACCCACCTGCGGCAGCGACAGGAGCGGCGACAGCAGCAGGAGCCCGCGGGCGGCCGGCGCCCCGGCGGACATGCTCCGCGCAGACGAGGAGCGCGAGTCTCACGGCTCCGTGGCTTTATGGAGGCCCCGCCCCTAGGCCCCTCCCACCACGAGCCCCGCCCCTACGCCGCGTCCATTGGAGGACTCGCGCTGTAGCCCCGCCCAGGATCCCCGCCCCGCAGGCCCCGCCCTTCGAGGGAGTGTCTCGTGGACACGCCCCAGATTCCCGGCCCTAGGGCCCCGCCCCTCAGGACCCGACCTATGACTCTCCCGGGAGGCCTTCTCTCTCCGTGTCTCCTGGGTGGGTTGGGGGCTATCTCGCCCTTAGCGTCCTGCAGTCGGCCTCCGTGTGGACCGGGGCGCGCCCTGGACAGTTGTGGCCGGGTCTGCACAGGGTGTGGCCTTGGAGGATGGTGGCCAGGACGCACGCGGCCACGCCTAAAACACACCCCGGTGCTGGAGGTGAAGGGTTACCGCGGTCAGGAAGCTAGGGCGCCTGGCGCTGTTCAAAGACGCTTACTGTGCATGCTCGCTGCCCTCAGCCCTCCGCCCCTCCATCAGTGGGCAGCCTAAGGGAGGTGGTCATCATGGCAGGGTTCAGGGTGGTCTGCTTGTCTAGGGAGGATGGAGGAGAAGCTATCCTGCCCTGTCTTGGTTGCACTCAGGACGTGCTCCACATGCATGGCCCCGCTGGAAGGGGTGGCCCCTTGACTCCGTGTGGCTCTCTCATGACTGGATCTGCCAGGTTCCTGTTCCTGGGGGCTGTGCCATGGCCCAGGGCCCCTTCTGCCCACCCTGCTCCAGCCAGGCTGACTGACCTTGATTCTGGACCATCCCTCCCCCTCCCTCTTGCCCAGAGGCCCAACTTAGGAGTAGGGGAGCAGGATGGGCAGGAGTACAGGCAGGGCCTTGGCCAGTGAGGACCAGGGCCTGCTGACAGGAGCGCCAGGCCAGGGTTTAGAAGAGAGGGGAAGAGGACCCCTTCTGGGGCCTGGTCTGGGCTGCAGGACCCTGCTTCCTCTTCTCACCCGGTGGGAAAGCAGCCCCTGTAAGGGCTAGGAAAGGACGGGGGTCTGCCCACCAGACAGAAGTCCTGCAAATGCTATTCCCGGGCCACTGACACTGGCTCCAGGTCAGGGAGACGGCAGACTTCCAGGCGCAGAGGAAGTAAGGTGGGGGCAGGCAGCTCCAGGCTGGTACCCAGGGAAGGCCCCAGAGAAGCACGTCTTCCGCTTCTGCCGGGGAAGGCTTCGTGTGCTCCGGTGGCTGGCACGGGTTCGGGGAGGGGTGGGGGTGGGCACGCAGGGCTGTGCACAGGGTGCCAGGCTGGGTGGGCTCCGTGAGACAGTGTCTATCCTGCCACTCCCCAGAAGGCAGGGGCCGCAGTGCAGGCGCCATTCTGAGCTCCCAGTAGTGTCTCATGGGCTGGGCCTCCCCGTGGACCCTGCCTGGCTATGAGGGAGGACTCGAGCCAGGGTGTGTCCCTGACATTTGCTCACTCCTTGCTTGGGGTCATCAGGGATCCTGGAAGGAACTTGGGAGGAGCAGGGAGGCTAAAGGGCCACCTGGGCTTTGAAGCCTCCTGTCCCCTTCTGCCTGCTCACCGGGGCTCTCCACATATGGGCCAGTCTCAGCTCCAGCCGGCACCCCCACACCTGCCCAGACAGCAGTTTCCACCAGTGCTCCAGGAAGCCCCTCCTGGTCTTTCAGGCAGAGTTCACTGCTTTATGGACTGACTCGTATGTCGGGTGGGAGACAGGGCTGCCTTCCCAGGGCTCTGTCCCCACCTCTCGTTCTGCGCTTCCCCCAGCCTGTGGCCCACACTGCAGGCCTAGACACAGAGGCTCACAGAGGATTTATTGACAGGTCTGTGGGTGCTGGTGGCTCTGGGGGCTCCAGGGGGCTCAGGCTAGGAGTAGGTTGTGGTCAGGACTGGCCTAGTTACTGCTTCTGGGTGTGGGGGTCAGGGAGGGGGAGCTCTTGGTCCTGGGCTCCCTGGATCCAGGGGAGCAGGAAGCAGCTGGGCCTGCCCTGCCTGGCCACGAGGTCACGCAGAGGACGGCCCATTTGAAGCTGCTAAGCAGGGAGTGCCCAGGCCCCAGGCCCCTTGGTGGTTCGGCCAGGTCTACACATCAGGGGCGGGCTTTGAGGGTGGGCAGGAAGGTCTGATGGGGCTACATGGAGAGACTCCTGTGGCCTCAGGTGCCAGTCACCACCTGGGCTACAAAGACCACCTTGTAGGTCTCCTTCACGTCCCCCCTGAGCTGCAGCACGGCTGACACCATGAGTGGGTGGTCCGGCTGGAAGGGGAGAGGACGGAGGAAGGGGGCCCTCAGTCAGCTGGCACACCAGGTGGGTCTGCTTTTCGGCCGCTTCACTGCCCACCTCACCCCCACCGGGGCCGCCCAGCAGCCCCCTCCCCGGGGGAGGTGGGGCCGTCCTCCTGTCCAGTCTTTGGCTCTCCTGGGGCTCCCTGGCCACTGTCCAGGGCACGTACATCAAAGTCGATGGGCGGCACCCAGGAGATGCTGATGGTTTTGGTCTGGCCGCGCTCCACGTAGCCCTTAGAGGGCTCGATGGTGAAGCCCTTGTGCTGCAGGGACGCGATGCTGTCCAGGCTGAACTCGACCGTCTGAGGGCATTGGAGCTGCTGGCAGACTGGCGGGCCAGGCCCAGCTCCCAGGAGGCAGTGGGGCGGGGGACGAGGGTGCCCAGCCATATGCCCTCTCAGCCCCGACCAGCAGGCTGCCCACCCCACACCTACCCAGGGGCAAGGCCGGGAAGGGCCCGGGGTGCCCAGCCAGTGGTGCTAGGCAGGCCAGGGAAGTGCTGTGGTCACCTTTTTTGGGGACAGCTGGGTGGTCCGGATGCAGCCCACCCGAAGTTCTCGGGTGGCTGGTGGGGCTGGCGTGTCAGCATCCAACTGGACATAGTCCAGGGTGACCAGGATGGGCTTCAGCTCCTCAGCTTCTGGAGAGGGAGGGCCTGGCTGGGGGCTAGGGGCAGGGGGTGCAGCCCAAGGAGTGTGGGAGCTGACCGGGTGAGGGTCAGGCGAGGAATGTGTGTGGAGCTGGTCCACGTGAAATCTCCTTTTAGCATGACCCCTCCCCACGCTGGCTGGGGGGGATGGGCCAGGAAAGCCCACCCTACCCACAGGGTTCCTGGGGTTTGGACACAGCAGGGCGGGCCCTCTTACTGCTGCCCCACCCCTCACTGGACCCCCAGCCCCTCAGAGGGCTCACCCTCTCTGCGCTCGGGGTCAGAGGTGGGGATCACGGTCAGGGACTCCACAGGCACGTCCAGGGGGTCTCCGCCCTCCACGAACATCATGTGCTCCCGGGCCGCACCCTTCAGGAAGATCTGGTGGGAGATTTTCTGGGGGCAGAAGCAGGGCAGCCTTGGTCTGCAGCCCTGAGAGTGGAGCTCCAGGAGGGGGCAGGGCTGGGGTGCGGGCCCATGGGACCCCAGACTGCTGCCTCCACGTGACAAACCCCAATCTGGCGTGGAGCACCCCTCCCGAGCCTGGCACTGGACCTCTAACGGGGTGGCGCAGGGAAGGGCCCAGCCCCACTCCACCGCAAGGCGCCAGTGGGGGCGGCGAGGAGGGGTCCAGTCTGGGCTGGAGCTGCACCTTTTCGAGCACGATCTGCAGCCGGTCAGAGAAGTACCGGCTCTCGTGGTCCGGGCTGAAGGTCACTGTGAAGTCCTGCTCCCTGCCAGGGTCCATGATGCCCTCGATGGGGACCACGCTGAACACGCTCTGGCCGCTGTGGTTCTGTGTGCCTGTGAGCAGGGTGAGCCTGGTGGGTTCCTGGCTCCCCTGCAGTGCCCAGCTCTCCCCGACTGTCCCCCAGGCCCCCTGCACCTCCCCAGCAGTGCGTGGTCCCACCCCTGTGGCCAGCTCACCCACGACTTCTGTCCTCTGGGTCCTGGAGGCCAGGAACCGGGGCAGCGGGTGCTGCTTTTCACTCCGGGGGGAGAGGCTGTCCAGCTGCATGGAGAACTTGATGGGCAGTGCGGAGTTGTTTTGCAGCTACAAAAGCAGGGCCCCGTCACCTGACCGCCACCAGGTCCAAGCTCCCTCTCCTGCCACCGGACCATACGGGCAGTGTGTCCGCCAGCCCTGTCCCCCGAATTCTGCCGCCAGTGCTCACGGCACGTGCGGAGCGTTGGCCCCTGCTTGGCCTGTTCAGCAGGGCGGCTGCCTTGAGGGGACAGCTCCGTAGTGCCTCCGTCCTCTGGAGTGCCCTCTGCAGTCAGGCTCAGGTCACACTTCAGCCCTGCCCAGTTTCTTCCCTGCCCTAACCCTTCCCCCTGGGAGCACCCAACCCCAATAAAACATTTCATGGACTCCCTCTCCTGGGCTCTGCTGTCAGGACTGGCCTAAGCCAGGAAGCAGGTGTCCTTGGCAGCTTGATCCCAAGGCTGGTGTGTCTCTCAGATGCCGAAGGAGCACCTAGAGCCAGGCCTGCCTTCCTGCATGGCTGTGGGAGCCCACAGGGCAGTGTGACCTCACCAGAGAAGTGTGCAACGACCCCCTGCCCCCGCCCCAGCTGTGCCTGAGCTGAGGTCCTCCACCTCCTGGGTCGGATGGCCCAAGCAAAGGCCCTGAGGCAGGAGGACAGGGAGCACTGAGGAGGCCAGGGCAGCAGCAGGGTGGAGGGAGGGGGCGTCCTCAGCCTCCCTTGCTGGAGAGGGCCGTAGGGGTCGCAGCTGCTGGGGGGCGGGGGTTGGGGCAGCCTGCACCTCCACTGGGATGGACCCCTCCTGGGAGACGGGGACAGACACCCCGGCCCCTGCAACGTGCCTCACCTTGAATCCTGAGGAGACAGACTCTCTGGCAATCACGTAGCCCATGTTGAGGACGTCCCCTTCAATGGAGCACGTGGTCATGGACGCCACGCCTGTGCCCGTGAGCGTCAGGGAGAGGCTGCCTCGTCTGGTGATGATGTCCAGTGTTTCCTGGGCCTGTGGAGACCCCGACCCTAGGCATGGAGCACTGTGGAAGCTCCGTCCTGGGAACAGCCAGGTCAGGGCATAACGGAGCTGAGGCAGCTCAGAGGTCCCTGGTGCCCTCCTTCCAGCAAGAAGCGGGGGTCCCGAGGATGAGCTGCTCCAGGGCCTGGCGTAGCGACAGGCCTGAGCCCTTGCCGGCGTGCAGTGCGGGGAGCGGGACTGGGAGCCCCAGGCTGTGGCGCGGCTGCAGGTGGGCCTGGGACTCACCAGGATACTCTCGTTGGGGGAGAAAGACAGCTCCAGGACATGGGTCTCCCCCGAGGGCAGCTTGCTGATGGGGTTCATCAGGACGAATGGGCCGTTGGGGTTCAGCACAGAGTACTTCACCTGCGGGCCCAGGGTTAAGGACAGGTGGCAAAGTCCGGGCCCCCCATCACCAGCCCCCTTCAGGCAGGCAGCCCAGCAGGCAGCCCAGGCCAGGAGTGAACAAAGATACGTCAAGATCTTCGGCAGAGATGTTTTGGATGGAGACCTTCTTTATGCTGCGGTGTCCTGCAATGGGATGGGGGTCACAGCCCCAGGCCTGGGGGTCGCACGGGAGCCCAGGCAGTGATGGGGGGGCCTGGATCCCTGCGGGTGGGGGGTGCGTGAGGGTTGAGCCCAGTCAGGACACACCTACAGCAACGTCGCCGAAGTTAGAGACAGTCCTGCCTCTGTCAGACGTCACCACGATGGACGGCGCCACTGCCGGACACCACAGCTCCAGGTACAGGGTGTTGTGGGGACTGGGGGCGGGGCAGGTGGTTGCTGAGGGCAGAGTGGGTGGCCACATGCCCCAGCTCCCAGTCTGACCCGACACTGGCCCTGACCGCCCCTCAGGCGCCGTCCCCCTCCCAGACCTGGGTTGGCAGCATGGCAGGCACAGTGGCTTCCTGGGTGCCCATAACCCCACCCTGCCCGGAGCACTGCACCTGAAGCTCAGGGGCTCTGTCCCCTTCCTGTCTTTGGTGTCACCACTGGCAATGACACAGGGGACCACAAACTTGTCGAACTTCCCCTGGAAAGATCTGGTCAGGGTGGCCCGCGCAGCCTGGTGCTCCTGAGAACTGGAGTGGAGGCAGCAAGGTGCACTCACGCCTGGCCCCAACACTGTCTCTAGCAGCCCCAGAGGCTCCCCCCGCCCCACCTTCCAGGGCGGGGTCCTTAGGTCACTCCTGCTCCCAGGGTGCTGGGCCAGAGGGGCGCAGGGCGGCAGCCTGGGGGCCACGCTGGGGCCCAGGCCATGGCTCTCCCAGTTGTGTCTGACCAGCTGGCCCCTTTACCCCCTCCCTGGTTCCTCTGGGGCCCACCCCACCCCAGGATCCTAGACAGAGAGCTGCATTCCTGGGGCCACAGGCAAGGGTCCAGGGCTGGCAAGTGACCAAAGCCCCTCAGACTCTCCAGAGCTCATTATGCAGCTTAGGAGGGCAGGCAACATGGGCGTCGAGGCACAGCGTCTCCCCAGCCCCAGGAGCGAGGTTGTTCACAGGGACATGGTGTCCTGGGAGTGAGCTGAGCAGACGCCCGGGAAGGCAGAGCCTGGCTCCAGCTGTGTCTGAAGCCAGCCAGCCCTGGACTTCCAGTCAAAACAGCTCTGCTCCAGGTGGGGGGCAGGGCGGGGCCCCGTTCGAGGGGCTTGGAGGGAAGTGGTGGGCGGCCTTCTCTCTGGCCCACCTGGACTTGAGGTCTTGCTTCTGCAGGTCGGGGGGCTGGGAGGTGGAGGCCTGGTTCTGCAGCCGCAGCGTGGAGAGAGACTGTCTCCGTGGGTCCTTCCTCTGGGTGGCCGTGTCCTTCCCGGACTGCGAGGGGGCGAGGTTGGTGGTGGGTCTGCCCAGGGGCTTTGCTCGGGTTTAGGGGGACGGGGGCCCAAACCCCAAGCAGCTCCCTCGGGAAGACTGGTGGCAGGTGCAGAGACCCCTGTGGCCTATACCCTGACTCCAGTGTCTGCCTCACCAACAGGGAAGCCGAGGCCCGAGCAGGGGTGGAAGCCGGCCAGAACCAGGGTCCTCGTGCCTGGTGCCCCGCCCGCTCCACTGCCCGGCCAGCAGGCCGAGGCCAAGTGCTTTCTCCTCCTTCCTGTGCTGCAACAGCTTGGGACAAACACCCGGATACTGGAGCAGCACCCTGCGGCCCTCCGCATCCCCAGGGCAGCAGCTGGCAGGCGTCGCTCTGGGCCGTGACTGCCCAGCTCCTTGCCCAGCGTCTTTCCCGGCAGGAGCCGGAAGGGCTGTAGCACTAAGATCCTCGGGCCCCTCAGTGTTTTATCTGCTCCCCGTCCCTTGTAAGCGCAAGCTCCCCTGCTAATCAGCGCAGAGGGGCCTGGCCCACCCTCCCGGGACCACCACCTGGGATCCACCCTGCCCAGTGATGCTTTCGAGGGAGGAGGGGGGTCCTTGCCGGGAAAGAGCGTTAACTTCCTGAAACAGCTGGACACACTCAATGCTCCAGAAAGGTCTGCCCAGGGCTCATGCCAGGTGAGCCGACTCACAAGCACAACCTCCAGCCTCAGGGGGTTGTTTGTCCCCAAGCCTTCATGCACGAAGTGGCAGCCTCGCCCAGGGCCTGGTGCAGAGAGCAGCCCCCACCCCGTGGCCCCAAGGCCCCGTCTCCACCACGCACCGATTTGACCTCAGCCTCCTTGGTCAGTGCCTGGAAGGCCTCCTGGTGGATCAGCTTGCTGGGCAGCTCGGGCCGGAAGGCCACTTGGACCAGGCACCTCTGTGAGGAGAGAGGCCCACAGGGCAGAGGGCGTCCTCCCGCCTCAGTGCCCCGGGACCTCTACCCCGGGTTAACCTCGAGGTCACGCTCTCTGACACTCCAGGTGTGATGTCTCTGCCTCTTCTTTGGGGTTCCAGCTCAGCACGAGCCCTCCGGGAAGGCCCTTCCGGACCACGGCCCCGGGGTTGGGGGCAGCTGCCGGGCGTGCAGGGTGCCCAGCCCTGGGGTGGGGAGCCTGGTGCACCAGGACGTGGCCACTGCCCCCGGGGCTCCAATGAGAAGGGAGTCTGCCTTTTCAGTCACTGAGATTCGGTGGTGAGTCCTGTGCCCTCAGCGACGGGCCCTGCCCTGTGACGGGCACAGCAGTCTTTCCAAAGCGCTGTCCACCCCGCGGGGCGGTCCCGGGCCCCACAGAGGACGGGCGCAGCGAGCACGCGGCACAGGCCGGGGCTGGGTGACGGCTGCACTGACCCCCTTGGGGACGGGAACCATCACCGAAGCTGGATTTGCTCGGTTTGCTAAAACGCGTTGTAGGTAGTCTTACTTATTGAAAGTCCTCCGAGCGGGCCTCACAGCAGCCTGACCCTGAGGAAGTAAGCTCCCAGAGGCTCTGACCGTCGGGGACGGGCTGAGCGTCTCTCCTCCAGGCCTGGCTCTTTCTGCTTCATCAGGAAAGGCAGAGGCGAGGAAACCATTCCCCGATCAAGCAGTGGACAGACACCCTGCACTCCCGGTGACCAGGCGCTGTGGCCTCTGTGCTGCCGGCTGCGAGATCGAGGGCCGAGCACTCCTTCGGTCTAAACTGCCCCAGCCCCCAGCCAGGTACCTGTGGGGTCAGCTGCCCACGGGTGCCCTGCCTCGGGGCCAGGCTGGGCTGGGCAGAGGGCCCCGTGGCCCTGCTTGGGTCTGATGAGCATCACGGTTGATTTCCACACCCGTCTGGGTGGGATCGCTGTGGTCCAGGGTGAGCAGAGCCCGGCGCCCCAGGCGGCCCCACCCCCAGCCCACCCACGGGGCCCACACCCACCTTTCCTGGGAGCACGGTCCCCACTGAGGGTGAGATGGTGATGGGCAAGTCCGGGGGCAGCAGGAACTCGAAAGACGTGGGCCCCACTGGGGAGGCGTCCCCCGAGCCGACGCGGGGCACAGCGTGGGTCAGCGAGTTCGTGCTCAGGTGGGAGTTGACGACGTACAGGGTAGCCACGGACGTGTCGTACAAGGAGGTGGCTGCGAACCTGATCTGGTAGTGGGACAGCTCCAGGGGCGGGTGGACACCCACGGCTCGGCACGTCAGCTTGAAGCACCTGGAAGTGACCGGCGAGGGCGGGCTCAGCCTGGGGCCCCGGCAAGGTGGCCTCGGTGCAGACAGGCACCCGACACACAGGGACACCCAGGATGATGACAGGAGTTGTCACAGGTTTTGCCTTCTACCCCATTAATTACTTTTTTAAAAAAATTGAAGTCTAGTCGATTTACAATGCTGTGTTAGTTTCAGAGGCACAGCATGCTGGTTCAGTTACGCACACGTGTGTGTCGTTTTTCAGATTCTTCTCTGTTAGAGGTTATGACAAGGTGTTGAACGTTGTTCCCTGGGCTGCACAGCAGGGCCTTGTTGTTTATCTGTTTTATATACAGTAGTTAGGACCTGCAAATCCTGAACTCCTAATTTATCCCTCCCCCACCTTCCCCTCTCTGGTAACCGTAAGTTTGTTTCCTGTGTCTGTGAGTCTACTTCTGTTTTGCAAATAAGTTCATTTGTGTCCTTTTTTAGATTCCACATAGAAGTGATATCATACGGTATTTTTCTCTCTCTTTCTGGCTTACTTCACTTAGTATGACATTCTCCAGGGCCATCCATGTTGCTGTAAATGGCATTATTCCATTCTTTTTAATGGCTGAATAACATTACATTGTATACACACCACATCTTTTTCCAGTCATCTGTCCGTAGACATTCAGGGTGTTTCCACGTCTTGGCTGTTGCAAGCAGGGCTGCTGTGAGCATTGGGCTCCACGTGTCTTTTTCAATTAGAGTTTTTGTCTTTTCCGGATTCATGCCCAGGAGTGGGACTGCTGGATCATAGGGTAACTCTGTTTTCAGTTTTTCAAGGAATCTCCATACTGTTCTCCACAGTGGCTGCACCAAACTACATTCCCACTAACAGTGTAGGAGGGTTCTCTTTTCTCCACACCCTCTCCAGCACCTCCCATTAATGAATTTTAATAAACTTGGAAAATATCCCATACCCCTGTGCACATTTTAAGTAGACAGTGAAAATTTTAATCACAGGTTTAATAGTTGCAAAAGAAGTAATTTCTGGCTTACTTTGTTAAATATTTATTGGCATTTAAAAAATAAAACTGAGAAATTACTCTTTAAATACAAACATGGGCATCCACACACCATGGTGGACCGATTTCTGCCGTCATTCATTAAAAAAAGGACAGGTGTTTGGTGTTTCCACCTTTGGAAACCTCACGTTCCATGTTTCTTTGAACTCCTATTTCCACTGCACTCTTGCCACCGAATTTTATCCTAATTACATTTTAATGCTCTGCAAGGTGGTGTCGTTACCCTGCCATACTTGTCTGTAACAAAATATATTCAGTGTGTACTCGTGTCCTGTGACCACAGGATCCAAACAGTTAAAAAAGACTCCTCTGGGTGGAGACATCATCGAGGGTACTACTGGAGCTCAATTAACTGAAAGGGCGTAAATGTGTGAAAGCGACAATCATTACACACGAGAAGTAAGGCTTGACTGGGGTCCTTCTGGGGGGAGGCCGGTGGAGCGTTTGCCCCCAGCTGGTTCAGGGACTGCGTAGCCTTGTTGTGCCGATCCGGGAGCGGGGGCCGGGGGGCCGCTCCCATCTCTCAGCCTCCAGCCCTCCCTTCACATGCTGGGCGGCAGGTCTCCCATTGCTACTCTGAGGGTCCGGCCTCTGCGGTCTCACCTGGAGGCAGGGTCCACTCAACCTCGAGCCGGGCCTCCCTGTGGGCTGAGCCTCCCTTGGCCTCATTCTGGCCACACAGGCAGCTGGTGTGGTCACTGGGGACCCTCGGCTGGCTCTGGTCCCGGTCCCCCAGAGCATCACTGTCTCCTGCTCAGATGCTCGTGCCCAGGGCAGCGTGGTTTCCCTTCCTCTTCTGTTTCCTGGAAGATTCCTCTAAGATCAGCATTACTGTTTCTTTAAACGTTTGGAAGAAGTCAGCAGCCAAGCCATCTGTGGTTTTCACCGTGGGAAGCTTTTAAACTTTTTTTTCATTTAAAATGTATTTATTGCCCAGTTTTGTTGCCTTCTCTGTCACATGTATTTTAACTTTCTGCCTAGACATTGCTCTCTTTCCTTCTAGTTTCATCGGGGGGTAGCTGACACGCAGCGCTGTGTAAGCGTCAGGTGTGCAGCGTCGTGATGCGACTCGAGCAGGTTATGAAACGATCATCACTGCAAGTTTAGTGATGTCCACCTCATACAAACACAGAGTTAAGGGAATAGAAAAATTGTGTTCTTTGTGATGGGAACCCTCAGGATTTGTATCTTAATAACTTTCATGTATCACATACAAACAAGCAGGGTTAATTATATTCACCGTGTTGAACATTACATCCCGAGTACTCATTCCTCTTGTAACTGGAAGTTTCCACCTGGAGCTTTTAAACTTCAGATTTAGTTTCCTTAATAGTTGCTCCAGTTTTCAGATTTTTAATTCTTCTCTGTGTCAGTTTTGGTATGCTGTGTTTTTTGAGGAACAAGTCCATTCCACCTGTCCTGGAGGCAGGTTGTCACAACATCCTCTTCCGATCTTTCTGGCGTTCGCAGGAGGATCTGCAGTGATGTCCCCCCTCACTCCTGAGACTGGCAGTCTGTGTTTTCTCTTTTTTGTACCTTGATCAGTCTTATTGGGAGTAATGAATTTGCCAACTTTTACAAAAAAGATTTTACTTTTTCCTCTGTTGAATATTTGATTTCTGTTTCATTGATTTCCATTGTTATCTTTACTATATTCTTTCCTTCTGCTTTTTTTGAGTTTAATTTACTGTGCTCTTCTCTCAGTTTTTAAAACAGAAGCTCAGATGACTGACTTTCCACACTCTCTCCTCTTGTTTTATGCATTTGAAGACAGAAATGTCCCACTACGCTCTGTGCCTGAGGGCTCACAAGCCCTCAGACTCAACATGCCCAAAATCAAATCCTTGGACATGTCCACACGGGTCAAGTACAAAAACACACCAAGTTGAGAGAAAAGCAGAAGCAAGATGTGGATCAATTCGTGCAGCCTGATGCCACCCAGGTGGGGTGCCCCAGCCCACCAGCGACTCCTGGTTTTAGCGCTGAGGTCCCACATCCTGGAAACCCCTTGGTCCTGGGCATCCTGACACGGTTGATCACCCTGTATTTGTGTAAGTTTGGGACTATAGGAATAACAGACACACAGATACGTGGTTACAGTAAGACACCCAGGCCCTGGGAGGACCGGGGCCATTGCGGGGGTGGGGGAGGCCGGTATGGCGCCTGCCGCAGCAGCGGGTCTGTTTCTGCAGCAAAGAGAAGCCTGAGGCACACGTGATGGAGGCTTAAGAGCCGCTGTGCTGGGCGGAGGGTACAGGATGCTGGAGGCTCGGGTTCCGGGGTTGCTGGGGACTGAAGGGAGGGCCAGAGGAGGCAGATAAAATTACCGGATTTTAAATAAGAAGAAACAGATCTCTTATATACCTGGGCAAAAATAAGATCAGGTTGCCATCAGACTGGGACAGACGCATTTTATTCCAGGAGACAGTGGATATGCTAATGTTAGTATGTAAGGTACTCAAGGAAAGAAAGGTTTTATTTTCAGCCGAGCAGACTTTCAAGTCTAAGTGCCGCAGACAGACTGTCCGCAGCGTGAGACAGGGTCCGCTCCCTGCCTGCCCTGGAGGGGAGCCCTCCGGATGGTGGTGCCGGAAACATGGGGACCCTGAGCTTCATGCCGCACCTCGCACCTCGTACAAAAACAACCAAAGGAAACCGGGAACCCACAGGTAAAACGCAGACTTACAAAACTTTTAGACGAAAATCTCTGTGGCTTTGGGTTAGGGAGAAAAATTCCTAGTGTGATACCAAGCTCATGACCCATAAAGACAAAGCTGAAAAACGGGACTGAGTCAAAGTGAAAACCTGTTGCTTTTCAGAAGACACTGTTAACAGAATGAAAAGACAAGTCACAGACCAGCGAAAACGTCTGCGAATCTGACAAAAGACTTGCATCGGAGTGGATAAAAAGCTCTCAGAACTCAGAGAATACCCCAGTGTAAGCAACGGCAAAGATGACTGGGACCAAGGAGTTGCGGTACGCACACACAGCGGAGCTCTACTCAGAGGGAAGAATGAAAGAGTGCCGTCTGCAGCAACACGGATGGCCCTGGCGATCGGCGCTCTGAGTGAAGTCAGCCAGAAAGAGAAAGAAGGGTACCGTATGAGGTCACTCGTGTGTGGAATCTAAGAACAGACACAAATGAACTTATTTACAAAACAGAAGCAGACTCACAGACAGAGAAAACAAACTCATGGTTACTGGCGGGGGGAAAGGCGGAGGGAAGGGATAAACTCGGAGTTCGAGATCTGCAGATACTGACTACTATATATAAAACAGATCAACAACAGGACCTACTGTGTAGCACAGGGAACTATATTCAGTATGTTGTAGTAACTTATAATGAAAAAGAATACGAAAAGGAAGACACGTGTGTGTGTGTGTGTGTGTGTGTGTGTGTGTGTGTGACTGAAACACTATGCCGAACACCAGAAATTGACACAACGTTGTAAACTGACTATACTTCAATAAAAAAATTTTTTTTCATGGTCAAGCAGGGACAAAAAAAGGGGCAAAATCTCTGAACACGCATTTCACCAAAAAGATATCTGGATGGCACACCAGCACATGACAAGGAGCTCGACACCATTAGCCAATTAAGTCACAATGAGATGCTGTCATTCACCTTTCAGAATGCCTCTCCATCCCCTCAGAACCCTGACAGCACTAAACGCTGGGGAGCAGGTGCAGCGGCTGCAACACCCATGTGTTATGGTCAAGAATGTGAAATTGAAAACAAATTTACTGCGTCACCCGGCAGTCCCATTCCTAGGTAATGGGAGACCTAAACCCAGGCTCACACAAGCCCTGCACGCAAGTGGTGAGAGCAGCTTCGCTCACGATCTGCCAAGATCTGGCGCCGACCTGAATGTCCTCCCGCAGGGGGGCCGCAGGGGCACATCTGCGCCAGATGGGGGCTGGGTGCTCGGAGGGGCACCAGGGAGGGGGCGGGCTCCACGGCTGGAGGCCCACAGACCAGGCAGGAGGGGCCTGGCAACCAGGCAGGGGTGTTGAGGTGACTCAGGGCTGTCTTCCAGATGAAGCCAACAGGAGTGACTGCCCACTCAGCTGCAGGGAGAGGGGTAAGGAGTCAGGCTGCGGCCAAGGTTCTGGCCGGAGGCCACATGATGGAGCAGCGCCCTCTGGGGCCCTCCTGGGACAGGACCCCCTCCCCAGTGTCCTCCACCTGCCTTTTTTCTGTAGAAAAGCTTTAGCCAAAGGGTAAATTTAATCAGAGAAATGAAAAAATGCAGAAGCCAAGAAAAGCCATCAAACAGGCCAAACTGACAACCATTTAGCCATTAAACAAAGTCCCGGACCCCGAGTTCCTCCTCCACGGCTGCAGATAATACTCTGAGCCTCGTCCTTTGAGCTGTTTTGCAGACACTGAAACCCCTACCAGGAGGAAGACGTTAACTACATGAGGACCCGACTGGAACCGTGACAGAAGCTGTCACAATTTGAGAACTGCCCTCAAGGAAATGGGAACAAACGACCCTGGAGCTGAGACTAGCTGCACGTGAAACCGCCAAGTGACGCTGATCAGACCCCCCATGACCAATTTCAAGATGACGACTGGAGCTGACTGTGCTGTTACACACGCAGCCCCCTCCCTGCCTGTGCCCCCCAAAACGCCCCGTAAAAGCTCTTGCCCCATGATCGGCAGTGGGGAGCTGCCTTCTGGACACCAGTCCACCTTCTCCACAGGTTGCTGGCCTCTGGAATAAAGCAGCCTTTCTTTTCCTACCAACATTATCTCTCAAGCATTGGCTTTTTGAGTGGCAAGCAGCCAGACCTGAGTTCGGTAAGTCACGGGGTCAGATTCGGAGTGGGTCCAGCTCCGGGCACAACAGACTGGAGACGCTCCTGGGTCCAGTGGAGCGGGAGGGCAGTTGCCCTCTGGGCACTGGGCCGGGCTGTGCAGCCACCGGCTGCAGAGTGTGTCACCGGGTGTCCTCAGCTGCGTTCCCCTGCTTTATTTCTTGAGGTGGTTTGAGCTGCTTCGAGCCTCTCCAAGATGGCTCCTGGCTTAGTTTTTGCCTATTTCACTTCACGTGGAAGTAGTTCTTTAAAAAAACTAAACACACACCCAAGTCTACAGCAGGCCCGAGCCCTCCTGGGACAACAAGGCCACTTCAGTGACTAAACAGACATGCGCCTTCTTCCCGTGGGGCATGTGCTCCCGAGGCCCCGGGAGTTCACAGCCCACCGGCGGGTCGCGGGAGCCGGGCGAGGGGTGGGGCAGCAGGGCAGAGTCTGGGGCCTGGATTCGCCGCACGGGCACTAACTCTGCACTTTGCTCCCTAAAATCCCCACCCATGAACTCAGTGTTGCTTCCTCACAGGCGCGCCAGACCCCGGGTGGAGGAGGACATGGCCTGTGTGATGAGGGGCGGCACTCCAGGCCCCCTGCCAGCCCGGCTCCACCCAGGGCTGCCCGGGCCCCAGCCAGGACCAGACAGCGACTGGGGCTGGGCTGTGGGTGGAGACTGCACAGGAGAGGAAGGAGGGGGGGCAGATGCCAGGTGGGCTCCAGAACATGATAACCTCAGGCAGCAACAGGGGCCGACCCTGTCCCCGACCTCCACCTCCCCATCCTGCCCATTTCTCCCCTCCACCTGGCTCCTCGTCCCAGTTCTCAGGCTGGACACGGAGACCCCGGGAGGTTCCCAGACTGGTCCAGTCACAGGCTGTATTGGGGCAGGTGGGGCTCCTGGTCCTCCGAGCGCGGAGGGACGCTCTGCACACTTATACAGCCCCCAAGCATGCTGCACACATGCCGCACACACTCACCCCACAGCACTGCACCTGCGTGCGCACGTACACACACACACACGGTGCGAGGCGCCTGGACCTCGGGCCTGTCCTGGGCCTGAGGTTCCCAAGCCAGTGGCGCTGCCCTGCCCGTGGGCTCACCGGTTAATCTCTGACTTGCAGACGAGCTCAAAGTTGTACTCCTTGGCCTTGGTGGGCTGAAAGATCACGTCGAGTTGCAGAGCTTCCAGTGGCAAGATCGTCCCAAACCCGTCATTGGGCTGGATGTCCACAAACTGGCAAATGGAACACCATTAATGCCAAAGCACAAACCCGGGGCCTGCTGGGGCACTGCGGGAGATGGCAAGGACGACCGTGTGGCTGGGTGTGGCCGAGTGGGATGTGTGTGACTGCATGTCTGCCAGTGTGTTGCGGGAGTGTGTGAGCCCGTGTCGCTGTGAGTGTGACCACGTGTGCAGGTGGGTGTGCACGGGCGTGTCTGTGTGTCTGTGTGTGTATGTTTCTCTGTGTATGTGTGTCTGAGTGTATGTGAGTGTGTGTCTGTGTGTGTGTGTCTGTGTGTACGTGAGTGGAGGTGAGGGGCAGCCAGGCCTAGGCCTCATCCTGGCTGCCCTGCAGGGCCAAGCAGGCAAGAGTTCTGGAAGGAAGGGAGGGGAGAGGCGTCTGGAGTCCTGGGGGTGCAGTGGGGAGGAGGAGGGGAACAATCAGAGGGAGACCGCAGGCCAAGGTGCCTGAAGAGGAGTCTGAGGCAGGGGGTGAGGCCACGTGGTGCTGGGCGCCTGGACCCTGGCCAGTAGCCTGCATCCCCAGAACCTCCTGACTCTGACCACACAAGCACCTTGGGGAGCCCGATGAAGCCAAACTCCTGGGGCAGGAGGGAGTGGTTGCAGAGGCTGACTTGGGTCCTGACTGCCTCGTAGATGCTGCAGTAGCCAAAGTCCACCCCCGAGGGACTGAGCTCCAGGTCTGAGGTGGTGACGATGGCGTGGAGGGTAAACTCCACTGGTTTGATCTGAAGGGCAGAGGGCACGCACGTTCTGGCCACTTGCAGTTAGTTTACCCAAATGTTTCCCAAAAGAAGGCAGGCACCCCCCTGCGGTGACCTGGTGGCTGGTGGGGAAACCCTCTTGGACACGAGTCCCACTTCCCTGTAGTTCCCAGGCGGGCGGGGGACCTGTGTGCACACAGGTGGGCACCCTGGCCTGCGAGCGCGAGGACAGAGGGTGCACGCGTCTGTGCGCATGTGTGTCTGAGTGCTGTGTGTGCACACGTGGGCACGGGTGGGTGCAGGTGCTCTGGGGACAGCCCTGCCAGCCCGGGCAGTACACAGGCGCCTCTCTGGTCCACAGACACCCTCGTCTCCCCCGTGCATAGTGGGGATGGGCTCTGGGGACTGGGGCCCTGCCTTCCTGGGGCCTGAGCAGCCCCTGGTCCCCAGAGTGCCCAGCATTCCCGGACGTGCCCCACACAGACCTGGTCAGCCACCCGTATAGTCATCGGGGCCTCCAGAACCCTGGTTTCCTTGTCAAAATACTTCCCTGCGTCCTCTGGGAGGGACTGTCTGAAAGAGACCGGAAGCACCTGAACCTTCTTTCCTTCTGTGTTTGCAAAACGACAGAAAGCTGAACTACGAGTGCGCTTTCAAATCACGCAAGAGCTACAAGTCACACGAACTGCAAGGAACACAGGGCTATGCCGCCGCCGGCTGGCCAGCGCCCGGTTCCCGCGGGGGCGGGGGACAGAAACCGCCCGGGCTCGCCGCCGCCGGCCGGCGCACCTAGGCAGGAACTTGAGCTGCACGGAGTAGGACGACAGGGCCTGGATGTAGCCGGTCTCGGGCAGCAGCTCCACGTGGCCCCTCAGCTCCTTGCACACCTCGAACTTCAGGCGCAGGGCGGCTTTCGACCTGCAGAACCCAAGGGACCGCAACACCAGGCATTTAGTCCCCGTGGGGGTGCCTGCCCCCGCCACCCGGGGCTCTGCGCACACCCACTCAGAGGGCCATCCGAGCCCGCACGCTGAGGGCAGGTTTCCTGGCGTGAAGCCTGGAGAGGGGCTCTGACGTGTAGGAGAGCCATGAGTGACAGTGCCCAGGTCGGCTCCCAGGAGGCTGAGGGTTTTCTGGCTTCGGGGAAGACCCTGGCCAGGCAAGTGCAGGGTGCGGGGCCTGGAGGGTGGGCCCTGGCTCCCCCAGAGCCCTGCCCTCTCCCGCTGGGCCCCACCCACTGGCAGGAGCCCTGTAGGATGCCAGGGAGGACCCGGAAGGCCCGGCCTTGGTCAGTGGCCGCAGCTTCTCAATTTTCGTCTCTGCTCTCAACTCAGGACCAGCCAGAGAAAGCCAGGTGTGCCCGTAACCAATTGTGCGGGGGCCCCCGTCCTAACAAGCCCCCAGGCCACAGCCCCCACCAGGGTGTTCCCCCTCCCCGCCTGCCCTGGAGTCTCCAGGAAGAAAGGCGAGGGTCTGCGAGGGAGCCGCCCGGGAGTGTTGGGCCGAGTCCTGGCTGTCGGGCTGGAGGGGCCCCACCCTGAGGGCAGAACCCTCTGCAAGGAGGACCCGCAGAGTAAGGACACCTGGGCCATCACCGCTCCCAGGCAGCTGGGGCCGAGGAGCAAAAGGGGCACAAAGGAGGGTCTCTCTCCTCTCTCAACTCTGACCTCTGGCCCGCAGTGTCCCCCTGCACTCCCCCCAGTGACTTCTGATTCCCCAGTGTCCCAACTCTGCCCTTGTTTCCGGTGCCCGCCGGGGCCCCTCCTGGGGCGCCTACGACCAGGTCTTTGTGATTTAACCCCTTTGCTATACCTGTGTCCACAAAACCAGCAAATTAAATAAGTGAGTAATGCTGAATTCTAAAATCACTCAGTATATTTAGACGTCAAGCCTGTGCCCTGGGGAGGGTGGAGAGAGGACACCCTCGACTCCCCATCCCCCCGCCCAGGAGTGGACACACATTGCATCCTGAGGTAAACTGACCAGAGCCCCCTCAACCCTGTTTCCCACACAAACGCCCCGAGCCCCGAGCCCCGAGCCTCGAGCCTGCCCCGCGCTCCCGGCTCCCCAGCGAGAACGGCGTCCCCGAGTCTGCAGTGGGATGCCACCCGCCGAGTGGGCCCTAGCAGCCAGGTGGGGGCCGGAAGCGGGGCCCGGGGGGCCGCAGCCTGCGGGGCCCACAGGTGTGTCTGGTTCAGGAACATCTGTTGAAGCTCTAACCGTCGGATTTGCCTACGTTTCTCCATCTAATTGTACTTCAGCGAAAAAAAGAGTGAAAAAGAAATGACTACTGTGTCTGGACGCCCTTGCGAAACAGCGACTAGACACGCTTCTCTCCTCGGGCCTCGGTCCACGCGTCCTTCAGAGTGCTGCGTCCCCGGGCCGGCTCGGGCGTGGCGGCGCGGGGCTCCGGGCGCGGCAGGGACAGCGCGTTGCAGACACCCAGGCCACAGCGCTGCCTTACTCTGCCCCGGGTCTCGGGGGATGGAGCCCGGCTGTGGGCAGGGCTGGTTCCTGCGGGAGGCTCCACGCAGAATCTGCCTCCCGGTCTCTCGGGCTTCTCCAGGCTCCTGGACCCTCTTTCACCTTCCAAGCCAGAGGCCCAGCGTCTGCCAATCTCTGTCTGACTCCAGCCCTCCCGCCTCCCTCCTGTAATGGCCCCATGATTCCAGTGGGGCGCAGGGTACCCGGGGCGACCCCCATCTCGAGGTCTCGAACCCTGTCACAGCTGTGGGGCCCCGCTCACCGCGTGTGGACGAGGACCGAGTCCTGGTAGAGCCGGTCATACATGCAAATCTTCAGGTCCACGCTGGCCTTTGGCACCCAGACCGGCACATCGACAGCAACGCCGACGACATTGAAATATAACTGAATTTGAACATGTAAATCCAACAACACGTGGCCATCAGTGAGTGTTAACACAGAACCCAGCAGTGGAGTTTTCATCAATCTTACAAGTCCTGGAAGGTTAACAATTAGACTAGCTACAGTTTAAAGATCTGTGGCACTTTTCATATCACAAAATTTAAACAACCCTTTTTATGATCAAAATGTTTAAACCTAAAAAGGTAGAATGGATGGTCACGTACCAACATGCAGCTGCATAAGCAGCACACTTCCAGCCGTTCAGAAAAACCCTTTTACTACAGTCACGCCTCACACAGAAAGTGCGCACGCGACGAAACGCTCCCGGCTGATACAAACGGCAGCTCAGGGCTCTGACGGCCGGGGCCCTGGCGCGGGCTTCCCGCAGCCAAACCCCGAGTCCTGGGCGTCCTGCAGGGAGAGCTCGTGCACAGCAGCCCCTCTCGGGCTGGGACAGTGGCCACGAGCCCACACAACTGGGTGGGGGCCTCCCGTCCCCCAAGCTGCAGACTGACACTTAGGACACACGACACACCAGCCACCGGAGCCGTGGCCACACACAGCCCATTTCCGGGGCCAGAGACAGGGCTGCACAGGATAACAGGAAAGCACGCTGGAGAAGCGGGGCTGCTGGGAGTCAGGAGAGGGTGTGGAGAGACGCACAGCCACCTCACCCAGAGGCAGGATGCTCTGGGGATGGCCGACACCGGCTGGGGCTGCTGCTGGGTGAGGCCTCGAGGCCCGGAGCCCCATCCCGGCTGCATGGTCTGGTGGGTCTAGAAAGGGGGTGGCCCTGCCAGCACCCAAATCAGCAGCCAGGCGAGCAGGTGGACGAGGTGACACGTGGTGCTGTGTCCCAGGCTCGGAGGACAGATGGGGGCAGTTCCCGAGGGTCCAGGATGCAGGTGGGGTGACTGGCAAAGGAAGCCCCACCCACAGAGGAGTCCAGCCAGATTGCCCATTCTGGTCATTGTGCCCTCCTGTCACCACTGCGGGGCACTGTGGGGTCCTGTGGGGCTCTGTAGGGTCCTGTGGGGGGTTGTGGGGTGTTTTGGGGTCCTGTGGGGTGCTGCGGGGTGCTGTGGGACACCATGGGTACTGTGGGCACTTTGGAACAGAGTGAATATTACGGTATATTGTGGGGCATTGTAGGATATTACCTAGCCCTTGGGGTTTCTGCTGTAAATAAATGAATGTTCCTGTCTCAAATCCCTGGTCCTGACAGACTCATTCCTCTGTGGGCAACACTAGAGCAGAGGCTGCCAATGGGGAGAGGAGGAGAGTGTGGTGAACACAAACACACCAAATGGTCACAGCTGGACAGAGCCTTCTGGCCGCCTGGACCATGGGTGTCAGGCAGGAGCTCCAGAAGTGGGGGCGGTGGGGGGGAGTCCTGATGACAGTTGAGCCATACTTAGATATTGAGGGCCAAGAAAGAGGGAAATAAAGGGTGTTTTATGTTGGTCACAAGGGAGAGTGGGGGTGTCCTGCTGCGGCACGTCCATCTTGGAGGACTTTCCTCTTCCACAGGAGATACAAAGTCCCACGTGAGGGCTGGGAAAGTGGATTTTCCAAGTAACAGAGGAAAAAAGGAATAAACAGCAATGCCACCAGGCCAAAGAAACAAGAAAATTGAAAAAGAGGGAACAATATCCTAACGCAAACAGGAGGTACGAGCTGCCGTGAGCAGTGAGACAAAGCGCGTCCCCGCCGCGCCGGCGCTCCCGCTGAAGGCAGACCGCGTTCGTCTGGGCTGACAGACGAGTCCCGGCTGGCTGCTCAAAACACACACAGAGTCACAGAGGAGGAGGACTGTGAGGGGACGGAGCGATGTGAGCAGGGGTGACGCAGAGGGGAGCAGGCGGGGCTGTGCCGTTGCCGTCGGGTCAGCTGGGTCTGGGATGCTGTGAGCAGCAGCACAGAGGAGGGACGTTTGGTTCTGGGGACGGCACAGCTCACGATGAGAAAACAGCTACAAACCCTCACGCACCAAACAACAGAGCAGCTGTGCGGAGCCCATCCATGAGCTGTGTACGGAGAACCTGTCACAGAGGGGCCACAGGGAAGGTGGACACGCAGAAGGGACGCAGAGCCAGTCAACCGCGAGAAAGAAGAACAGGGCCGGGGGCGTCAGGCTCCCTGGCCTCAGGCTGTACTGGGAAGCTGCAGTCATCAGAACCGTGCGGCACCAGCACAAAGCAGACTCACAGATCCATGGAACAGGGCAGAAAGCCTAGAAATAAACCTGCGCACTGAATCTACAGCAAAGGAGGCACGAACACACACTGGAGAGAAGACAGTCTCTTCAGCAAGTGGTGCTGGGAAACCTGGACAGCCACCTGTAAGGGGACGAAACCAGAATGCTCTTGGACAGCACGTACAGAGATAAACTCAAAATGGATCAAAGACCTGAGTGTAAGGCCGGACACTACGAAACCCTTCGAGGAAAACAGGCACAGCATTCTGACATAAATTTCAGCGATCTGTTTTTGATCTGTATCCCGAGGCAAAGGAAACAAAAGCAAACGTAAACAAATGAGATCCAATTAAACTGGAAAGCTTCTGAGCCGTAAAGGAAACCACTGACAAAACCGAAAAGACAACCTACTGAGTGGGAGAAAATATTTGCAAATGACACGACCAATAAGGGGTTAATATCCAAAATACATAAACGACTCATACAACTCAGTATTAAAAAAACAACCTAACTAAAAAATGGGCAGAAGACCCGAACAAACATTTTTCAAAGAGGACATCTGACGGCCGACGGGCACGTGAACAGATGCTCAGTGTCCCCAGTCTTCAGGAAACACAGATCAAAACCACACAAGAGACCACCTCACACCTGTCAGAATGGCTGTCATCAAAAGACCACAAATGACAAGTGCTGGTGAGAATGTGGAGCAAAGGGAGCCCTCCTGCACTGTTGATGGGAATGTAAACTGGCGTAACTACTATGGAAAACAGTACCGAGGTTTCTCAAAAACTGAAGCTAGAACTACCGTGTGACCCGGCAGTTCCGCTCCTGGGTGTATATCCAAAGGAAACAAAACCGCTAATTTGAAAAGACACCTGCACCCCAATGTTCACTGCAGCACTGTTTATAGCAGCCAAGATATGGAAGTGACCTAAATGTCCATCGACAGATGACTGGATAAAGAAGCTGTGGTAGATATATACAATGGAATACTACTCAGCCATAAAAAAGAATGAAATTCTGCCATTTGCAACAACATGGATGGACCTGGAGGGCATTATGCTAAGCAAAATAAGTTAGGCAGAGAAAGACAGCTACTGTATGTTATCACTTATACGTGAAATCTAGAAAACAAAATAAGTGAATGAATCTAACAACACTGAAACAGACTAGCAGTTACCCGTGAGGAGAAGGGTGGAGGGAGGGACACAACACTATGTAAAAAGCAGATAAGCTACAAGGGTGTACTGCACAACACAGGGAAATACAGCGAATATTTCATAATAACTTTAAATGGAATACAATCCATAAAGGTTTCAAATCACTGTCTTGTACTCCTGGAACTAAAAAACAAACAAACCGAAAGCCCCTCAGCATCCCAGTAAGAAAGAAAACACAATGGAAACTTTGGCAAATGAGAAAACCAGGGAGGAGCGCACGATGGGGACAGCCCGGCTGAGACACGAGCTCGCCCTTAGATACACTTCCTTCGTCTGCACACATCACACTGAGAAGAGCAATCCTGCCTTTGGTCACAAAGAAAACTCTAACAAGTTTAAAAAAGTTTGAAGATCATATTCTAGGCACATCATTTAATTTAATAAACTTACAAATAAATGCTAAAAAGTAATAATGAAAAATTTTAACTACTAGGAAATTAAAAAAGACACTTCTGATTAAGTGCAAGGTGTGTGTGCAGGTGTGTTCACAGGTGTGCACCTGCTGGCTATGGTGCCAACGATGCGTGGCACCACCAGCCTGGTGAGCGTGGGAGGTGCAGGCAGCAGCCGCACACGGTCCCGGTGGGAGGGGAGGCAGAGGGCTGGGACGTGGCGCCCAGGGGGCTGCAGGATACTCACTGTTGGGCACTGCTGGTTCCTAAATGTGACCTTGAACCTGGTGTGGACCATTCCTGGGACCATCGGGGTGAAGGTGATGGGCACCTTGATGGAGCTGAAGGGGCCGATCTCCCCCTCTGTTATCTGTGCAGGGAGAGAGGCACAGGGCCAGGCGGCCGTCTCGTTTCTGATGAGGTGTCTCCCACTGGCCTCACCACGGCTGGGTCACTGAGAGGGCCAGTGGTGGCAGGACCTGTGTCCCAGCCAAGGGGCAGGGGCGAAGGGCAGCCTGGACCACCGTGTGCACACTTGCTCTCCTTGGAGACCCTGGCCCTCGCGCACGTGCACACACGCACACCCCACACTCCGGCTAGGGAGGCCCTGCGTTGCTCTCCTCTGAGCTGGACCCAGGGCATCAGGATGCTGCTGCTGCTGCTCTGGTCCCACTCGGCCCCAGCCCAGGACGGGGTGGCCAGACACTGCCTGAGACGACCAGCGGCCCAGAGGCGGTGAGCCCAGTGGCCAGGCCAGTGCAGTACGCCTCTGGTCACGTGGACGGGCCGCCCCGGGTGCTGGGAGGAGGTGGGCTGCAGGTGGGCAGGCCTTGCTCACCTCTCCCAGTGAGAACTCCGTGTGCTCCTCGTTGGGAGGCAGGGTCATGGCGGTGGTCATGGCCACGGCGGTGGTCATGGCCACCCCCACTGATTCTGGAAGAGAAGGGGGCCAGGTGTGAGGGCTGGCCAGGCAGGGTAGGGCAGCTCACCCCAGCTGTCCTCCCGGAGCTGTGGGGCCCCCGCAGCCCTCTTGTGCGGACAGCTCATTCGGACAATGACATCTGCCCTGCCCCCCCGGGTCAGTGAAGACCCTCAAGGGAGGGCACCCAGGCTCTGCATAGAGTAGCTGCCCAGAGGCCCAGGAGGGATGGAGCAGAGTAGGGGTCCGGCTCCAGGCTGGGGTGGTGGCTGAGGAAAGCATCCGAATTCCCTTGTGTCTGGACAGGGCTCCCAGGGCGGTGGCAGTGGTGGCGTCGACCCGTGTAAACAGCCTGGCTTGTGGGCACAGGTGGCTGTTACTGTGGCCCCAGCTCGCGTGCACGCACCCTCACCCCACTGCCATCCCTGGTGGGAACTTGAGAACTCGGTGACCCCCAGCTCAAGGCCAGGGGCAGTCCCAGGCCTGGGGCTTTGCAGGTGGACCAGACCGTGGGCGCTGTGGCCTCTGGAGTGGGGGTCTGGGGCGGGCGAGGGGAGCTGAGCCCGGGACACCGGGGCAAGGGGTGCAGACGCCCTAGTGCGGTGAGTCCGGGAGAGACTGGTGGAGAAGTGGGCAGACTAGACCCTTTAGGGGTTTGTCTCAAAGCAGGAGGAGAGGGAAGGTGGGCTCAGAGGTTCCGTGCTGGGATGAAGGAACTGCAGAGGGCTGTGTCTGCGGACGGCCAGATGAGGCCCTGGAGTGTGGCCTGGATGGGGGGGTGGGCAGCTACTTTCTGGCGACACACCCAAGCTGGAGCTAAGTTGCTAAGTTCTGAGAATTTAAAACAGTACCATGTTGCATTTTCTCTTGTAATGGAATGTCACAGCCTGGTCTGTCACAGTCACCTCGTTTCCTCTGTGGGTGGGTTGCTGGCACTGGTGGGCTGAGGATTCCGACCCATCCCTGGGGCACCCAAGAGCTGGAAGGCCATTCAAGGGGAAGGGGCCCCGGGGGCAGACGTGCTTCCTCTCACCCTAGGTCTTTCTGCCGCCCAGGCTCCGCATGGCCGAATTACTCCCCCCAGGGTAGTATGTGCCATTGCCGGGGTCCTGGGCTGTGACAGCAGGGCCCCCAGTTCTGGACTCCTCCAACTGGTCAGACTTGTCACCCTGCCCAGCAGCCCGGACTGTCACCAAGGTGGGAAGGGGCTCCTGCCACCCCGATGTCTACGCCCTTGTTTGCTTCGGGAGTTACCAAAGTGACAGCCCGGCCCGGGCCCGGGGGTCCTTCTCCGTGCCTCCAGCCCAAGCCAGACCCTGGGGCCGGCTGCTTCATCCTGCGTGGATGGCGGCTGGGGTCACTTGGTGTCTCAGGGTGGAATCGTGTTGGTCCGTCTGCTGGGAGTGCACTGGACTCCCTCCCACTGAGTCTAGACAGGCTCGTTGCTGACGGGGAGGCACCCTTTGCTGCCGTGTGCTGCGTATCTGCCCCACGCGTCTGTTCCGCTCCATCAGTCACGAAGGGGTATTTACTCACGTTCTGGATGTGAGTTTAAAGGTGCTTCAACATTTTAGAACGTTCTCAGCAAGTAACTCTTTAAATGCTGCCTTTTCCTGACTCCAGTAGATACGACCTCCTTGCTCGGTCCTCACTCCGCCGGCTTCACTCCCGTGTCCGCCTCTGGCTACCTTCTGGTTCACTGACGCTCTCTTCAGCAGGGTCAGATCTACAGCTTAAGCCCCGGGGGGGTGGGGGTGTTGTTATCGATGATCATATTCCCGCGGCTGGAAGTCGCGCTGGCTCCTTTCAAGCCTGCCTGGCCTCATTCCTCTGTGCTGTTCCTCAGTGTGTTAAGCACGCTTATGCTTGATGTCTGGTAACATCAGAGCTGGAACATGCGAGACTGTAATGGTCTTGGGTGTGTGTTGAGTGACTTCTTTCCTGGTTTTTTTTTTTTTTTTTAGTGTAATCTTTTCCGAGTTTTGACAAATGCATACAGTTGTGTGCCCTACAAGCAGCCCCGCGCCCGACCCCATCTCCCTTTGTCTCTTAATCGATCCCTCCCCCTGCCCTGGCAACACTCATCTGTTTTCTGTCCCTATAGTTTCGCCTTTTCCGGAACGTCACATAAACGGAAACACATGGCTTGCAGTTTTCTGAGTCTGGCTTTTCGCGCTCAGCATGAAGCCCTGAGACTCGTCCGTGCTGTTGTGCATGGCACGCGGTCACTCATTTTCATTGCTGAGCAGTTTTCCATAGCCGCTCACCTGTCAACGGGCATTTGGGCAGCTAGTTTTTGGCAATTACAAGTAAACCCTCTGTGAACATTCACAGACAGGTTTCTGTTTGAATTCAGTTTCCGTTTCTTGGTAAATACCTAGGTGTGGGGTTGCTGGCTTGTATGACGTTTGTCTGACTCTTTAAGGAAGTGCTGAAGTGTTTTCCAAAGTGGCTGCAGCCGCGTATTCGCGGCAGCACCGGGTGACGGCGGCTCCACACGCGCTCGGCACTCAGGTCCCCGCGGTCACCTAGTCCTAGTGGGCGTGTGGTGGCGTCACCGTCCCAGCAAGGCTCTACTTTGCATTTGCCTCCCATCTGCTGATGCCGAGCGCCATTCACATGCTTCTTTGGTCAAGTGTCCAAGGTTTTTGCCCATTTTCTCCTTTTGTCCATTTTTAAACCGGGTCATTTGTTTTCTAGTTGGGTTTTGAAAGTTCTTTGTGTGCTTTGGGTGTGTTCTTTACCAGCCATGTGATCCGCTAACACCTTCTGCCAGTCGGTGGCTTGTCTTTCATTCTCAACATCATGTTTAGAAGAGCAGACAGTCCTAGTCTTGATGATACCTGGTTTATAATTAAAAAATCCTGCTTTTGATGTCGTATCTAAGAAATCTCTGCCCAGTCCAAGCTACATTGACTTTTCTCCTGGAAGAGAAGGGGGCCAGGTGTGAGGGCTGGCCAGGCAGGGCAGGGCAGCTCCCCCGAGCGGTCCTCCCGGCGCCGTGGGGCCCCCGCAGCCCTCCTGCGTGGACAGCTCATTCGGACAATGACATCTGCCCCCCCCCCCCCCGGTCAGTGAAGACCCTCACTGTACAAGTTTTATAGTTTTCGGTTTTACGTTTAGGTCTATGGTTTATTTTGAGGAGCTTTGTTTCCAATGTGAGGAATGGCTGGAGGTTAATTTTGGTGGTATATGTTTATCTAATTCTTAAGGACTCATTTGATGACAAAACCGTTCCTCCTCCAAGGAACTAAGTACTCTTGAGTCTCTGTTGAGGATCAACTGGACAAGTTTGTGTGGGTCTATCTTTGGACCCTCTAGTCTGGTTGAATGTATATCTCTCCCTCTGCCAACAGCATACTGTCTTGAAATCAGGTAGTCCGAGTCTTCCAGCTCTGTCCCTTTTCAAAGTTGTTTTAGTTATTTTAGGTCTTTCAGATTTCCATAAACATTTTAGAATCAGCCTGTCAGTTCCCACAGAAAGCCCTGCTGGAATCTCGATTAGAACCACGCCCACCTGCAGCCACTTCCGGGAGCACTGACTCCTGGCAGCGTCGAGCCTTCCCGCCCACAGGCTCCAGGGCTCCCCATTTACTGAGGGCTCTCATTTCTTTCATCAGAGTTTTGCAGCTTTCAGCATACAGACCCTGAACATTTTTTCTTAGCTTTGTAACTTGGTAGTTCCTGTTTTTTGGTGCAATTATAAATGGTACTTATAAAAATATAATTTCCAATGCTTAATTTCTGCTACCGAGAAATATGCTTGAGTTTTGCGTATCGTATCCTGTGACCAGCTAAACTTCTTGTTAGTTCCGTAACTTCTGGGGGATTCTCTGAGATTTTCTATATAGACAGTCATGCTGCCTGTGAATAAAGCTAATTTTATTATTTCATTTTCAAACTTTATGTCTTTTACCTCCCCTCTTGCCTTATCGGACTGAACAGCAGTGTGTGAATGGACATCTCTGCTGTGTTCCCAGCCCTTGGGGGAAGCGTCCAATCTTTCCTCATTAAATATGGCCTTAACTGTAAGTTTATCTTTTTCTGTAGCAGCCATGGACTGCAGGCAGCTGGTGGTCACTTGACATGTGGCTCCCATGAAGGAGGAACGGAATTCTTACTATTTAATTTTGGTTAATTTCAATTTAAACAGCCCAGTGTGGCCAGTGGCAGCCGTGCTGGGGAGCAGTGTCAGCGGCTGCTGGCGGGAGTGTGGGCCACACAGCTGCTGAGAGAGCTGACCTCAGCAATGCAAGTGGAGCCCCGCATCCCCTATGACGCAGTGTGGCAAGGGTGCTGGGGAAAGGGGGTGGAGGGCGCCCCAAACTCGCCCACGAAGAGACGTGGCCCTGAGCCCAAAGCAAGCACCTCGAAATCCCCCTGATGTGAGCAGGCGGCGATGGTCTGTGATGCGAGGGGTGTTCACAACTGCTGTCCCCACGTGGTGGGAAAGGAGGAGCAGCTCGCCCGGCCACGTGGATGAACGGCAAAGTGTGACCCGACCAAAGAGCAACTCACAGAGCGCACTGGCCGTGGTCCGTTCATGGAAAGGCCGAAACGGGAGAAATTCCAGCATTTCTGGACGTGCACGTGGGAGGAACAGGTAAAGAGGGCAAGGAAACGACAAAGACACTTCCAGCTGGAAGTCAGCGGCGCGGAAGGGGACGCGTCCCGGCGGGGCAGCCATGGGAACCCTCTTCCTGTCCTCACGTGTTACATGGGCTTCTGCACAGACAGAGCTCATGGTGGCGCCCAGACAGCCTGGTGACTTCGGTGGCCCCGTCAGCAGAGACGCCCCCCCGCCCCGCCCTTGCTCCAGTCGGCCGCTGCACAGCCTTCACCCTCCCGACCCCCAGCTCCTCAAATTCCTCAATGTCCCAGCAAGAACCACCAGGGGCAGCGAGGAGGGCACCGGGAGGTCCAAAGCCAGAAGTTTCCTTCACGTCTTCCTTTAGCTTAAATATTAATGCAAATTTCAACGCTCTCCATGACTAGCACATATTTACTTATGAGTATTTTCTTATTTATTTAAAATTGGAGCCTTGGAAAAATCCTGCCCCGTTCAGACCTCTGGCACCTCACTTGGTCTCCGGAGGCCAGTGCTCAGTGCTCGGAGTGGCTCCCAGACCCGCCCCTCTGCCCCTGCGACAGGCTCAGGGTGGGGGCCTGGCCGCGGAGCCCCAGGGCTGCGGTCTGAGTGCCTGCGCAGGGCGCAGCTCACCTGCAGGGCGCCCCTCCTCTGGCTCCACGTTGTCCAGCTTTCCAGACTCCTTCTGGCTCGTCACGTCTGTGGGGGACGACTCATTGCCCTCCATCTGCTGCTCAGAAAAACTGCTGATGATTTTGTCATAAAAAGTTTTGTCATCGTACGTGAAGAGGCTACTCTGAAAAAGAGAATACGGCTTCTTTCTTGGCAACTTCCACTTGTCCTTCCCCTCTGCTGTCCCGACCCCAGGCCGCCGGAGTGCCTCACTGGGAGCCCGGCCGTGACCTAGGCTGGGACTGTGGGCTCCTGCACGGCTCCCCTGACAGCCCCCCAACCCCGTCGACCCATGAGGGCCTCTAGGCTGCGGCAGCAGCCAACTGCGCACTCGGGGCCAGCTCTCACCCAGCTTGCTCCTCCTGGGTCCCGCCTGAAGCCCCCTGGGCACTGCTGGGCTCTTAGCTGAGTCTACAGTCTCCCTCCCAGGCTGGTTGGCTCCCCCAGGACGCCTACTCCTCTCCTGGGTGAGGTGGGGTCCCTCCCAGGTCCCAGCTCCAAGCTCTCCTGGCTTCAGCTCCCACCTCATGGCTGCTCCTTTCCCAGAGACCACGGACCCCCAGCCCAAGTGCCCCAAACGTGTGACTCAGGGGCCATGGGGGCAAACAGGTTACTGCCTGGGCGGAGCTGCCGTCCAGACGGACAGACACCCACCAGGAGACGGGAGGGTGCCTGTGGAGAGCCCTCAGGGCCTGGGCACTTGTCCTGCCCCCAGAAGCCCCGTCTCCGCACTCCCTCCTCTCCTAGCAACCCACTGGCTCTGCTCCAGGCTCATAACCCAGGCCCCTCCCACCTCTGCCACAGCTGCTGGGCCCCACTGCTGCCCAACCCCATCCCTCCCCAGGGGAGACCCTTCCAAGGCCTTTGCTGAGACCCCTGAATGAGGCAGAAAGAACAGACTCAGTGCTCCTCAGGAAAGTTTCAATTCACTCAAGACGTGTACTTTAAAAAGGCAAAGTTCCTCTCACCCATCCTCACGCCAAGAACCCCCCCGAGTGCACTGGTGTGTTGGAAGCCGTCTCCCTGGACAGGGCCCACCTGTGTGCTCTGAGGCTGCTTCCGCTCACTCAGCAGCACACGTGCACAGCCTTCTGGCGAAAGGACCAAGGCCCACCCGGCACGTCTGGGACAGTGCAGACGCGGCTGGGGTCTGCAGTCTTCCGCTGGGGCCTCAGGGCTGGACCGCCGCCCCCGAGCTGGGACTTCAGGGCCTGGAGCACGTGGTCACCGCCTTCCAACGCACGTGTGGGGGCGCTGCCCTGCGGCCCCCAGCTGTCCTCCTTACGGAGACTCTTCTACCGAGACTGGTGGGAGGGCGTCTCGCTGCCCCTCCTCCGCCCGCCCACGTGGACAGGCTCCTTCAAGCTGTGCCCGCTTTACGCTCGCGGGACTGTCTTGGGCGGGAGGCGCCACGCACAGCCGGCACACTCACTATTTTCATGGCCGACTGGGAGCCGTCCACCTCACAGGACTCGGATGCGAGAAGAAACTTGAACCTGGTGCCCAGGCCCCCGGCGTTGGTCAGCGTGATGGTCCGGGATGCAGTCTCGCCCACCCCGTGGCTACCGAAGTCGATGACCTCCTTGTCGAGGGACAGCTGCCAAAGGACCCAAGTGAGCGGTGGCCGCTCCAGCCTGTAGCATGGCCTCCTCTCCCCACTTGCTCTGCAGCCCAAAGGGGATGAGGCGTGCCGGCCCCTTCCTCACGCTCAGGGTGAGGCCTGCCTGGGGCTCCAGGGCCCTTCCTCGCGCTCGTGGTGAGGCCTGTCTGGGGGATTCGGGGTGGGGGGGCAGGGACTAGAAATCATGGGTGTGTGCCTGAGGCCAATTCCCAAAAAGTCAAGCCAGCTAAAAAGAAGCGAGCTATCGAGCCGTAGAGAGGCCTGTGACTGAGTGAGCGACGCCAGGCTGAAAAGACTGCAGACTGCGTGACGCCAGCTCTGAGATGTTCTGGAAAAGGCGAAGGTTAGGAGACAACCCAAAGACCAGAGGTCATGTGTTAATAAAGATTCTGTGTGGCAAGAAGACGTAACAGTTACAAACAGTTAGCACCTAGTGGCTGTCTGTCAAGTACACGAGGCAGAGCTCGACAGAACTGAAGGGGGAAACACATGGTCACACAACACTCCTCTCATGAAAACGCGCAGAACAGCAGATGGACGAGAAGCAAGGAGGAGGGAGCAAGGACACGACAACCGACGGCTCCAGCGGACGAACACAGGACACTCGCCCCAGCGTCAGCCACATGTGCGCCTCGGGGCACACGGACGCTTTCCAGGACAGACCACATGTCAGGCCACAAATTAAGTCTCACCAGACTGAAAAGCACAACATCAGACAGAACGTCTTCTCTGACCACAACAGGATGAGGGTAGAAATCACAGCATAGAGAAGCCTGGAAAATTCACAGAGGTGTGGAGATTGGACCACATGATTTTAAACAACAAATGGATCAAAGAAGTCACACGAGAAATGATAAAATAATTGGAGGTGAACGAAAACAAAAACACAACATAGCAGAACATATGGGGTGCAGTGGGAAGGGGGCTAAAGGGAGCACTTACAGCTATAAACACTTTTATTAAAAAAGAACCCTGCTGGATAGCCCAGGGAACTATATTTAAAAATAAAAAAAAAACAAAAAACAAAAAACAAGACTGATCTCAAATCAGTAACTTATGTTTGCAACTTAGGAAGCTAGAAAAAGAACAAACTAAACCACAACCAGCAGACAGAAGAGACTCATACAGATCAGAGCAGAGGTAAACAAAAGACAACAGAAAAATGGGAGAAAATTAATGAGAGCGAAAGTTGGTTCTTCAAAAAGATCAACAAAGTTGACAAAACTTTAGCTGGATGGACTAGGAAAAAAAGATACAAACTCAAACTGACTAAAATCAGAAATGAGGGTGGGGACATTAATGCCGATTCCACAGAAATACAAAGGATGGTGGAGAGAACTGTGAACAGCTGTGCACCCACTCCCCGGAGAACCTCGATGAAGCGCACAAACTCCCAGAAACACGAAACCTGCTGCGACTAAGCGGCAAAGAGCAGCGGCCTGCACAGGCCTGTAACCAGCAAGGAGGGCGAACCGACAATGCAGCGCCTGCCGAGGAGCCAGAGCCCTGGGCCCGACGGCGTCCCTGGCGGATTCCACCAAACATTTAAGGAGTATCAGCCCTTCTCAAAGTTTCCATACCATGCATCTGATAGGAAATTAACATCCAGAGCATACCGAGAACTCCTGCAGCCCAACAGCAAAACGACAACCACCAAACTCAGACGAGCAAAGGGCTTGAATCCACGTTTCTTCGAAGAAGCCCAACCGGACGGCCAACAGGCACGTGAGCAGACGCTCAGCGGCGCTGATCACCAGGGAAACGCACGTCAGAACTGCAACGAGGTACCGCCGCCCGCCCACCGGGACGCTACTGTCAAACCCGGAGATCAGCACACGCTGCCGGGGACGTGGGAAAACTGGCGCCCTTGCGCACCGCTGTGGGCACGTGAAACGGTGCAGCCGCTGCGGAGAACGGTCTGGAGGTGCCTCAGGAAATTAAAGAGGAACCGCCGCAGTAGCTGCCCTTCCCCCACCGCCGCGCGTCCCTTCTCTCCCCCGATGACTGGATGCAGAAGACCAGCACAGTTCTTTTCTCCCCTACTTCGTTTTCCTCTTTTCCCTCATTTGGGAGCCCAGCTTTAGAGACTAGGACGTTCAAAACAACTGCAGGTACAGAGGAAACCAGAAAGTGACCACTCGCACCCAGGGAAAGCTCAGAAGACCTTAAGTTTACACCTTGGGCTGATCCTCAGCACAAAGAGCAAAACAAAACAACAAACAAAATCGTAACAGTGAGGCAGGAAGCCCCAGAAAAAGACCGGCAGAACCCGTAAGCAGGGCCGCTGCTCTCCTCCCAGCACCGTCCGGTTCCCTAGCCCAGAGGCTCTATCTCACTTTTTGTCTCTAAAGCGGCTAACTTACACCTAGAATTCTATTGGTTCCCTGAGCTCACTTCTGATTAGTTATTTCCTTCACTCCTGATTGGTTATTACTCTCACTTCTGATTGGTCCACTTCCCTAACTTCTGATTGTTCCATTTGTAGTACTTCATTTGCATGGAGCTCACTCCTGATTGGTTCTCTCTCTCTCTCCCTCTCCTGATTAGTCTATTTCTACAAAGCTGCTTCCTGGTTGGTCAATTTGTTATACTTTATTAGCATATGATGTTGCAAAGTGTAAAACTGGCAGCCTATAAAGGCCTGGGTACACCTACAGCCGGGGCCCAGAGCTTGAAGTGTTAACTTCTGTGGGCGTGGTGGTGTAATAAACCTGAGTTCTCCAACTCTCCCAGTGCTGCTTGGTCTTCCGCTCCGATCCAGGTTGCTGTCACGACTGAGCTGTAACACATTTTTCCCTAACAACAGCAAACTCAGGACAGAGGGAAATCTGATTTCCAGAGTTACCACATTATGAGACTCAAATGTCTGCTGTTCCACCAACAGACAAAGAAAAAGAAGGTGGTTCCTTCAAAGGGAACCATAAATCGGCAGAAACCGCCCCTCAAACGGGTCTGATGGCAGGTCTACTTGACAAAGACTTAGAAATACCTGTCTTAAAGATGCTCCAAGAACTAAAGAAAGACATGGAGAAACGGAAGAAAATGATGTGTGAATACAATGGAAAAAACATCAATAGAGACAAAAAACCTAAGAAGAAACAAAAAAGTTTCGGAGTTGAGAAGCACAACTGAACTTATTAACTGGGAAACTCAGTAACCAGCCCCACAGGCAGACGTGAGCCGTGAACCTGAAGGGGTGGTGGGCATCGCTGAGGCTGAGGAGCAGGACGAAAGGACCGGAGAAGGTGGGAGAGCCTCAGGGGCTGCGGGCCACCGCCAGGGTGACCGCACGGGCATGTGGGGCCCTACAAGGAGGAGGGGCAGAGAAAGGGCAGCGAGAATATTTGAAAGAGTAACGTCTGGAGACCGCCCACAGTGGATGAGAGATGTGAATGCACACATCCAGGAAGTTTGC
The DNA here is from genome assembly GCF_036321535.1 of Camelus dromedarius. NCBI lineage: Eukaryota > Metazoa > Chordata > Mammalia > Artiodactyla > Camelidae > Camelus > Camelus dromedarius. The sequence continues at coordinate 70,196,747 of NC_087449.1, read as the reverse complement.
TGGGCAGACTTCAAGTGGGACGACCCAGGGCCTGCTGAGACCCCTGGGGTCACTGTAAAAACCAGAGAAGAAGAGAGAGTCCTGGAAGGCGGCGGGAGGGAAAGGACCTGTCACAGACAAGGGACGCGAGCGGATTTCTCATCAGACCCTTTGGAGGTGAGACGGCAGTGGGGCCAATACATTCAAAGTGCTCAAGCAGGAGAGATGTCAGCCAAGAATCCTGCAAAAGTGTCCTTTGGAAGCAAGGAAGAAACCAAGACATTCCCAGACAGACACAAGCCGCAGGAGTCTCTGCGCTGGACGTGCTGCAGGGATGCAGGAGACAGCGGACCGGCGCTCGGAGCCCCGGGGTCTCGGGAAAGGTGAACACATGGTAGCACAAAGCCTGTGTTGTTGCAGCTTCGGCTTGTAGCTCCACACCGTGTTTTCTGTATGACTTCAGAGACTAACGTATTACATGTTTTTAGTTTACGTTATTGGGCAAATGGATCCTGTTAAGTCAGCAACTGAACGGAACTGGGGAAAACTATACAGAAGAGTGTTCATTAATGACTGAAATGAAGCCACAGAACTCGGAATCGGGCTGCTGTAACCTTCGGATGCTAAGTGCGGTCCCCATGGGCCCCACAAAAGTAGGTGATGGATGATCACAAAGGGAAGAGACAGGAATGTAAGCATTTATCACTGCAAAACATCGACCCAACGTAAAAGATGGTAGTGGTGCAGGAAATGAACAGGAAGCCATAAGGCAATGAAGCCAAAGGGCCAAGCGACAGGCAGGGCCCTCCCTGTCCATCGGGGACTCTGACATCGGCCAAGACATGGCTGGACCTTGAGGACACTGCCAGTGAAATAAGCTGGTAACAAAGGACAGACAATATGACCCCACTTACATAAGGTACTCAGAGTCATCGAAATAATAGATGGAAGTAGGACGGTTGTTGCCAGGGGCAACTTGCATACGTGCTGTTCTTTCTGCCTTTCCATCAGTCTGCATAGCAAAAGAAATCACCAACAAAAGGAAAAGGCAGCCTATGGCATGGATGAAAATATCTGTGAATCATGTATCTGATAAGAGGTTACAAACAATCTGATTTTAGAAAGGGCAGAGGAATTGGACACGTTTCCAAAGAAGTCACACTGACAGCCAACGGGTACGTGAAAAAGTGCTCAACGTCACTAATAACCAGGAAAATGCAAATCAAAACCACCGTGAGGTGTCACCTCCCACCTGTCAGGGTGGCTAACTGATGAAAAGACAAGAACAAGCGTGGGCCAGGACGCGGGGAAAGGGAGCCCTTGGGCACCGCTCGGGGAGTGTGAACCGGGGCAGCCACTGCACAGCAGCACGGAGGCTCCTCAGGAGACCGCCAGCAGAGCTACCCGGTGACCCAGCAGGCGCACCCCTGGGTGTTCACCCGAAGGAGAAGGAATCGGCAGTCGGAGGGCTTCCTGTGCCCACGTTCACTGCAGCGCCGCTTACGCCCGCCAGGACATGGGAGCAACTGCGTGTTCGTCGCTGGGTGAGTGGATGAAGAAAACGTGGTGTGTATAAAATGGACTAAGGAAGCCTTGCCATTTGCGACAACGTGGAGGGGCCTCACGGACAACGTGGAGGGCATTGATCTTTGTGAAATAAGTCAGACAGAAGAGAGAAACTGATTGCACTTACATGTGGAATCTAAAAAAAAACAACCCAGAACTCAGATACCAAAAGATACGTGAATGCTGGCGGGTGGGTGGGCAAACTGGGGGAAGCAGGTGGAAAGGCACAAACTTCGTTAACGGGTAGAAGACGTGGCGTGGAGACCACAGTTCAAGAGTCAAGGGGACCAGCGCCTTTGGAGACGGTCCTGGGGGCCCCTTGGACCCGAGGGCCCAGCAGGCCGGGCTCAGTCGGTGCAGGATTTGTCCAGGTCTTTCCAGCGTTGCTGCGAGTGCCCTGGTCCCCAGAACACCTGACCCAACCCCGACCCTGTCACCCTCGTTCCCCACACCCCGTCCCCAGCCCGGGTGGCCCGGAAGCCTGGCTCAGGCTCCAACTCACGGAGCATTTCTTGGTTGAACACTTCAGTGGAACAGAAAATCTGCCCGTCTGAGCCAGAAACGAGACACTGCCTTCCAGATCTTTGTTTATCTAAAAAATAAACCAAGCCAAGCAGCGTAAGGGCTTGTAACCTCACGTCTGCGTAACCGGCCGAGCTCTGGGGCTCTGGGGGCCGTACTCAGGCCCCCACACCCCACCTGGACCAGGAGCATGAGTTCACACCTGCTGGCAGTGAAGCAGGAGCCGCCCCGGGATGCTGCACGGTGAGGAATGTTTGTGCGTTTTGGAAATAAAGTGGCGAAACGGGCTGTGCATGACCCCTCCTGAGATTCCCATGCGTCCCCTCCACCGCGGTGTCCTGCAGTGCCAGGGGAGCAGCAGGGACCCAGTTCCACCCAGCACCCTCTTGACACATTGAGAATCCCCCCTTTGCCACTCACCATCGGCTTGAAGGTGACCAGCACTTCGCAGGACATGCCGGCTGACATGGGCCCAGGGGGGTCAAAGCTGCAGGGACAAGGACGCAGGGAGGTGAGCACCCTGCACCCTGTGAACCGCAGCCCGGCTGGAAGCCTGAGTGGGGCCTCCGGACCCCTCCCTCTTCCTGTCCTGGGCGCGGCCTCCCCAGGACTCAGTTCTGGGGGACACTTGGTAATATCCGTGTGTTAGGTGTGTGAGTGACGCCGCGGCTCCCCCGGACACACGCCAGGCCTGGAACCAAGGGTCTAGGGCTTCAGGGCTAAGGTGAGGGCATGGGGGCCCGGCATTCAGCTGGAGCCCCACTTTCAGTGAAAGACAGAGAGGAGCCCCAGCTTCACAGGGACTGTGGGGAGAGCAGGCTCGTCCTGTCTGGACCGTGGGCGAGGGGAAGGGGCTCCCCACCAGCTTTCTCACACAAGGTGCACCCTCACAAGGGGGGTCTGTGTAGTGCATTTGGCCTAGAAGTACACAGGCCAAGGCCTCACGGTGAAATCTGTCCCTGGCTGGCGTCCCTGTGGCACCAGGCCTCTCTGACCAGGAGCAAGGGTTTCGATGCCAGAGTGCACAGACTCCTGAGGAGGGGTCTCATCCTGGGAAGACCAGAACCCAGACTGAAAGTCTGCAAACGAGCCAGCACGGAACACGGCAGGGGGAGGGCCGACTGCAGGAGCTCCAGGCACGGAACGACTGACTGGAGACGCAAAGTCATGGGCGAAGTGATCAGGACAGAGGGAAGAGCACGGAAGACCAGCTGATCTGAAAAGAACCTAGAACCTCCAGAAATGAGAAATACGGCAGCTGAAATGAGGAACGAAAACACAATCTCAACAGCTCGTTAGGTCCCACCAAAGAGAGGAGCGGTGAGTGGAGGGACAGACCCTGGGAGACGCCGAGAAGGCTGCTCAGAAGGTGGGACACGAGTCAGCGTCAGGAGGCACGGGAACGAGCAGGAGAGGGTCCCGTGGGAGCGACGGAGGCTGCGTGTGAGCGGGAGGGCGACGTCTGAGGGGCGGGGCCGCGAAACCTCACAGCTGTCCCAAGATCCAAGTCCTCGGGCTGGTCGGGAAGCGCGGTGCGTCCTAGGCAGGTCTGAGGAAAGTCAATCCCCCCAGACACACTGAGGGGGAGACGCAGGCCCCATGGACGCAGAGGAAAGCTCGACGACCCATGAAGACCAGCGGCTGGACGGAACGCCGGCTCCCGACAACAGGGAGAAACCAGGAGACGCGGGGGGAGTGATACCCCCAAGGCGCAGAGAGAAAACCCTGTCGGTAAAAGCTCCTCGTGCCAGGCTTGGGGAGGGGGCTTCAGGGTGGCCGAGGTGATGGTGACGCCCAGACCTGGGCCTCCGTCGGCTCCTCCAGAAACCCACAGATCGGCAGGAAGACTGTACCGTCAGCGCGCCCGGAAAGCAGGGGACAGACTGGGGGTAAGTGCACTGCCCGCGCGGAGCGCTCAGGACCCCGGGATGGAGACCCCGCGTGGGCCCGACCCGCACGGAGCCACCAGCGGGTCCTGCTCGAGAAGAGCAGCCGGAGCCCCAGTCGGTGCCCTGGATCCCGGGGAGCCGCCCCGGGGACGGCAGAGGGCAGAGGCCCTCGGAGGCTGACAGCAGAAGCCACGAAGCACTGGAGACCCAGGGCCCCCGGACCCCTCACCTGACAGCAGACACCAGGAAGAGGAAGAGCAAAACTGCCCTAACAAGGAAGGCAACACGCAAAGGAGCAGGAGACGCTGCAGAGGCAGGAAAGGCATCGTGAGAAAAACAAGGGAAAGCAGAAAAGAGGAAAGGATTGCAGGGACCAGACAGAAGATCACAGATGTGAAAGGGGATCCAGCGCAGGCTCAGTGGGGTCCCCCCAGGACACGTGAGGCCCTGCAGCAGAGTGAAAGTTGACACAGAGACAGGCGCTTCCAGGGAAACCTCCCGCGGGCGCCTCAGAGCACAAGGTCAGGAAGCCGCGAGGAGGCTGCTCACGCAGCTTCAGCGGGGGTGGGGGTGGGGGGGTGGGGTGGGGTGGGGTGGGGGCTGCTCACTCGACGTGGACGAAGTCCCGGAGAGGCTCCTCCACGCCCAGCAGCTTGCAGCGGGTGACCGTGTAGGTGGCGTTTATCAGCGTGACCTTCTTCTTGTAGACTTTGCCGACATCGAAGTCCTGGGCAAAGTGGATGAAGAGCTGTCACTCAGAGCTTCCTGGGCTGCTTCGCGGCACCTGACAGCCACGCCCGGGAGATGGGGACATCTTGTGCCAAGGGGACCAAGGGTCCCCCGGGGCACCGTTCTATACGTAGAACCAGAGAGTGGGGGGGGAGGGGAGGCTCCGCCAGCAGAGGTTGGGTGGCGCCAGACTCCCCTCCCCCAGAGTGACCAGGAAAGGCGTGGCCTCAGGCCCCTCGTGCAGGGCCTGGCCAGTGAGCCTGAACCCTGTCCCTGGCTCTCGTCCCCTGCGCAGGAGGCCCCAACGCCCTGCGGCCAGGACAGGTGCCCTCCTGGGGCTGGTGTCTGCCCCACCAGCCCCAGCCCTGTCGCCCTCAGCCCAGGCATGGACACCGGTGCTGGGGTCCCCGCTCCCCAGCTGGGCCGCCCCCCGGCCCACCTTGAAGTGAATGAGCTTCGGCTTGCTGTTGAAGGGGTGACCTTTGAACTCGCGCCCAGAGGCCACCTGCCTGTGGGTCACCCCGCTGCGCAGCCGCTGCGCCGTGCGCTCCGGGATGTCCTTGTCCATCTTCGTCCCGCCCACAGGCTTCCAGTCTGCGTCCTCCTTGGGCACCTGGGGTGGCATGGGGACACGACAGAGGTGAACAGCCCAGAGCCGTGAGCCCCCCGGGACCCCACTGGCACACTTTCGGGACGAAACGGGAGAGGCGTGCTCTGCAGACAGTCCCTGAGGAGTTCTGCAGGAAGCAAAATGCCCCCTGCGGTGGCTCCACAAAGCCTCCTGCCCACCTGGGGCCTTGGCTCCTCGCGCCCCCGCTGCCGCGGCTCTCCCTGCTGACCTGTGGGCCGGCGCCCACCCCTGCCCGCTGAGTGTCTGGCCCGCCCTGCTCTTGTTCCAGGCCCTGCTCAGCCATGCCTCCCCAGAACCGGCAGAACCAAAGTGGCCTTGCCCTCAGAGCAGTGGAACCAAACTGTGCACAGACCACAGGCAGGTGAGGCCCCCATGTGGTGGCTGGGCCGGGGCGGCTGGCGCGGGGACAGAGCTGGAGCCGGTGTCCTGCGGGCGCCGCGGGTGCTCACTGACTTCCTAGCTCGTGGAGCCGTGCCTTTCAGAGGCAGGAGCAGTGCCCTGGAAACCGCTTCCCCAACAGCAAGCAGGAGAGTCAGGCCTGGCTCCCCCGACCCCCAGCTCTGTGCGGTGTGCAGAGGGGAGGCGCTGGGCAGCAGTGAGTGTGGGCGTGGCTGGGGGACACACAGAGCAGCCCCTGCGGGCGAGCCCCCACCGGACCGCCAGGACACGGAGGCCTCGGAGGAGGCGGAGACCGCCGTGAGGACAGCTCCAGGAGTTGGCAGTGTGGCCACGCTACCTGGTAGGGCTCGTAGCCTTCGGTCCAGAGCCCGGGGATTTCAGGCATAGCCAGCGTTTCTGCCTCCCAGCCGCTGCTCCCCTGGTCCCCCTGGACGGACTCGCTGGAGATGGCCTGCACCAGCGGAGAGGGTCTGGGGGCGGTAAGACTGTTGTCCTGGAGTCAGGGACAGGATGCAACCGCTTAGCCTAGGGGCTAGGCAAGCACAGATCAGGAAGAAGGAAACACAAACACTCGGACCCCAGGGCCCGGCTTCTCCCCGTCACTCGGAGACCTGGGCACACACGGTGCTGTAACTTCTACTTAAAATACAAGGATCTTTATACGTCATTAAAGATTTTTCTCCAGTGCCCACAAAAGATCCACCGAACACTCTAACTTATGGCTGCGCTCGAATCCCCTTTGAGGACCCTCAGTTGCTCTCAGGCCAGATGGGGCCCCCCTCAGGGATGCAGACCGGGATGAGGATGGGGAGGGAGGGTGACGATGCTGTGACGTGAGGGAGGCTCCATGCTGGGGACGTTGTCTGCCCACTGGCACTGGGCCTCAAGGAAAACCAGAGAATGGGGGAAAGGGGCATCCTGGGAGCAGGGTGGCCGCTTTTTGCTCTGCCCTCAGCTGGTCCACTCCTGGGAGCCGGGAGCTTGAGTGGAGGCAGCGGCTCACCTGCAGGTAACAGGGAGGCTCCACGGCGCTGCTCCCCTCACAAAGGTCGGCCACGTAGCCCCAGGTCTTGTCCCTCAGGCTTGGCCGGCCCACGGCTCTGGGGGGCACGGGCCGCTGCTTCTTCCTGCTCTCCTCCTCAGCCTCCTCTTTCAAAATCCGACTCACAATCTCGTGCTTTCTGAGCTTCTGCTGCTCCTCGAAGGCACTGCGGGACACCGCCACGGGCTGAGAACGAGCTGCCCTGGGCCCCTGTGCCAGGCCCCTGCCAGCCGTCCCCAGGAATGTGAGGCCAACGGCAGGGCTTGGGTGAGCCCTGGACCCCGTGGGGGCAGGTGAGGGAGGCAGCCAGGTTTTGGGGTTGCAGAGACCCAGGACCAGACCCTCTGGCCTGCCCAGCCCTAACAGTCCACCCGTACACCGTGAGCTGTCCTGTCTCCTTCTCCCGGCTCCCAGGCTGGATGCTGGGGGCGCTCAGCCAAGGCCATTCACTCACCCACTCACCTACCCACTCATTCACTCACTCATTCTCTCATTCATTCATTCCAGCAGCTCCCTGTTGGCACTGCCTCTGTGCCAGTCTGGGGGTGAGACTGGGGGACTCAGGTGGGCAGAGTTGCCCCAGACCCTGTGGGGTGCAGTGATGGCACAACTCTGGGGGTGACACTCAGGGCACCTCGACTCCCAGAGGAGAGAGATGCTGTCCCCAGTAACACGGCCAGGAGGCCACAGCTGGGCAGACGTAACAGTGACCACGAGCGGGGCGGGCGCTGGGAGTGGTAGCAGGGACAGGCCCTCCAGGACAACAAGAAAATGACAGAACCTCGTATGCAAGGCTGGGATGAGGCAGTAGTGGTGGAAACCCAAGCCCTGCATCTTGGGGAGACCCCATCTGTCAGGGCAGCGCAGCGTGGGAAGCTGTGTGTGGGGACGTGCAGGCTGAGGGGCGTCTCGGGTGATGGCGGGGGTGCAGCGTGCATTAGGGAGGTGGCACTGAGCACCAGTGGGGGAGACCAGAGGTGAGGCCGTGTATTAGGATGAGCCCAGGCTGCCCGCAGCCCCTGGGAGGGAGGAGGGAGGCCGGGGGTGGGGGCAGGTCCTGAGGGGCCAGACCCAGGGGCAGGGCCAGAAGGGGCTGAGGCCCAGGAGGGGTCCCCACCAGCCAGGGACTGGACATCAGGGTGAAAAGGGAGGGGCCTGGCAGGAATAGGGGGTCCCAGGGAGAGAAGCAGCCTCTCTGGTTGTGACGTGCACACCCCCACTGCCCCGGTAGCCGCCCCTCACTGGTTTTGGGCCTCCAGCTCCTGCTGCCGGCGTTGATGGCAAAGGTGCCTGAAAGCGTCCCCACCCTGGGCCAGAACTGCCTCCTTCTCCGCCTGGGCCCTCTGTTCAGCCAGCTCCGCCCTGGCCTGGCCCCACGCTTGAAATTTCCGGAGCGTTTCCTTGGGAATAGAGAACACTGAGGCCACAGCGCCCGATGTCACCTCCCCCAGGAGGGCCTCGCGAGCCCAGGTCCCTTGTCCCCGTCTTCCCACACCAGCTCCCTACTGCTTCCTGCTGACACTGGAGCCTGTCTGAGGGGCAGGGCTCAGCAGGACAGGGCAGGGCAGGGGAGCAGCATGTGCAAGCGGCCACTGCCTGGACGGGCAGGCTGGGCTCCTGGAGGCCTGCACTGGGGCCCTGCGGGTGTGTGGGGGGCCCGCCAGGAGGGTCCGCAGGGATGCGTGTGCGGGGCCCTACCCGGTTGGCAGTGATGCTGTTCTTCAGGGCCAGCACCGCGTCCATGCGCCTCTGCATGTGTTGGCGGGACTCCAGCTCGGCCTTCCACTCTCTCTCGCGGACCCTGGAAGGAGGTGCATGCTCACCAGGGGTCCCGGGCCAAGCAAGCAGACACAGAGCGGCGAGGAGCCCTGGGTGTGCTCTCACGCAACGCCAAGGGCAAGTGGAAAGCTGTGCTGTGCGTGAACCACAAAAAAAGTGGGAGACGTGCTTCTCCAGACTGGAGTCCCTTTCTGAAAGCAAACAGCGACCACCCAAAACTGAAAGCAGATTTATTTTTTTTGGATGATAAGGTGATGACTCAGTGATAAAATCAGAGAATTTCTGAACAAAGGCAAGAGCCCCGCTTTCTCAGGTTGGCCCCCAGGGGCGGACAGGGGGCCAGACTCGGGGCGAGAAGCCTACCTGCCCAGGGAGGCCTTCAGGAACCTCACCGCCTGCCGGCGGCTCCTCTGGGCGTCCTCCATCAGCTTCTGGTGCCTGAGCCCGAGCTCCTTCTGCAGGTGCGTGGACTTCCTGCAGGGACGCGGGGACGCGGGAACAGAAGCGCCTGAGCGCCCGCTCCCCGTCCTGTGCAGCCTGGGCTGCCGAGGGCGGGGAGGGGGCTAGGTAAGGAGGGTGTGCCTGGGGGAAGGGGGCATGTGTCTCCAGACTCGGATCCCACAGAAGCAGCAGAAAGATGAGGTGGGGTGGGAGTCGGGAGGACCTGGGTGGAGATGGGGTTGGAGAAAGGGGAGGGCAGGAGGTGTGCCTCTCGGGGTGGGGCTGCTGGGGCCGCTGGCTGTGGCACACCGGGGTCCCCCTGCCCTGCCCAGGGACCCAGCTGAGCAGGACCCCCTAGAAGAGGCTGCCCTGGGGCACCTGCAGTGACTGGGCTTCAGGGAGGACGGTCCACAGAGGAGCGGCCGGAGCGGGGAAGAGGGCAGGGCGTCCAGAGAAGTGGGGGGAAGGGTAGTGAGAGAGGGTGGCGTTAGCAGCTCTGACTGGGGCTCAGGAGGAACAGGCTCGGGTGGGACGGAGGGTATGGCAGGGCCGGGGCCTGAGGCCTGGTGCCTACCGGACCCGCAGCAGCCGGTTCCTCTCCACCTTCCCTGCGGCCTCCGCCTCCTTGCGCAGCTGCTCGGCTGCCCGCTTCTGAAGGAACCGCTCGGCGGCCACCGCCTCCTCTTGGGCTGACTTCCGAACACCCTCCAGCTGCCCCTCCCGGATTTCCATGTGCCACATGGCCCTCCTTGCAAACAAGAGACGCCTTGGTTTACCTCGGAAAAGGGGTTGGAGATCTGGGGCTGTGCCCTCTGCATGCATTCACTCCAGGGTTTGGGCCCCAAGTCTGACAACCACCATCGATGGGTCGGTCAGCTCTGCCAGGAGCCCTCCAGGCCTGCAGCTCCCTGCCCCGCGCTGTGTCCACACTGTCCTGCCCTCTGGGTTTGGGCTGGAGCCTGGGAGACGTGGCACCCGGCACAAGCTTCATGATTTGCTTGTTTTCTGTCTGTCTGTCTGTCTGTCTGTCGTTACTGCAGATGGAGTTTCCCTGAGGCAGGGATTTTTGCTGTTTTTCTCATGGGTGACCCCTAAACGCTCAGAGCAGTGTTCGGGACCGAGCAGGTGC